>NC_136411.1:10485000-11085000 GCF_051521515.1 Lactuca serriola
TTCCATATATACACAGACATCTACAATTATTTTTATATACATAGTGTATGTATAGATAAAAAGGTGCAAAATGTATTTTTGATATCAATGAACGTATATATGTATCATCAAATTTACAAGGACATGCAAATAATATTTAAAGTTGAAGGTCAAGTACAAATGGTATTATCTTTTTGGCAAAATTTTCTTTTTCTTGGTTGTTATATTCTCCCATAAAGAAGTTGGAGATAGGTGATAAGGACCTCAAATACCCCACCGAATATTTTAGGGGGTGTGTTGTCTAAAATTCCACCATTAGATGAATGAAAAAGTCCCACCAAGATCACAAGTCAAGAAATAATTGTATTATGTTACGTATAATAATATATATCGACATTCATTTTCTAAGACTTGACGAGGTCATTGGTGCAAACGCTTTAGTGTTTACTAATTGCCTTGATCATATGCCCTTGAGAAATATACATATATAATACAAACTTCCTGTCTCAACACCAACAATGCAATACAACTTTATTAAATAAATAATTACCGAAATACAATTATCATTTCAACTTTCAAGTTCCTTTACTTTTGAAAAATATGAGACTTTTACGTTATCCCCACAAAGCAATTATTTTAAATTGGAAAACCCAAAGCTTAAAATATTCACTCAAAAAGATGAATTTATGGGGTCTATCTTTATCTTTATTTGTGAAAATATATAAAGTTATAAAAAAGATTGGATGATAAAAGAGATTCATTGGTTGCTCCCTAGCTACATACAAGCATGTGTATGACCCCTAAAGCCAAAAACTCTACAAACATTTCATAGTGAGTGAGAAAATAGAAAGTAATTTTGGCTTTTATAAGCCCACCTGTGTTGTAGTACACACATACTTTGGATTCCACACTTTAACTGGGATTTGGGGTTATGAAATAAAGAGAATGTCAGATGACATGTTAGATAGACTTGTGTTGGACCCCCCACTCCATTTTGCATACTACATCATATGCCACTTGGAATGCATTTCTTGCGATATGCCCATAATCTCAAGAAATAGTATTCATATTACTACCATGTCATTAATATTTAGTTTGATGATATTTATCGGTCTATAGAGATAATAATGTTATATTGATAATTGGTTCAAGAAATAAATATATTCATACAAAATGGTAACATGACATATACTTATATATATGCTAACATTTTAGGCATGATCATATAGATAATATAACCAAAGTTTCTGCATAATTATTGAATTCTGATGCCTTGAGTAAGATTCTGACGCAGAACTAAAGCAAACAATAAAGAGAAACTCAAATATTTTATTAGTGAAATTCAAGATGCATATAAAAACTCTTCATGAAGGGTGAAGTTAAATTTGATGGGCATGACCAAATTTGGAAAATTGAAATTGACAATAAATTATAATAAATAATATTTTAAATAGGAAAACGAATTTCAGAAAACAATGAAAACGAATATTATGTCATTAAAACATAATAAAATAAAAACGGAAATTGTTTGAACATTATGAAAAACTGAGATTTGGGGAGCCTAAACAGTGGAATTTAAGGGTCGACTTCGTTGATATATCGCATGTCTCAAAATGCCTTACGGATAAAATTGTGCTCATTTCAAGTTGGGCATCTTTGGACTCTGTTTGTCTTTCTCCCACTTGTCCATAAAGACTTATACCAAATCATCTATGTGCTCCATATCAATTCATGTGTCGGATATTTTGAATATTGCATCCTTGTATAGATTTAAAATGATAACATGACTTACTTATATGTATAGTGTCACTTTTCTTAAACTATAATAAGATCTTTTTATTAGAGGCATGTCATTGATAAACTGCCCATCATCTACTAATCAAAAGAACTTAAAAGATCAAATAAAATGACATATTGAAGAACATACATTTAAAAGTTGAAAACAAAACAATTATAGAAACTCCAGCTCATAAATACAATCTAAAAACAATGAACAGACAAATTACATCTAGACACCCAAACTTCCAATTGTCACTTACGGCGACCCATAATAAAGTGATAGCAAATCTTAACGTTCTTTTTACAAAAGCAACCACTTTGGTCCCCAACAATTTATCTCTCAAACTACATCACTTTCTCACTGTATATCTATCTTACACCCAACTATATATAAAGTGTTTAATCATCATACATAATTGGCTTGTTCACAGTGGGTTTGTTTGTCATGACCGAAATAAATGTAGGGGTAAGATGAATAGTTGAGGGGGTAAATGTGTTAAAAACATTAAATCTAGAAACACAAACAAAATCATGAAAATGAGATATATGAAAGTGGAATTTGAAGATTTCAAAAAAAATATCATGAGGACCAAATAATGGGGATCATGATGGAAACATAATAAGTTCTCCATATTGACAACTTGGTACATCATATTTTTGAAGAAGTGAGTGAGCCTTGCATCAACAGGGCCCCAAATTTAGGTAAGCAAGCTACATACACCTGCCATCCAGTTAGAGTATTGCATTTATGTTTACCGTTTTTACAAATAAGAAATGTATGTTAAAAAATACACAAAAACATATGGTAAGAGAAATAAACAAAAATGTATAGTTTCTTTTATGAACGGCTTATATTTGAATTAAGTGACGTAAAACTTTCCTCCTAAATCCTAATTTGCATTGTCATATTAAATAGAATGTGTCTTGACCCACTTCAACTTAAATGTATATATAAACATTAGTTTCGTCTTAAATATAAAGTAAAGAATTATATATTGATAATTAAAGATTTTATTAAATAAAAAAGTTAAAGAAAAGATAAAAAAAACTATGTTAGTGAACTTTTATTATTCATCCTTAGCCTGATTAAATTCGGCTACCCCGAACTTATAATCATTAATCTTGCGATAGTCAAAAACATATGTATAGATCTATACGGGGCTGACACCCCCACCTGTGATTGCAAACTATAATTCTGTAACATCCCAAAATTCAAGACAAAAAATTTCGTTTTAATTAAGTTATTATATAAAACCAACAATATAAAAACATTCATATTAATATCTCATGTTAAAGCCAAAGTGGAAATAATCTAATGAAATGTCAATATAAAACAATATCAGAGTATAATCCCAAAGATCTCATGTGCGGAAAACATAGTGTGATGCGCTGCTATCGAGCCGACTCCTTTCCTTGAAAACAAAGTACCTGAAACCAAAACCGAAAACCGTAAGCACGAAGCTTAGTGAGTTCCCCCATCATACCACACACCATACAATCACAAAGCATACATACTGTCGGACAATTCTGGGGTGCCCGATCTACCTGGTACGACCATTCTGGGGTGCTGACATACCCATGTCAAGCCATTTTGGGGTGCTGACCTACCCGTCGGTCCTAACAACCGACCCTTGGGGACTATTCCACCCCCTACTGCTACTATCACATATATCATAACATAAACATACTATCAGACATGTATAGGGTGTCCGGACAGCCCTTCGGTCCTAACAACCGAACTTGGGGACTATTCCCCTCATACTACCACTATCACATATAACATATCATGCCAGCATACAAACATATCATCACATACTGTCAGACATATCTAGGGTGTCTGACCTACCATTCTGTCCTAACAACCGAACTCTACTACTATCACATATAACATATCATGCCAGCATATAACATATCAGGTAGTAGCAAACCTAGATGATATCACAAAGACAATCATCTAACAAACAACTCCTACTGGTGGGCCGACATTGTGGCCGTAGACCCACCGCTACTGGAAGGTAACTCACCTCACACTGCTGAAGTCCCGTAGACACAATCTCACACTGCTGAAGTCCCGCAGACTCAACCCCAACTGCTGGCTTACAGATTCCCGAACTGTCAACACCAAAATAACACCCAATTAATAATTGGGTCGCAATACATAACCATAAGTACATTCTTTGGGTAATTACTACATTACCCCTAGCTTGGCTTATTCAAGCCCAAGGCCCAATCCATAGGCCCAAAGTCAATTATGAATCAAAGCCCAACATATGGCCCAATTTTCCAAATTGGGCCCAAACGTTTGCATGGTCTCATTCTAAGGCCCAACCAAAAGTCGAGTCCATCATTTGGTATTTTTATTGGCCCAATATCTCATAATCACAAAGGCCCAAACTATGGCCCATCTATGGCCCAATTTTCCAAATTGGGCCCAAACCCTCATATGGGTCTTATCCTAAGCCCATCAACATATTCTAGTCCATAAGATTATTTTTGGATGACCCATTAATAATCCAATTACCAAAGCCCAATGGAAAGGCCCAACAATAAACCCAAGTGAAATTAGTGTTTCTCATAAAATGATGATTAGGGTTAAGTTTCCTACTTAACCCATTAAGGGCTTAATCCACTAAGGACTTAATCCATTAAGTCCAATATTGCTTAGATTAATTTTTGCCATTGATTACTACTTAATATTTCAAGTTATCAAATAATTTCCGTGTGTCCCGATTAATTCCCCCAAATTAGGGTTTCTTTGCATTAGGGTTTTCCAAACCCTAATTAGGGTTTCCAACCCAAATACTACCCCATTTATCAATTTATTGGGATTTTAGGTCAATTAGGGCTTTATTGGGCCTACTAGGCCCATTAGAATATCATTAAGCCTATTAGGGTTTTCACTTAGCCCATTAGGCTTTACTGGGCCCATTAGGGTTTCAAGCACCCTAAACGAATCAAACTCACAAGATAAGCACACCGCCACCCGACACGGCGGCCGGTGGCAGCAGCCACCACCCTAAGGTGGTGGTTTTCAAGTTTCTTTTCATTATTCAAGCTCCTATTACAATTTTACAAGGAAACAATCTAAAATACACACATATATAAAGTAATCAAGCACACACACAACCACCCATGCGGTGGCCGGTGGCGGCAGGTGGTGGCAGCCACTATGGTTGGCTGCCATGGTGGTTTCCGGCCAACAAGCACACCCTCCTTTGTCCAGCAACACCAAAACACCCACTCTCTTGAGCTGAGCACGAAAAAGAACGCACCAATCAAGATCTTGCGATGGTGGCGGTAGTTGTGTGAGGTAGACGGACAACAGCAGCAACAACTATCGGTCTTCGATATTAATGGCTGTAGGGGCGGTGACGTCTGGGTTTCGACGGTCACAGCATCGATAGAGCGGCGGCTACTCGCGGTTCATCGCCAGCGACAGAAGCAACGGCGCTAAACGGTCATGCGACCCATAGAACCGGCGTCACGAGCGACCACAAGCACTGCTATGGCTAAACAACGACGTTAGGGGTGGCGATAAATCTCGACATGGCGGCGGAAGGCTCTAACATAGCGGATGGAGAAAGAGAATGAGAAGAAGGCGGTCGTTCGATGATTCCAATCTCCACGGTAGTGAAGGTGTGATGCCGGAAGTGAAGAAGCAAGTGGCGGCCGGTGGGATGCATAAGGGGGGGGGGGGTAAGGGAGTGACGGCTGCACACAAGGTCCTTAGGGTTAGGGTTACATGGAGGCCTTTATACCCGACTCCCTTCATAAGTTTACCATAATGGCAAGATCAGCCCTCCCTATCTCTTTTCTTTCAAACCAAGGCCATAATTTACCCTTCCCACCCTTGCTCACGGAATTCCTTTCATATTTAGCCCCACAGTTACAATTCAGCCCCTCTTTACAAATTATTCTTCAAATAAAGTCCATATGTTACCTTTTAAACCCTGAATTTCAAAACTCTTTACAATGGAGTCAAAAATTACCATTTAACCCTTGTTTCTCATAATCTATCCATCTTAAGTCCCGATAATTTACCACGTGGTTCTTACCTTCATAAACACTTACAAGACTAATCCAGAATTGACACTTTTAATCCCCGACTTCTAAAATTGTTACAATTAGCTCTTCGAGACCATCCTTTTATACATAATTATTTATTTTAGGGCTACGAGTCCTTCATTTATTTATTTAATAAATAAACGGGCGTTACAAATTCCGACAGGATAACTTTGTTTATATACAAACATTAATCGACATCCGAGGAAACATCATGCGGGGAAAATATTAGTCCACAATGTCGATTATAGGAGCTCATGGTAATACAAACCCGAAAACCTTAAGGAAACATCTACCTAAAGGGACGCCTTTGAACAGTGAATATTATAATAGATTAGAATTGTTAAGATATCCTAAAATATATTATAATAAATTAGGATTGATAAAATATCCTAAAAAGTATTCTAAGTTAGGATTGATAAAATATCTTAACAAGGAAAGAAAGATTTTTCTAAAAGAAAAATAAAATCTTAATTAAAACAATCGAATAAATCAGAAAATCATAAAAACATGTGAACTCACCAACATTATGTTGACGTTTTCAAAATACATGTATTCTCAATGAGATGAGTGTGGAGGATAGTCGTGCGGAGGAGGAAGTCGTCAAGGATGTTTGCTGAAGTTTATTTTCTAGTTATGTTTAAGATGTGTGTTTGGTCTGTCGAACAATGTAAACCCCAAAGAAGTTATAATGAATAAAAATATCATTTGTGTTATATTTCTATGTATTGTAATATATCTATTTGTCTCGATCCAACATCCCTACGTTGCACGGACCGGTGTTTTTGCCACTGGCCGAGGGTGCGACACTATATTACATTACCTTTGTTGACGATCATTCCAGATCACTTGTTTTTACCCACTCAAAAATCAAATTTAAGGTTTTTGATACTATTACATGCTTTTATTGAATTTTTTCCAAACTCAATTCTCTACAAAACTCAAAGCATCCAAAGTGACAATGGTATGGAATTTGTTGACACTCGAATCCGTACCCTTTTTTTGGAAAATAGTACCCATTATCACCTATCCTATCCTTACACGCGACAAAAAAATGGTCGTGTCGAGCACAAACATCGACATATTATTGAAACCCGGGCTTACTATGATTTTTAATGATCATGCACCTGCATAGCTGCATTTGGGTTGATGTTTTTACTTCATCGACATACATTAGAACCGTCATCCTGTAATGGTGTTTCACAACAAATGTCCATTTGAACAATGTTAATGTAATCAAACATATTAGTTATGAATGATACTTCCTTAAGACCCCTAATGTATTTCTTCAACCTCAACAAGAACCGAGACCAAGATACAATACTTTGTGTCATGTCCAAACCATACACTATGGGTAGGGTCTACGATTTTCATCCATGACAACCATTATGAACATTGCGTATGTAGTCATTTTTTAGTGATGTAATACCAATAAAGATCGTTGGTAGTATGCAATTTAGAAATGTATGAATCTACAAATTATTACACAATCAAGCATAAGAATATTAATGAAATTAAAACCGAAAATAAACAAGTGATGTATTACAAAAATATTTTACCACACATCACATATTGATAAAGAAAAACTCAAAGTGGTTGTTCGCATCTTTCGGAATGTTGGTAAAAGTCTTCAGGCTGGCTCTTTGAAGATTATGTTGGTAAAAAAAAGGTTTGCAAAATTTCTTATGTACGCTCGATTTGATGAACTCAAATATAAGATGTTGCAAAGATATTATGAATTTTTGGTCCTAACGAAAGAAATTATGGAATCAGATATTATATTAGTTGTATTTATGAAATATTTTGGAATGTGTGTCCGTAATGTGTATATAGTTCAGAGTGTATCTATCTTTGTTATGTCGGAATTCACAATTGGTTTACGTCACTTCTCATTCAACTTTTAATAACTTCATAACATGAATAATTAATCTAGAATATTGTATTTCGAAGAAATTAATTGATTTTTAATTCCATTAAAAACAAATACATCTCATTCAACTTTCAATAACCTCATAACATGAATAATTAATCTAGAATATTGTATTTGGAAGAAATTAATTGATTTTTAAATCCATTAAAAACAAATTCTTTTGTTAAACCTCGTTTATAAATGCTACTTTTGTTATAGTGTAACTTTTAAGTGGGGTATGTACGGCGAAAAGGATGTTTGTGGGTGTGATTAGTAAGGTGGATTAAATAGTTAAATATAGCATTAAGTAACGATATTACATCTAACTAATCAGACGCTAAAAGTAGCTATCACTAGACTTGAATGATACTTCTTTCCACTATAGTTGTTTTTAAAAAACAAATTTAAAAATATTCAACATCTTAGACTTTCTCGCTTCTTTTAAATGCATATTTAAGAAATGAAATTTTATTAGGGAAAATGACTTAGGAGGGTAACTATCTCTTATTCGTGTTCACATATTAGCAACTTCTTATTTTTTGTACATAAGAAAGCAACTAACTTGTTTTAACTATGTACATCCCAAAAATCATGACCAAAAATTTCGTTTTTAATTTAATATTAAAACCATAATTGTCAAACCATTAATTTAATACTCCGGCATCGGGCCCTGCCCGGCATCGGGCCCGCCTGGCATCGAGCCCCGCTCGGTATACAGATCTGTCTCTCTTAGGCCCCGCCCGCTAAACACATACAAACATATAACATGCTAACACATAAAGAAACGTACTCTACTGTATCCCTGTCCTAAGAAACATACTCTGCTAATAATGAGATACGGAACATCGTCCGTACTTAGCTAGTGATGAGATACGGGATCTCGCCCACACTCACCTCTTTACCAGACACATACAAGTATCACACAGATAACAAGTATAATCTAACATGCAAACATTCCTCGGGCACCCGCCCGACATCAGACCTTGGTATGGAATAACATACTAGCATACAATGCCTAGGGCTAACCCCCGGGTCATCCTACTCATAGACTACATGGGCTGGCATTGTGACGTTAGACCCATTCACACAATGAGGAGACTCACCTTGCACTGCTGAAGCCCTAGCTGGAACTAGCTGAGTATGAACGAAGTTCCGTATCTCATTATTAGCAGAGTATGTTTCTTAGGACAATGATACAATAGAGTATGTTTCTTTATGTGTTAGCATGTTATATGATTGTATGTGTTTAGCGGTCGGGGCCCGGAGACAGGCGGGGACTAAGAGAGACAGATATGTATACCGAGCGGGGCTCGATGCTAGGTGGGGCCTGATGCCGAGCGAGGCCCGATACCGGAGTATTAAATTAATGGTTTGACAATTATGATTTTAGTATTAAATTAAAAACAAAATTTTTGGTCATGATTTTTGGGATGTTACACAGTTAAAAACAAGTTAGTTGTTTTCTTATTTACAAAAAATAAGAAGTTGTCAATATGTGAACACGGATAAAAGGTAGTTATCCTCCTAAGTCATTTTCCTATTTTATTAGTGGCATGTTTATATGTTTTTTAAGAACATATGACGTATAATTTAGTAGAAAGAAATAAAATGTTTAATTAGCATTCAATTTATTAAACACAATCACAATAAAATGTGCAGTTTTCATTCAATAAATTTAAAATTCAATAATCTTTTTTTTCAAATATGTTATATTAAAATTTAACTTAATGGATCATAAGAACTAAATAGTAAATTATATGACATAATAATATAAAATCCATTAATATGTATATATTTTAATATAATATAGATGTCTTTGTATTCAACAATACTAAATGGTACGATTAATCTCAAGTCTCAACCAAGAAAGAACCAAAGAGCTTCTAGCTAGTGATATCCGATGTTGTCTTTCCTTTTTGAAGTTGAGGGTTTAAGTCTCGTCATGGATTTAAGGTGTAGTTTAGAAGTAGGTTAGATTTGATGTTTCAAAAAAAAAATCACAAAATATATGATTAAAATTGATTTTAATTTTCTTTTAAGATAAGACTTATACAAAAATAAATTTTGTATAACTCTAAATTATCTTTTTCCAAATTAGTGTTATATACTCGCATATACAATTACAATCGACATTCTTATATTTAATTTTAATCGACATTCTTATATTTAATTTTGTAACGATGAATAATAAAGTAATAACGTTTTTGATAATATTTTACTATTTTCATTAATTTCGGTAAAGCAAGTAAAAAATTTCTTGATATTAATTTAATATTTAAATTAATTTAAGTTGCTTTTTGATTATGAATTTTTATTATATAATACAAGATAAAAATCTAAAAGTGATATATAAATTTGTTTCAAACTAACCTATATCAAACTTTATATATTTTTATTTTATTTATATCGTTGTTATAAAGTATGTTTTTTTTTTTTAATATTATTATATAATATGTTTTATCGTAAGAAGTTATTATTATTATTATTATTATTATTATTATTATTATTATTATTATTATTATTATTTATAATTAGTCTAAATTGTAGTATTCTGTTATAAATCTACATTTTATCATTGAGAACTTTCATTTTTAAATGATTTAAGTTCTTTATTCCGATTTAATTTTATGATTTATATAACATAATATTCAATATAAATTTGAATATTATTGAATCCGTCTTTTATTTCGTTACAACGTTATATTTTCTTTCCTTATATTGTTACAAAATATTTTCATATTATTTAATAGTTGGTAATATTTCTATTTTTTCGTACGTTATACTGAAATATGATGTTACATAGACATTCAAATCCACAGGAATTTAACAAACTATATATTATTTTTTGTTGAAACGAATACACTAAATATTGTTTGTTTCTAAATTACTTACATCTTTGTAATTTTTTTAGGATTTTCGGTGCATCATGCAAGGATGCAACTCCTTGTTTATTAATAGTTTCATAAGATTAGTTTAATATTAGCATTGTCGATCAAATGAATTAAATAGTGATGGTATGTTTGTTTATTATAAATTTGATCTTGAATTTCTAAAAAGGTTAATGGTGGTACTTAAATCAAGGTAGACGATGACCCAAACTTATACCCTTTTGACCTATTAAATTATTCTTACAACATACTAACAAAATTTTAATTAAAATTTAAAGAAAATATGTAAAATATTATTTTATTTTTAAAATTTTAGTTACATATTTAAAGTAATGTTGTAATTAATATTATATTTTTAATTAAACAATCATCTTAGTTATAATCGTACAACGAGTAAATCAAACATATAAATTGCAAATTGTATGAACACGTGTTGATTTTTCATGCACGATTTCTTATGTTTAATGACTTTTCTTGTAGCAGGTTTTAAAGCAGTCTGTCTCATTGTGAACCCCAACTCTTAAACCCATGAGAGGGGATACTCTTATAAGGTCCACACATGTGTATTTCCTTCCAACACATCCACAAATCAAAACGTCAATCAGTTTAGGGGTTGATCTTCCTTCTATCGGGTTAGTCAAGAAATTCACAGGTGCCACTTTCTTGGCGGAACCCCGACACGCTTAAATATGTTAAACAAAACATCCATAACATATCGTGTCTGTATTTGAACCCCGAGAGTTCTTTACAATGAACTGCATGCTCTCCAAAAGAGTCCAAATATGCCTTGCGACACACCAAACATATCTCGTCAGCTAGGAATATTGGGATCTTGAGTCAATATTTGAGGATAGTACGATACTCCATAGGAAACATATGTTGGCCAAACCCATCTATATGGATAGCTAGAAGAAAATCTTGACCATGTGGTGTATGTAAACACTGGAAAAACTACTTTCTGTTGAGTCGTCATGTCGAGATGCACTTCCATATATTGGACGATTTTACTAAAAATGACACTCGCTAGTGTATTCTGGGATTTAGGGGGCAGTGTCCTTAGTAGTAAAATTGCTATGGTCAATGTCCGGATGCTTGTTATGAAGAGAAGCCAAGGCACAAACATAATCAAAATTCATACCATATATGTCGCTCATGTAAGATGTAGTTGTGCAATACCTAATATTGGGCCCTTGAGGCAACAAAAGCATATGAGGAAGTCTCTACTACTGAGTATAAACCCAAACCACCAAACTTAATAGGTAAGGAAACAATTCGCCACTGTATGTCACCAAAAAAAGGGCCATCACAAACCACAATGTCCTCAATCGGCCCGCACAACCCATTGTCAAAGAACACACCCTCCTCCATGTGAACAGGTTGGCACGTCCTCAACCCAAAGAAAAGTTTAGCAATACTCATACAAGACCGAAGCAGAAAGAGATCACACTGGGGGTCAGACAATTGTGGAAGAAGGCACATCAAATTCACAGCATTTGCAACTCTCTTATGGCTAAGCTGTGAATGAAACTAATATCTCTACTAACAGCTCCCCTAAGAAGTTTCACCACCAATGGCGGCCTCCCGATACCAACTGGAAATAGCTCCTTACAGAGCTTCCTACCATCACACGAGGGCCAAAAGAGCTCGGTTTTATTGATATTCAACTTAAGACCCAATTTTGGGCCAATCACCTTAATGTTGTCCAACTCCTCTGAATCTCCAATAAGTGTGTCATCATCAAGGAAACATGAGAAGAAGCTTGCAATTGTCTCTAATATTATGTAAGATTGGGTGCAACAAAAGGGCAAAGAGAAGTGGTCCCAAAGGGCCTCCTTACTGAATCGCAGTAGTGGACCAAATATGTGTGTCTCCTAGATACAACCTTGTTGCTTGACCATATAGGAATTCCACTTACAAGGATATAAAAGGGCACCTCAATATTTATGAATTATTGTTAATCTATTATCTACCATAAATCAACCTTCTCATTTTTTGTTATAAATCGGCTAATAATTTTAGTTATTTTTATTATAGTTTAACAAAAATAATATAACACATGTAAGTATCAATTTAATTTTTTATTAGATCAAAATAACGATAAACAAAACTTCATCTAAAATGACAAAATTAAAAGACAAGATTATAGGATGAAATCATGTAACACCCAAAATCTAGAAGGTCAATTTTGGAAGTAAAACCCCCATTTCTAATGAACAACTCGTCGAGTTTGGGGCAAGAAACTCGACGTGTTGGAAAGTTGGAGCATGCGTTTTTGGAAGACCAACTTGACGAGTTGGACAGGGTTTAGGAAACCCTAAATCAGGACTTTGCACCCTATTTAAACAACTTAAGCCCTAGGGTTCAACCTCATTTCCAGCCTCCAAGTCCCTAACCCTAAATCTCGAAACCCTAAAGCTATTTTAAGAGTTTGTGAGTCATTTTGAGTGTTTTTGGTGAGTGTTGCAGCTATTGTAAGAATGAAGAACTTAGAGACACAAGAAGGAGCATATAGATCCATAATCATTGCCCCATCCACGACACTTTTATGGTATAAAGCTTAAACCTTGTCTTGTAGTCATCTAGATCTCCATTTTAGGGTTCTTTGGGTTGTTTTGTCCAAATGAGATGGTTATTGATGGGTTGGACGTCCCTAATGGAAAACACTTCATATCTAGGGCCTTAAGGGACTCTCATGGCATAAAGGTGCCAACTTTGTGGCCCTAGAAGCCCCATGCAACCTCTAAGCTCTTTTTTTGACCTTTCAAGCTCCACATGGTCATGCATGTTGATAAATTTTAAGACTTTCGGTGTCCTTCTAGTATCAAAGGTCCAGATCTATGTTCTTATGCCTTATCTTGAAGTCTTGAGGACCCTTGGATTTAGATTTAAGCCTTTTGGAGTTAGGGTTTGAGCTTATTTTCATTAGGAAGGTATTAATGGGTAAAGTTGAAAACTTTACCCTTCTAAAAGGTATTGCCAGTCTAGATCTAGAATATTGGGTTCAGAGTTGAAGAATAAAGGCTTAATGCATTAATAAGGGGTTAATAGGCTAAAGAACTCTGTTGAAACATAGAAGTGACCCTCTTAAACTTAAAAGAAACCCGAAGCTGTCATCAGGAACCACAATCATTCCTTCAACCGTAGTCAAACTCAGCACCGCAATCAAGATCAACAATCGCAGTCATAGTCATCAACACTTAGTCTTAGTCTTTTATCTGTTTTTCTTTTAGTACTTTGTTTTGTTCAATGTGCCCTGCGTGGCAACTTTTAACAGATAAGATTGTTTGTAATCTTCGAGACTCTATAAATAGAGTTCTCTCTTTCTGAATGAAATACACATCTCTTACGCATCTTGAATCTTATCACTCATCTTAATTCCTTCTTATTTATCACTTAAATATAATCTCAATTGTTTGAAATCTCTCTTTGGAGCAAGTCTTTCTAGAATAGGGGTGTAAACGAGCCGAGCCGAGCCCGAGCCTGACCAAGCTCGAGCTCGGCTCGTTTAATTTTGAGGAAGCTCGAGCTCGAGCTCGAGCTCATTTAATTTCAGTTTCTCAATGGTTTGGGAAGACACTGGACGACTGCTAAGATGATAGTCCAAGGAGATAGGAAGATCCATTCTTTATCACTCTACAAGCTTTATGGTGAATTGAAAACACAAGAATCCACTATACTCAAATAATGTGCTGACTTCGGAGGACCACTTTGTAACACTAGTCAAAAGTAGGTCAATAACAATCACATGTGATTATATCAATCATGTGATGTGATTTTGTTAAAACTAGTAATGTAGTAAACTTACTATGTATTTCATGATAATTCTAATATAAATATGAACTTTCATACATACTTTATAGTAAAAATCAAAGTATATGTCCATACGATTCCAAAAATGTAGAGAACGTCGAAATCTGGCTTCGCGTGAAGAAGTTATGATAAACCGAACACTATAAAATCTTTATAACAAGAGTAATTTAAAATAGGCTTATATTTAGCTATTGTAATGTATTAGAGAGTTTTAGTACTCGGAATTACCTATGCGTGTATATAAAGAACGTCAAAAACGGAGTTCGTATGCAAAAGTTAAGGCCTTCCGAAGATGTCACTGTCAGAAACCCTAAATTGACTGAACTCACGAGGTGAGCATAAAAACTCACGACGTGAGGAGTCAAACCACCATATTTCGGATCTAGAAGGTGTAACCAGGCTGCGAGGGGATAAGATCCAAACTCACGACGTGAATATTGAGATTTCACGACGTGAGGAGTCATTTTGCCACCTTCGGAAGCTACAAGAAGGATGGCAAGTCTACGAAGAGATAAGCTTGAAACTCACGACGTGAACAATGAGTTTCTCACGTCGTGAGGGCCAAAAATCTTACTATAAATAGCAAGATCGACCCCAACCATTCCTACACCTGAACTTCTTTCTCCTCTCTCCTTTGCTGAAGCCCACTTGCATCCCGAGCCCCGACGACCTCTTACGCTGACCGTTTTTGCTTAGATAACATAAAATCACGCTACTAAGGTGAGTTTCACGGCCCCACTTTCTAATATTTTTGGGGGAAAACGCATGCTAAATATTATATATACGTTATTATTATGTCTATATGATAGTATATTAGTATCAACGTAGATAGTGATAATAACCGGAATATAGTTATTACATATTTGAAAGTATACAACTATCGTAAAGTTGTTAGTATGCTATTGTTATAGTAGTATATTCATGTAGATCTTGATTTATACTTAGGATTCTATATATATTTTGTGTGCGATATAGTTCCGAAGTTATATTCAGAAGTTCTATATGTTAAGTTATAAAGTATGTTGCTATTATTGGTTTTATGTAAAGATAAAACTTGGTATGTTATATGTTGTTATTGATAGTTTTATGTCAAGATAAAACTAGGAATGTTATATGTTGTTATTATTGGTTTTAGGTCAAGATAAAACCTGGTTTTACTTCAAGATATAGCTGTTATACTGCCTAAATGTTATGAAGTTAGGAGTAATGTTTAAAAGCATAGTATAGTGACTTGGGGTTTTAGACATGAAAATGCTTTTGTTGTTAGAGCTATAGGAAGCCGTCAAAGTCTACATGAGCTACCTCATTCATCAACTAAGATTGGGGATCTTAGTGGAAGTCCTCTGACCTGTAACCGTTATGTAACGTCCCAAAATTCAAGACTAAAAATTTCTTTTAATAAAGTATCACTTAAAGTAAAATCATAATTTCAAAACATAAACAGAGTATTAGTTTTCAAAACACATGTTCATTATCAGAGTAAAACATTCCCAGGCTGACTAATCTATGGTGTGTGCCATGCGATCATCCCGAGATCCATCATCCGCTACCGGAAGTACCTGAAACCAAAACTGAAAGCCATAAGCACGAAGCTTAGTGAGTTCCCCAGATACCACATACCATACAAACCATTCATAGCCAAGAGCTATATATAACCGACTTATCCATAATCAAATAAGGTGCTATGTGCCAAACATAGTCTTGCCATTATGCCACGGGCCGCGCGTGGCCTTCCTGGTCAAGCCTGGGCCGCTCCCTGGGTCTTACAGACAAGTGCCAAGGGCCTCCCCCTGGTCTTACAGACATGTGCCAAGGGCCACCCCCTGGTCTTTTATACAAGTATCACAAAGACAACCGTACATACTACTCTACTTAGCTAAACAACATACAGTGTGCCAGAAGCCACCTCCTGGTCTTTCATATATAATAGCATACAATGCGCCAGGAGCCACCTCCTGGTCTTTCATACATATTGCCTAAGGCTAACCCTCGGGTCTTCCTGTCATCCATAATAACATACTGTGTGCCAGGAGCCACCCTTGGTCTTTCATGCATATTGCCTAGGGCTAACCCCCGGGTCTTCCTATCATACATAATAACATACTGTGTGCGAGGAGCCACCCCCTGGTCTTTCATGCATATTGCCTAGGGCTAACCCCCGGGTCTTCCTATCATACATAATAACATACTGTGTGCCAGGAGCCACCCCCTGGTCTTTCATGCATATTGCCTAGGGCTAACCCCCGGGTCTTCCTATCATACATAATAACATACTGTGTGCCAGGAGCCGCCCCCTGGTCTTTCATGCATATTCTAAATGGGCCAACATTGGTGCCTTAGACCTATACAAACAGTGAGGAGACTCGCCTCGCACTGCTGAACTCTGCTGATAATCCTCTAGCTGCTGACCGACAACTCTCTGAACTCCTGCTCCACTAGCTCCCCGAGCTACCAATATCAATGCAACCCTTAGTCTAACTATCTCCCGAAAGTCAACTAAGTCAACTCAGGTCAAAGTCAAAGTCCTGGTCAAAGTCAACCTTCCAGGTCAACCCTACTCGTCGAGTCACCCTACTGACTCGCCGAGTTCATAAGTCCAGAGTCCTTCCACTCGCGACTCTACTCACCGAGTCAGTCCATGACTCGCCCAGTCTACCGATTTCCGAGTCCTGACCTGTCCAACTCACCGAGTCTCTAATCGACTCACTGATTCGAGTCTAAACTCGAAGGGTTTGGGGTTCCGCGACTTGACTCGCCGAGTCCAAGAACAGACTTGCCGAGTCCAAGAAAATCTTCACCCAACTCGCCGAGTTGTTCTTCCAACTCGCCGAGTTCATGCCCAACTTCATCCGACTCGACGAGCCGTTCATCCCACTCGTCGAGTTCCTCCTCATCTTCAAGCTACTCGCCGAGTCCACTCAAAGGACTCGCTGAGTCCATCCGGTCCTTCATACATGCAGAGGACTTTTGAGTCATGCAGGGACTCAAATCTGTAGATCTACCCTTCCCAAGCCTATTCCTCACGTAAAGTTGCAAACTTTACGTGTAGAGAAAGAGATCTAAGCAAAATACACCATAAACTAGGGTTTAAGGCCAAGGGGCTTCAACTTTGACTCAAGGGCTGATACTTTATGCTTCTCTAGTTCATAACACACTTGGATCTGAAGTAGCAACTCCAGATCCCGCTTCTAACTCAAATGGGTGTCAAACCATGGCTTAAAAGCCCCAAATCTCACAACCATGGAAGACCTAAAGGAGAGAGGGACAACTTATTACCTTCAATATCTCAGAAAGGCTCCACAAACTCCAGATCTATAGTCCCTTCTTGCTCCTCCAAGTTCCTTCTTCCTTCTCCAAGCTTTAATGCACCTTCCAAGGCAACAAATGGCTCAATCAAAGGTTATGACGGCTAGGGTTTGGTATCCAGGGCTGAAGAGGCAGTAAGGGAACCCTAGGAAGAAGATTAAGACGTCTATATAGGCTCCAAGTCCCGAATTTAGGGTTTTCCATGCACATACCAGACTCGCCGAGTCACCTTGTCCTACTCGCCGAGTCGGTCACTTACTCCTCGGCCCGGATCCCGCTCGGACTCGCCGAGTCCCCCCTTTGGACTCGCCGAGTCGACCCCTAAGCTTAGCGTTTTTCTTTCCTTTCTTGGCCTTCAAAACTTTGGGTGTTACACGTTAATCCCGTGTGAGCGAGGAAGTCGTGTATGAATAAGATACGGGTTGACGACCCCACTCGTGGTTGTTAATTACAACCCAAGAAAAGCGAGTGACGATTCGTTCCTTTTACTTTTATTCAGGAGTCGATGAAGCGTGCGGTGTTGTTTCTCATGGTAAATCATGGGTGTACTGTTTCTCAAGGTAAATCATGAGTGTATTGTTTCTCATGGTAAATCATGAGTGTATTGTTTTGTCAGAGGTATTATTGTCAAGCAGCGGTTACGGATGCATGGTAGCAAGTTGTTAGAAGCATTATACTTTGTCGTTATACAAGTATTAATGTTAAGTATAAGTTTCCCCCAACTTATACCCTAGGTACTACTTGTATATTAAGTAGATAATTATACATAACACACATACTCGTATAGAACTGAAATAGATTTATACGTAGCATTTTTACTCGTATAGAATTGAAATAGATTTATACATAGTAGTTTTACTTGTATGGAACTGAAATAAGATTTATACGTAGCAACTTTCATTTGTATGGAATTACAAACACTTATATTCATAGTATATGAGACTTATAGGTATATACTTATTTGGTAAGTAAACTTTTATACCTAGGATATATATAGTAAACGTTGGAGAGTCAAAATTATACTTTCAAAACTATACTTTTGAACTTGAGAAAAAGTGTTATTTTTATATGGAGTCAAAACCTGTGACCTTACCAACTTTATGTTGATGTATTTTTAAATGCATGTGTTTTCAGGAAGTTGATAACTATGATACGAGAAATGACGTTACACTGCCCGGTGTTTCGGCCGACGGCCGGGGTGTGACACACTTGCTCTCATAGCACAAGCTCCACATACTCAATCTTACTCTCCCTCGTATGAAAATCCTCCACACTCTTACGAAGCTGACTCAAAATATGATGATGAAGAAGAATTTCAGAATGCTATTGCTCTTGTTAGCCAAAAGTTCAACCAGCTACCACTTCTTTTCGTAAAAATCAGCAGTTCAACAAACCTCGATTCAACCGCAACTTCAATAATCACTCTTGATATCCCAAGAATCCTCACACAACACCGCAACCTCAGACCACTCAACCCAAAGAGGCACCGAAACCCATCAATCCAACTGAATCTGGTACCTCGTCAGAAGATAAAAGTGATGTTGTAATCTGTCACACGTGCAACAAGGAGAATCACTTTGCAAAAGACTGCAAAGCTAACATAGTAAAAGATAGAGCATTATACCTTAGAATGGATCAAGAATTGGAAGAAAAAGAAAAAGCAAGGTCATACGTAGCTCATGTAAAAAGGGACCATCAAGTCTGGTCATCTGGAGATGAAGATGAAGACATTAGCAACGTTAAGGGAAAAGGCAAGATTTGCATGCTGGTAACTGTGGATGATGATGGGTCTACGAAGCTAGAAAAGAACTACTGCTACATGGCAAATGATGGGACTCTAAGCATCGTCGAACAGGTAAAACTCATGATCCAAACTCTAAATTATAGCATGCATGAATGTCAACGATTCATAGACAATCCTAATGACAAAGATCTAGATGAGAACATAGCGTCCCAAGAGATGTTTCACGTAAGAGGATGACTGGATAACAAAAGACTCAAAGTAGCTATGTTAGAAAAGGACTTAGAGTTAGAGAAAGATGCAAGAATGTTAAGTGAAACACAATTAGAAATAGCTTTGAACCAAAGAGATTTAGCTCGTAGTGAGATTGTACGTTTAAATCTTTAAATAGAAAAACTATTCAATGAAAGTGAAGCTATTGAAAATCTTGTGAACAATGGAATCATAAATAACACCTATAATTGGGGTTGGTCCAATGGGTACAATACCACAGAGGACTCATCACCTCGGTTTAACAATGACCGTCCCTATTTCCCTCCGGACCGAGAGTTCCATTACCCTGTCAATAATAAAACCTTCCCTGAGGACATCAAAGCGCACTTAGGTCGCCTTCATGATCTAAGCACCAGTTGTGTCATTGAGGAAATTCTTCATGAATCCTCAAATCACACATCTGATCAAAAACCTGTCATTGACACAATTAATACCAACTCTCAAGTGTCATCGGTTTGTGATGAATATATTCTTATGGAAAACCCAGTAGATTTCACAAACTTTCCTTCACTGACTTCGGATCGCAGTTTCGCCAACTGTAGTCCTACACCGCAGTCTTACCAACTATCCCTCATAAAGTGTCCCATAACTCAATCTTACTCTGCAGTAGTTCGATCATCCTCACCGCAGTCCCCAGTCAAAAGTTCAGTAATCTTTCAGCCAGTTCATCACGAATTGCTCATAAAAAACTTTGAATACGGTCAATGTTCCCAGAATCCTGAACCATTCATCTCGGATGAGTCAAGTCCTCGTTTTCAAAAACAATCTAAGGATTCAAACAAACTGCAATTGAATCTAACTGACTGCGGTACACCAAAAACTTTAGCAAAAGTGGCTTTAAAAAGGGAACACCAGTTCGATAACAAAAAGAAGAAAAGTTTTTCGAAAAGACAAGTCAGTGTTTCAAATTCCAAGAGTCCAGAAAAACCAGTTTTTTCTAAATATTTTTCTAAAATTTCGACTGTCAGAAAATCAAGCAAAAAGGATTGTACAGTCCCTCAAACTTTTTCAAAGAAATCTGACAAAACCCAAAATGGAAATGAATCTTACCTACACCAACCAATATCAAATCTCGTCAGTCTCTTGTCAAGACACATCCTAGGAAACAATCACATACACACAATGTGACAAGGGAATTTGAATCAAAAAATAAAGTCATGGATGTTAGATTTCATTATCAGACCGGTTCTAAACATAAACCCACATCCTTCAAACCCCTGACTAAAACAATGTCAGGGAAAGTGCTAAAAGACGCTCATCTGATTTTCATCAAAAGGGGATTTCTCAAGCCTAGCCTCGTATTTTTCAAAGAACCTGTCCTTGTCAAAACTCATATACTTTTCAGAAACCTTGTATCAATCATAGACCTCGTAATTTTTCAAAATCTCCAAAAACTCACAAGTTCCCAGGTCTAGGACTCAAAGTTGACACTAAACTTGTCCCTGCAACCTCGGCTCATGCATCCATAAAAAATTCATCTGTAGCCCCGGGCTGCAAACTTGTTTGGATGCCCAAACTAACCGTGTAATTCTCAGGTTTTATTTAAGGAGGAACAAGAAGTGGAATGGGTAATTGATAGTGCCTACTCCCTGCACATGACCGGAAGGTTAGAATACCTTCGGGACTTCAGGCCAATTAGCAATGGTGGAAATGTCACCTTCAGTAACAACACAAATGGAGTAATCCGAGGTTATGGTGTTCTTACTACAGGAAACTTCTCTATTCAAAAGGTTGCTTACGTAGAAATCCTTAAACGCAAGCTCATCAGTGTAGGCCAACTATGTAAAGCAGGCCACATAGTTGAATTTGACAATGAGCACTGCTACATAATGACAAGTGATAGAAGCACCTGTTTAATCAAATCCAAGTTCGAATGAACCATGTATCATTTGGACGTGTCTCTGATTATGGGTAAACCGCAACTATGTTTTCTATCCAAAGCAGTATCTGAAGTTAGCTGGTTATGGCACTGCAAGCTAGCTCATCTTAATTTCAAATATATCAACAATCTGGTCACCGGAGAACTCGTCCGAGGTCTCCCAACTCTCAAATTCAACAATGATACACTCTGGCATGCCTGTGAATGTGGCAAACAATCCAAAGCAAGTCACCCAATGGTGATTGATTCTTCAATTTCAGAAGCACTGGAGCTCCTACACATTGATCTCTGCGGTCTGTCTACTGTAGCCAATCTTCATCACAAAAAATACATACTAGTTATAGTTGATGACTTCACTTATTTCACTTGGTTCTACTTCCTAATACTCAAATCTGAAACTCCGCAGATCCTGATCAATTTTATCAAAGAAAATGAACTTCAGATCAAATTACCAGTGCACCGCATCCGAAGTGATATTGGAACTGAGTTTACCAATCATCTCTTAAACAACTTCTTGGTTTCAAAGGGTATTACTCACAACTTCTCATCTCCCTCTACACCGCAGCAAAATAGAGTAGTAGAGCGAAGAAACCGAACTCTGGTAGAAGCAGCCAGATCTATGCATGCTTAGTTTTGCACACATTCCTCTCTACTTCTGGGCCGAAGCAGTGTCCACAACATGCTTTGTTTAAAACCGAAGCATTGTTTGCAAGCGTCTTAGTAAAACTCCTTATGAGGGCCTTAACAACCGCAAACCAAATGTCTGTTTCTTCCACATCTTTGGGTGTAGATGTCTTATGATCAACAACAAAGATCATCTAAACAAGTTTGCACCGAAGTCTGATGAAGACATTTTTCTTGGCTACTCAACAAAAAAGTTAGCTTATAGGGTTCTCATTAGACGCACAAGGCTAATAGTCGGAAGCTTCGACGTCAAATTTGATGACTATTACATCCACAACATCGCTCCATCAACCGAAACCAAATCAATCCTGGAAAGTGATATTCCTGCCTCTTCGGGTCCATTAAACTTAGTTGAAGTAAACTATGATGATCTCTTTGACCCTGTAGAGACCGTTAAGTTATCTGGAATTCTTGTGTCCCCGGAAGCTCAACAACAGCATGCCGATGTATCTAGTCCATCTCTATCCGATGAAGTATCAATTAATACTTCCACCTCGCCAGTTGAGGGGGAAAGCTCCACTCTAGATCAAGTAACAACCATCGAGGTTCCAGTACTTGATGATGTAGCTCCAGTTCCTATCCGTAGAGGATCTCTACCCTCAGATGTTTCTTCTGACTCAGATGACGAAAATATAGAAAAAATTGACACAAGAACTGACCCAAGGGTTATCATACTTACAACAATCCATGGGAAACCTTCTCAGGTTCAAGAGGAACTCCTATCCACAATCCAGGGGGAACCTCAATCAATTGATCAAGAAAACTCTAATCCCACCTTCCCAAATCAAGACAATTCAGCGGGCTGCTCACAAGTCCAGGGGGAACTACCATCTCCAACTGCAAAATCTTCAGATATTGAAGATATCCCATCCACCGCAGCCGCTGACCATCTTCTACCCCGTCTACACGTATGGACGAAGGATCACCCACCAGGTCAAATCATCGGAAACCCATCAGCAGTCATCCAAAATCGATCCTCACAAGACTTATCTAATCACCGTCACTTTGTAGCATTTATGTCTTCAGTCGAGCCCCGAACCATCAAAGAAGCATTAATGGAGCCCTATTGGATTACATCAATGCAAGAAGAACTAGAAGAGTTTAAAAGAAACAAAGTATCGCAACTCGTTCCGAAGCCAAAAGGTCACACTATTGTTGGTACCAGATGGGTGTACAAGAACAAATTGGATGAATCTGGTGCGGTAGTCATAAACAAAGCAAGATTGGTTGCCAAGGGGTATAGTCAACTTGAAGGTATTGACTATGATGAAACATACCTCCCTGTAGCACGAATGGAAGCCATCCGCATCTTCTTAGCATATGTAGCTCATAAGAACATTAAAGTATATCAAATGGATGTGAAAAGTACTTTTCTCAACGGTGAATTGAAAGAGGAGGTTTATCTTCAACAACCTCCTGGCTTCGAAAGTATTGAATTTCCAGACCACTGTTATAAGCTTGAGAAAGCGGTCTATGGTCTAAATCAAGCTCCAAGAGTGTGGTATGAGAATCACTCTGAATTTCTTGTCTCGTTCGGATACAAAAGAAGAGTGATTGATCCCACCTTATTTAGAAAGGCAAATGGTAATCACCTTATGCTCGTACAAATATATGTGGATGATATCATCTTCGGATCAAATGATCAAAGGATGGTGGATGAATTTGTAAAGCTCATGGCCAACAAGTTCCAAATGAGCATGAATAGAGAGATTAAATTCTTTCTTGGACTTCAAGTGAAACAAGTCCCTCAAGGGATATTCATCCATCAGGAGAAATACACCTCTGAACTGCTGAAGAAATACTCAATGGATAATTGTTCCTCGGCCAAGGTTCGCATGGCCTTCGGATTTAAGATTTCTGCTGATCCTTCTAGAGAATCAGTGGATCACAAAGCTTATAGAGGAATAATTGGCTCATTGATGTACCTCACCGACCAGACATTGTCTTTGCAACAGGAGTATGCGCAACATACCAAGCGGATCCGAAAGTGTCTCATATGACCGCTGCCAAGCAGATTCTCAGATACTTAAAGGGCAACAAGTCTCTAGGCCTCTGGTATCCCCAGGCAACGAGTTTAGCCTACAAGCATTCACTGATGCGGATCAAGCTGGATGTAGATTGGACAGAAAAAAGCACTTCCGGTGGATGTCAATTTCTTGGTGGAAGACTCGTTAGCTGGTCTTCAAGGAAACAGAGTTGTGTCTCACTGTCCACCGCAGAAGCTGAATATGTGGCAGTAGCCAGCTGTTGCTCACAAGTCTTGTGGATGAAAACACAACTAATGGACTACGGATACAGAATGCTGCGCATACCGATCTACTGTGATTCAAAGAGTGCCATAGCGATTTCTCATAATCCTATTCATCACTATAAGATGAAGCATATTGAACTACAGTACCACTTCATTAAAGACCATATCCTGAAAGGTAACATTGAGCTAATTTTTGTTCATACTCATGAAGAGATTGCTAATGTACTCACAAAGGCACTTGACTCTACAAAACTCAACAGTTTCTTACAAATTTTAGGAATGATGAATCCGAACCCGTAATTCTTCTTGAATTGATAGTTACCGCAGAGCACTCTTGGTCATCGTTGCGGTCCTAACTTAATATATTTATCTTACATAGTTTCAGTATATTGTGTACTGCAGTACATCTTAATGTACTGCAAATATATATATCACAACTATATATCATGTCTATATTTCAAGGGTCTTTTATTGTTTGTTAGTTCTGATTGTGTTCAAGTGTTCCTCTCAGCTTCTTCTACTGCAGTCATCCATCCAGTCATCCGCAACAAAGTCTTAATCTGCAATGAAGAATCGAACCGCAATCACAGTGATGGAACTTTCAACTACTTCATAAATTCTTGAAATATTGTGTGTTATTTAATGATCCTTCATTAAATAAGAAAAAAATTCTCAAAAAAATATTCATTTTGTCGCATATGATCGTTTCAGTTATTCTTTTCAAATAAACCTTTTGTCAGACCTATTTTAGGTGTGATGCCAAAATAAAACAGTTTCCAATAAAAGAAATCTTTTTAGAAAATCTTTTCCTTAAAATGTATTTTCCACTTACCCCCAAGATGTCACATCCGCTACATTTTCCACCTTTATTCAACGGTTTTTATCCCTTCTCCACACGATCTTCAGACGTGGGGTATTGGGGCTGACATTTCATTAAATGCTATTTTTGAAAATTAACAAAAAAAAACTTTTTGTTAAATGTTTTTGTGGCTGATAATGATTTCAATAATCAAAAAAAAAACTCAAAGGTTTTACCCTTAACTACTCTTTCTTTAGGGTAAACACAATAATTATTTGAAATCCGTCACTATAAAAACCCTCTTTTCTTCCCCAAGAAAGCTTTACGCTTTCTGATCTCTCAAAGGCGAATAACCTCCTCTTCTTCCTTCTTGCACTTCAAAGTTTTTCTGCAAGTTCTTCAAGTTTTTCAAAATGGTGAAACCAGGAATCTCAAAGAAACAATCAAAAGCATCAGCCTCTGCACAACCAACTGGTTCCGATTCTGCTACACGGAAACAATCACCTTCAATTGCCTCTAGCAATTTTAGGGCAATTTTCGATGATCATCCTTCCTAAAATGACTCGATTCGTCTCATGATCAAGTTCATCTCCAATCATCCACTCTTTGGACCATTCGATGCTTTCACTGATGTGGTTCCCATCTCCACATTGTTCAAATGTTCTTTTTCAACATATCACCCTCTCGATAATCTGCAAGAAGTTCATATGAACTTGGTGGATGAGTCTTTGGTCAACCTAACCAAAGACAAGTTTCTGACTGCAATCAACCTCCTGTTGCATCCCTCAACCAAGTTCTTCTCACCAAGTGTCACATACATCACCTCCACTCTGTATCAAATGGGATACCAGAAGAAGATCAAGGGTATTGGAGAGTTTAAGAAGAACCAGCTCCCTGCGGTATGGCAATTTGTGTGCCATTTTGTGATCCGCAGTCTATCTGGATGAACCGAAGGCACTGATAACATGGGCCTCAAACTACTTGAGATAGTATGGAGCATCTTCACATGCCATGATGTAAACTACGGTAAAATCCTATGGGATGATTTTCTCCAATGCATCCCTAAGCAGACTCCAAAGGAAAATCCAACATAACTTACTTTTGCAAGGTTTTGGGCACCATGTATTTCAGATCTTCACCACGGTGCCAACCTCAATATGGGCAATGTCATCAATCTCTTTGTCACACGCGATCTCAAAAGGTACGCTCCTTCTAAAGATCAATCTATCTTTGGACGAATTCGTCGTTTACCTGTTCATATCTTAACTACGGTTGGACTTGAGACCCAAATAGTCACATATCACATTGAGGCTACGGAGGGTATTGACCCATACCTTCCTACCCCACCTCTCCCAAGTCAGAACATATTAGCCTCTACCACACCCAATCAACCCGAGTGATCCGCAACTCCATTTTCTACTACTCTATCCCATGTTCCCTTAGCTTCAAGAATCAAATAGTTGGCTTCTCCCAAGCAAGGACCCCGTAGCAAGGGAATGAAACATTCAACGGGTGACACTCACAAGAAACATAAAGCATCCAAGAAGGCCAAAGCACCCAAGTAAGCAGAACCAACTAAGAAGCAAAAACTCCAACAAGTTGTCTCATCAGATGATGACTCCGAGTCGAATCAATCTTCAGATAATTCTGATCTCGACTCTGCTCCTATTTCCATTCTCAAGAAAAGGAAAACCAAACCCTCTGATCGAATGCATGACCGAACTGATACAGTAGCCTCTCAAAAGGCTCTGGTAGTCCTTGGGGTCCTCGCAGACCCATTTGCTACTACCCTATCCAGCCACTCGAACACCGCAAGTGTGCTCGTTTCATCTCAACATGGAGACTCACCTCCAACTAGATCCCAAGAGGATCTAATTGGTTCTTCTTGCCCTAAATTCTCCAGGGCTTCCAGACTTCATTTCTTTCAAGAATAGGAGTTTTGTTCCATTCTAGATATTGTAATACAGACACTCAATACACCTACCCAACTGTAGGGCGATTCTTCAGCCCATGCCAGAACGGAGCTGAGGCCAAACTTGACCACGAGTCAAGGAGACCAAGGAAGCTCCAAAAATCCTACACTGCTTACATCTTTTACATGTGGTTTAGGCACAGTGAGCACAAATGTGCAAGGATCTGTGAACTCGAGGGACACCTCGGTGCATTTTCAAGGATTTGACGGTGATGAATCAAATGATTCCTGGAGGCATTACAATCCAAGCACAAAAACCGAGGCTCAAAAATATGCCGCTTTCCGTAGGGCATTTCAAGCAAGAAAAGACCAACAAACCAAGCAACTTCAGCAGAAGCAACATGAGATACAAATCGTAGCCAAATACTGGGCCGACGCCATAAATAATGCCAACATGGTGGCTATAATTCTAAAGGTCCAAAACTGGATGAATGAAATGGTCGAGACCATCCGCAATGCTCAAACTGCTCAACATAATACAGGTCCATCCAAGCCTCTTCCAATGCATGATTCTCAAGAGGATGGTACCGTGAGTCCACGATCGAAGTTAGTTCTGCTCCCACCTTTGGTTTTGATGATATTGATATCCATGAAGTCAATCAGCCAGAGCCCTCAGATGATCCAATGATGATTTTCGATGAAGAAGAAGAGTTCAGTGGATCCCAACATTCCACTTCTAATCCCAAGGAGAAGAAGAATAAAAAGAAGCAAGCTGTCTCCAAAAAAGAATTCATGAGTTTGCAAGATAAAGTTGATCAAATCCTTGCTGGTGTGAAATCTTCCCAACCGCAACCTGATAATGTGCCTGGACCGTAGTCTCTCATTGACTGCATTGAAAGACTTGAAGCCAGAGAGCGTCTTGCCGCAGAATGCATCTCTCTTAAAGTGGAAATGGGCATCCGAGCCCTAGATAACAATCGCAAGGTGAATCATCAACACTTCATCACCACCGCCGAAAAATTATCTCTGAAGTTTCCTCCATCAAATCTGATCTTCAAACCATTATTTCAGATAAATCTGCTCAGTCCCAGAAAGTTGCTAAAGAAACGCACAATGCGTATGAATCTGCCATTTCAGTCCTACAATCAACCATCAACAGCCTCCGCAGGTCCTTATCATTCAATTTTCATGGTCCATAAATCTTGCGCCTCACCAAGGAGATTCATAGATTGCTCTTTAACCCCGCAATCCCAAACAACCATCAACTTGTTGATCCACTAAAGGCTCAATTTGACGAAGTATGTGGAAAGATTGATGGTCTTAGGCAATGGCTTGAGGAAATACCAATTGCTCCTTCCTCGAGAGGGGGAAGTGAAGACCAAAACTCATATCAAATCTCTCATCAACATTCTCATCCCATCATTCAAGAAAAAGTTCCTACTCCTCAACCTTCACCGCAACCATCTCCACAAAATAAAACACATGTTCCCTCTCCCCAAAGAAGTCCTAGTCATCAGTCACAACCACAACAACCACCAATTCAAGAATCTCATCCTTCTCCCGAACGACCCGAGACTCCCCATCATTTCAAGAATTTAGAGTCTTATATGTCATCCGAACACTCCGTCGACTCTCCTGCTACCAAACAAAAGAAAGTTGACTAGAGATTAGCTAAATTCACTGAGTTGATATGGAGGGGAAATGGTCTTGATATCACAATGGATGAATCCCTCATCAACTCCTGGGTCAATCCGCATAGAAGATTACTTGATGACGATTACAATCCTTACCTCACATACGCAGAACCTCCTCGTGATGGTTATTCGGACATTCCCATCTATCCCAATGCAAAATACTTCATAGTATTTGAATCCTTTGACCGCAGTCTTCCCGATGATAAAAGGTTGCCACTAGAGTTTGAAAGACTTAACAGATTTCATGCCAAGCATGGATCTGAAATCGAGAAGATCTCGTCTAGTGACAGACCCACCGCAGTCAAAAACTACAAGCCCCGAAAATTCATGAAGGCAGAATTCATCCAATACATCCTCACCAGAAGAAACTCAGACTACATCCGAACCCAACCTGATTTTCCTTGCATGAACCCAGAAGAAATCTTCTTTATTGCAAAGGTATTTCAGAACAAGTCTGAAAAACATCCAAAGATGAAGACTGTGTATGAAAGGGCATGTACCTTTCTGAAAGAGACTGTGTGATTTTGCAAGAATTGATGCATACATCCACCCAACACTTGCTTAGAAGTTCAACCTTCCTCCTCTTGAACCAGCTCTGGTCCTGACTGAAGGCTTTCAAGAAAGATCTCTTGGAGCAACTAACTTTCCAGATCTTTGAGTCATTTTCAAACACTTAAATGATGAAACAAAATACTTCATCCCAATGATTGCCATGAACCGCATGAATCGGAAGCAATTGGAGATAACTTAGAATGAAGTCAACAAATCTAAACACACAATTGTTGATGTGAAGTTTGAAATTTCAAGGAGGATTACGTGGATTAAGGAAGTCAGGAAGTTCTGGTGGATCCTCATCAAGTTCTTCAAGCTCAACACTTGAATGAAAAAGTTGAAGAGGTCACTTAGGCGGAAATTGTTGAAACATAGAAGTGACCCTCTTAAACTTAAAAGAAACCCGGAGCTGTCATCAGGAACCGCAATCATTCCTTCAACCGCAGTCAAACTCAACACCGCAATCAAGATCAGCAACCGCAATCATAGTCATCAACACTTAGTCTTAGTCTTTTATCTGTTTTTCTTTTAGTACTTTCTTTTGTCCAATGTGCCCTGCATGGCAACTTTTAATAGATAGGACTATTTGTAATCTTCGAGACTCTATAAATATAGTTCTCTCTTTCTGAATGAAATACACATCTCTTATGCATCTTGAATCTTATCACTCATCTTACTTCCTTCTTATTTATCACTTAAATATAATCTCAACTGTTTAAAATCTCTCTTCGGATCGGAGCAAGTCTTTCTAGACTTAATCATTAAGTTTGATTTCACTTACTAACTTGGTCTAATTGCATTCCTTGTTAAGAATCAACTTATATGTATACTTGATATAATACTTGTTGTCATTTAAATTTCTTTATATTTCCGCATCTAACTCTCTAACTTCCTAACTCTAACTTATTATTATTGTTGAGCTTTAATGATCCTTTGAGTTAAACTTTATTCCACATTATCACTTGCTCTAACGTTTGTTCAAGTATAACTCAGGTTTTTCTCTCAACAAACTCGACGAGTTCATCAGAGGTGAAGAGTTAAAAACTAACTTGAAGATCGATTAGATCTTTATAACAGGTAAAGTAATAAATACGAAAACAGCAAATAACACAAGAATGGATCAAAGTGTGTCGAATGATTAATCAATAATCCTCAGCAGAGCTCGATAAAGAACTTCCACTGTAGAGGATTTAGGTTTACAAGAACGATAAAGAAATAATGCTCTGATCTATCGTGATAATCGTCTTCTATCTCTTTTTTAATATGCATGCAAGCATATATATTCATACTAAACCCTATCAAGCTCTCGGTTGGACAGGCCCAAACCGGAGTTACAAAACTGGACTAATAAGCGAGCCCAATAGACACAATCTATAACAAAACACTACCCAACAAAAGGAACTCAACGAGTTGATTCGAAGTGTCCCGATTCTGTTGAAATGAAAGAACTCAACGTGTTTGGGGAAAACTCGATGAGTTGATGCGAGATATCGTGATATTGTAGTTATGGGAACTCAACGAGTTGAAGGAATAACTCGACGAGTTGAGTCAACTCGGAGCGTTGACTTTGACTTTGACTTGGATGTTGACTTTAACCTTGACTTGACTTGACCAAGGTTGACCACTGGAGGGTTATGAAGTACGGAATGGGTTCTAAAGGGTAGTTTGTGACAACCTGAAATTTCCATTCTGAACAAACCATATCAAGCCAATAGAGCTTAGAACAATTTCAGTGAAATTCCATACTTCGGGTATAAGTTTGGCAGTTTTTCAGGATTTACACTTAAGGAGATATCAGGAGAGTGGTTGCACTAGGGTTTTGTGCAACACTGTTATTCCAACACTCTGTAATATTAGAAATCATTTCAGGAATAAAAATATTTTCTGCCAAAAATATCTCAGGACTATAAATAAGATAGAAAGTGAATAAAGTACTTGTGAGACCGGTGTAGTCTGTTGAACAAGTAGGTTTGAAATAATTTGAAAGTGGCTGGGAAATATAAAATCTCAACAAAAAAATTAAAAACTGGATCCCAAGGGAAGAAATGTTATGGTTTGTAACAATTTCATAGGAATCACACAAAAGAAAAATTTGAGACTTCATGAAGATACGTCCGTCGATTCATTAGTGAAAACTAGAGCAATATAATTGTTCACCGTCAATTCAGATTGGGTATTGAATTTTGGGTTTCACTCAGCTCGTAGTGGCACGAAACTAAGATCATAAACGCAGTTTTTGAGTAACCATAAACCTCAGTGGTAATTTCTGAGAGTCTCAAGGGTTACGTTTGTGAAACGAATTTAATGGAGAAATGCAATAGAGATGGTGTAAGAAATCAAAGTACCTCTGCTGTGGAAAATAGGACCAAGCAGAAAACTCTTATCTCATGTGAGAAGAGAGTTAGGTAGCTCACGATTAGAATAAATGTGATAGCCTAATTGGGAAGACAGGGTTTGTGTATACCAAGTCATTAAGGCTATTATTCAGAATCTGATGAGGCTTTGGGCACATACAGCAGCATGTTTCTAGGGACACTTAGCTAATTCAACAATATTTCCCCATAAACAAACACACAAAGAAAATTAAAGCCAAAAAGAAAATAAAGAACAAAATATTTTTGGAGTTTTTGATATTTAAAAGAAAAGAAATATTTTTGGAATTTTTGATATAAAAAAAATGATAAATAAAAAAAATAAGACTGAGAAAGAAAATAAAAAGATAAAAAAAAACTTTGGAACCTAACCAGAGCGTTCGGTTGATTTCGGTTTTGAAAAATTTTAGAAAACCGAACCCGAGCGTTCGGTTGGTTTCGGTTTTGAAAAATGTTGGAAAACCGAACCCGAGCGTTCGGTTGGTTTCGGTTTTGAAAATTTTTGGAAAACCGAACCCGAGCGTTCGGTCTATTTCGGTTATCGAACAAATTAGATTTTCAAAAAGGAAATACTTTTGACAATAAGATAAATAATTTTGGAACAATTGTACATGAAATTTACAACCGAGAAAACTACCTTTAATTGATGAGCGAAAGGCAGATTATTCAACCGAACCCGAACGTTCGGTCTATTTCGCTTCTTACGGTTAAGTTTGAGAGGTAGTTTGTGGTACTGACTCTGATTCTATCATACCTAGCCCTTGTAGAATTTTGTTGAACGACGCTTCAGGAAGGGCTTTGGTGAAGACATCAGCCAGTTGATCAGTGGTTCTAACAAAGTGAATTTCAACGTTTCCATCTTCCACATGATCTTTAATGAAGTGATACCTCAGTGCTATGTGCTTAGTCTTGGAGTGTTGCACTGGGTTATGACAGATCCTAATTGCACTTTCAGAGTCACAATATAGTGGGATCTTTTTCATATTGAGTCCATAGTCTCGGAGTTGACTCTGGATCCAAATCACTTGAGAAGTACAGGATGCAGCTGCAATGTATTCTGCTTCAGCTGTAGACAAAGACACACACGTTTGTTTCTTTGATTGCCAGCTAACCAACTTCCCGTCAAGGAATTGGCAGCCGCCAGTGGTGCTTTTCCTGTCTAGTCCACAACCTCCAAGGTCTGCATCTGAGTAGGCCTGAACGAAGAAGCCCGAGTTGGATGGATACCATAGACCTAAAAAGGTAGTTCGCTTGAGATAACGAAGAATGTTCTTGACTGCAAGCATATGAGGTTCACGTGGATTCGCCTGAAATCTAGCACAATAACAAACAAAGAACATGATATCAGGCCTGCTAGCAGTAAGATACATCAGTGAACCGATCATCTGGCGATATAGCGTAATATCTACTGCTGGCTTATCCAAGGATGGAGTGAGCTTGGTGCCGAACGCCATTGGAACTTTGACCTTTGAATCTCCCATCAAGCTAAATTTTTCTAGAAGAGTCTTCGTGTAAGCTTCCTGATTAATAAAGATGCCTTCGGGTCCCTGTCTAATATTTAAACCAAGGAAAAAGTTAATTGGACTCATTGAGCTCATTTCAAATTTAGTCTCCATCAGCTTTCTAAATTTAGCCGTTAAGCTGGGATTCGTAGAGCCAAAGATGATATCATCGACGTAAATTTGAACAATCATAAGGTGGTTACCTTCCTTCTTACGAAAGAAGGTTGGGTCAACCGAACCTTGTTTGAGTTTGGACATCTTTAAAAACTTTGTCAGCATTTCATACCAGGCCCTCGGAGCTTTTTTCAGTCCATACACGGCTTTGTCCAAAATATAACAATGATTAGGATACCTTTCGTTTACGAATCCAGGAGGTTGCTCCACGTACACTGTTTCTTCAAGTTCTCCATTGAGAAATGCACACTTGACGTCCATTTGGTAGACTTCAAAGTTTTTGTGTGCAGCATAGGCGAGAAATATTCTAACGGATTCCAGCCTAGCCACAGAAGTGAAAGTCTCTTCATAGTCAATTCCTTCCTCCTGACAGTATCCTTTCACTACCAGACATGCTTTGTTTCGAATCACGTTCCCTTCCTTGTCCATTTTGTTCCTAAAGACCCATTTGAGACCAACAACTGAGGCATCTGGAGGAGTTGGAATGAGTCGCCAAACTTTGTTCCTTTCGAATTCATTTAGTTCGTCTTGCATAGCTTGAACCCAATCGGAGTGATCAAGAGCAGTGTTAACTGTTTTTGGTTCAACTTTTGAGACGAAGGAGTTAAACATACAAAATTCTACTTTTGAAAACAAGGAAGTCTGTTTTGCCTTGAGTTGTGATCGAGTCAGAACCTTTTCAGACATATTACCAACAACCTGGGAGACAGGATGATCTCTGGTCCATTTGATGAGAGGAGGGTAGTTTGGATCAAAGGATGGATCCAATTCAGCGTTTACCATCTCTTCTAGTTCGGATTGACTGTCATCGTCATGAAGCACATCGGCATCCTCCCCCTCGATAGATAAGCTTTCTGGTGTGTCTTGAGTTTCTGGAGCTACAGAGGTTTCGGGTGGTGCTGAGCTTTCGGGTACCACTGGACTTTCGTTTGGTGTGGCACTTTCGGTTGGTGAAGTGCGTTCTGGAGCAGCTTGAGAACAGTTCTCCCCCTCGACATGTGAGCTCGCCTGTGATGACGAAGATGAATCCTCCCCCTCAACTGAAGCATTGTGCTGTGGAGAGTCGTCAGAATTAGATCCTCCTTCATTCATTCTCTTTGCAGCATCATCGACAAGTTGCTTCAGATGATCTACCTTGTTGTCAGCTGCGCTGGCTTCTGAGAGAGTGGCCTTCTCTGGCTCATCAAATAATTCAACGAACTTCTCAAATAGGTTTGCGATTGAGGCTGTGACTTGACCAGTTTGAGGAAAGATTTCTCCAGTTGTGTGTTCGTTGGCCTTTAGCTTTTTGACATAGCTATCGTCAAAAGTCACGTAATAAGTTTCTTCTATTTTCCTCGAGCGCTTGTTTAATACCCTATACGCTTTAGAAGTGAGAGAATAGCCCAGAAATATCCCCTCGTCGGCTTTAACATCAAACTTGTTGCGGTGTTCTTTAGAATTGAAGATGAAACACCGTGAACCGAACACATGGAAAAACTTGACATTTGGCTTCCTGTTGTTGATGATCTCATAAGGAGTGAGTGTGAAGCACTTATTGAGATATGACCTGTTCTGTTTAAAACAAGCAGCAGAAATAGCATTAGCCCAAAAATATAAAGGTAAGGAAACGAAACTTAGCATGGTTCAGGCTGCTTCACACAAAGATCGGTTTCGTCTTTCGACAATCCCGTTTTGTTGAGGAGTGTAAGGAGCTGAGAAGTTATGACTGGTTCCCTTTTTGGCCAAGAATTCTTCGAATTCTTTATTTTTGAACTCCAGCCCATTGTCGCTCCTGATGTTGCGAACGACTTTCTTCAGTTGTACTTCAACTTGCTTGATGAACGTCTTCAGTTTGAGAGTCGCTTCAGATTTGTGCTTCAGAAAGAACACCCATGTAAATCGTGAAAAGTCATCAACAATAACAAGAATGTACTTGCTACCACCGATACTTTCGATAGATGATGGACCACACAAATCAATGTGAAGTAACTCGAGTGGTTCAACAACTTTAGTGTTTATTATAGATGGATGATTTTGACGACTCTGCTTCTGTAACGCCTGTGTTTCCGGGCTTGCCGTTATTAGCAATATAATAGTCTAGGTTAACCTTTGTAACCCGTTTTGAAATAATAAGATTGTATTATTTGAGTATTATGTGTTTTGTGATTAATTGCTTAATTATGTGGTCTGATTAATTAAGAATAAAAATAAGCGTCAAAATTTAAGTGTAAAATAAACTTAATATCCTTGGTTAATGTTGTAGTAGTCGAAACGAGGTTTCCGAATATATATAGAACGCCCAAATCTGACTTCGTATGAGGAAGTTATGATTTATCGAAGTTCCGGCTTAGCGGTATACAGCCTGAAATACTCGAATTGAGATCGAGCGGTTGTTAGCCGAAGCAATCTAAATGAGAATCAAAGATCTCGTTGTTGGTATCGAAGCGATAAAAAGTTAGGCGAGAACGGACGTCAAACGAAGAAGTTATGAATTTATAACGAAAGTTTCTGTCGCGGCCTATTAAAAATAATTAATAAAAATAAAGTCAAAATTAGCCGACGGAGTCTAAACGAAAGTCGTAGAGCATGGTCTCACCTTTCTGTGGATATAAAGAACGTCGAAAACGGAGTTCGTATGAAGAAGTTATGAATTTCCGAAGTTTATTAATCATTTTGTATTTAAATTTAAATCAAAAATTCGGAAGCATTATCCGAAGGAGTCACCGATCTGATCCGAGGTACGCCCCGCGTACTCGAGTACGCCCAGCGTACTCCGAGGGATGTCGACACTCGCACTCGAGCACTTCGGATACGTAAGCAATGACGTTTTGGGCAGTACGCCCCGCGTAACGCAGTACGCCCCGCGTACTCCGAGGCTCCAGCCTCCTATAAATAGGATGCGAGGGTTCCGGGTATTTTTGCCAATTCCCTCTCATTTTCGTGTCGAAGCTCTGCATTTTTACCCCCGAAGCTACCCCGAAGCCCCGGTATCATACTCTAGCCCCGAGGCAAGTCCCGAGATCCCGAAGATCCCGAGAAGCGCGGTTCCCGAGTCGAAGCTCTGCCCGCGAGAAGTTCGATTTTCGAGGAGATCTTCCAGATCTGCTGTGGATTACTACTTCTATAAGCCGTAGTGCTGTCGGATCGTCTTCTGATCAAGTGAGTGTGTAGTTATTTCTTCTAATACAATAATACGAAGTATTTTATATAAAAAATACGTGCTATGTGTATATATTTGGTTGTGTTATGTGTGAATGAGTATTCACTCTCTTCTATCTTATAGATCTGCTTATTTCGTTATGAGATATGTGTTATGTGTGTGTGTGCCTCATCTGTTATGCGATATATGTGTTGATTAAAGCATGCTATACAGGTTTTCTTTAAACTACGTATGAAAATATATATTTTATCTACTAATATGTTGGGTAGAACATGGGTAGATAGTTGGTGTGTAATAAACAGATGAGAGGCCTCGATGTTGTTGTTGTTGATCTAGTTATTCAGCGGAGTATGGATAACGACCATGGACTCTTTCTAGACAGTCCAGTGGAACGCTAGCAGGTTCATAACCTGTAGGTGTTGTGAACGATGTGTTCACCGGTGTACTCTATCCCCCTCATGGTTGCCTTTAGGATATCTATTGTTGAGGAAACCCCTTCGCAGTGATGTCCGTCCCGATGAAAATCCTAGATTAGGTCCCTTGAGATAGTTGTTTTAGGGACGTAAAGTGAGGATAACGGGAATGGGTAATCGGGATAGTGATTGGTTGGTGAAATTAAATATAACTTATTTATTGTGGGTTGAAAACCCTATATGCTCACCAGGCTCCCAAGCCTGACCCACTCAGTTTTATTTGTATTACAGGAAGTGGCACAAGGGCGTAAGATGGATGGATCATCTTGTTGTTTTGTTTACAAGTCTGTATATGTATATATTTGTTTAATGACTTGTAATGTTTATCGTTTATGCTTTATGGTCTGTATCGGAACATGACATCCCGAGTTTTGATTATATAATGAAATGCATCTCTTGATGAAATGCTTTGATAAATATTATTTTATCATGTTTTGTTTTGGGAACAAATTCCGCAACTCTTTCAAATCAAAAGGATTTACTCTGAAAATATTTAAAAGCATAAATGAAAATCGGTCTTTACTGGCCGAGATTTTGGGGATGTCACAGTTGGTATCAGAGCATTAGTTTAAGCGAACTAGGAATTTGTAGGATTTCTAGACTTAAACTTAGAATGCTAAGTGGAATTTTGAGATGTGTGTCTGTTGGATTTTAGACACGAGCACTAGTTTATTTTAGGAAAGTTGCCTAAAATGCTTTATGTGCTAAATGTTATATGTTGCAATATATGATATTATTTGTTTGGATCTACGGTCTGTTGCCGACCGGATCTGGAAACCTTATGTGTGTAGGATTCTAAGCGTATGCCTACGTTATTAGAACTAGCATGTAATCGTTTGGATTAATAAGGTGAAATTATTCGGTGTAGATCAAAAATGGTGAGAACAAGGAGTGGCGTTGGAAACGCAGATGAAAACAGGAATCAACCGCCAGTGATTGAGCAAATACCTGTTGTAGCAGCAGCACCAGAACCAATAACAATGGCTGCGGTGCAAGCCATGATTCGGGCTATGCTAGCCGAAAAAAGGGAGGAGATGCGACAAATGTTGCATAATAATAGGGATGAACCTATCATACCTATTGAGGAACCTGAATTGATTCCCGAGCAATCGGAGGAAGGGAACAATAGTCGCATGGTGAGTCAAGTTGGGACTCAAGAGGAACGAAGGAACGATCCGGAAAGGAGAAACAACAAGGATGGGCGTATGTACAAGAATTTCTTGGGCGCCAAACCGCCAAGTCTTTCTGGAAGCCCAAAGCCTGTTGAGATAATGGATTGGATCTCCGAAATGGAGATGGTATTTGAAAGTTGCGACTGTAGCAACAAACAGAAGACCGTATTTGCGGTTAGACAACTGAAGACTGGAGTCTTGAGTTGGTGGAAGTTGTTGGCAGATACTATGCCACGAGGAGAAGCCCTGAAAATGTCATGGGAGGAGTTCTTGGAACAGCTGAGGGTGCAGTATTGTTCAGAGATAGATCTGATTGATCTGAACAATGAGTTTCAAAACTTAAAGAAAGGGAAGATGAGCATAGATGACTATGCTACTGCATTTACTGAGAAGATGAAGTTGTTTCCGTACCTAGTGCCGACGGAACTCTCCAAGATTGAGAGGTTTGCTAACGGACTGCCTGCTGACTTTGGTCCGACAGTCAAAATGGCAACCACTCTGAAAACGGCTGTTCGTGCAGCTAAGAATGTGGAGGCCCAGCAGAAGGAAAAGGGTCTGGAAAGAATAGATGTTGGAGAAAAGAGGAAGTTCGATGGAACTTCAGGGTCCAACAAGAAAAACAAGTTCTCGAAGTCTGGTTCGAGGGGAGGTGGAGGTGAAGCGAAATGGTGCGACAAATGTAAGAAGAAGCATCATGGAAGATGTGAGGTGGCGAACACATGCTACAAGTGTGGAAAGCTAGGGCACTATGCCAATGAGTGTACCCTCACAAAGAAAGTTTGCTATGGTTGTGGTGAGGAGGGTCATATGTCAAGGGACTGCCCGAAGAAAAAGGAGGCAGCTAGACCCAACATTCCGCCAAAGCCAAAGGCGAGAGCATTCCAGATGACACTGGAAGCTGCTAAAGATGAAGCTGATGTCGCTTCAGGTACCTTTCTCGTTAACGAATTGCCTGCCCAAATTTTATTTGATTCTGGAGCCAATTACTCCTTTATATCGCATGAATTTGGTAGAAAGCTAGCTTTGCCTGTTGTTAGACTAGATAATGCTTTATTAGTCGAAGTTGCTAGTGGCAAGTTTGTACCTGTTAGCTATCGCATGAAAAACATCTTAATTGATCTGAATGGGAATAAGTTCCACGAGGAATTATTGCCTATCGAACTTAATGGTTTCGACATCGTATTGGGAATGGATTGGCTTAGCGCCAACGACGCCGAAATTTTATGCAAGAAGAAAATAGTCAAAGTAAACCCGCCTGGGAAAGATTCGTTTATGGTGTATGGAGATAAACGCAGAGTGAATTCTGGAATCATTTCATTGATGAAAGCCAGAAAATGTTTGACCAAGGGGTGTACATCGTATTTAGCATTCGTGATTGATGCTAAGAAGGAAAAGAAGGTGATGCAGAATATTCCAGTTGTGTGTGATTATCCGGAAGTATTTCCCGAAGATCTTCCTGGATTACCGCCTGATAGACAAGTGGAATTCCGTATTGACTTGTTGCCAGGAACAACGCCAATTGCGAAAGCACCTTATCGATTAGCACCGACAGAGATGAAGGAACTAATGATGCAACTTCAGGAGTTATTGGACAACGGTTTCATTAGACCTAGTTCATCGCCCTGGGGAGCTCCGGTGTTATTTGTAAAGAAGAAAGATGGAAGTATGAGAATGTGCATCGATTACAGAGAGCTGAACAAGGCAACAATAAAGAATAGATATCCGTTGCCGAGGATTGATGACCTGTTCGATCAATTGCAAGGTTCGAGCTATTTCTCGAAGATCGATCTTAGGTCAGGATATCATCAGCTAAAAGTAAGAGAGCAAGATATCGAGAAGACTGCATTCAGAACTAGATATGGACACTACGAGTTCTTGGTTATGTCGTTTGGACTAACCAATGCTCCAGCAGCGTTCATGGATTTGATGAATAGGGTTTGTAACCCGTTCCTTGATAAATCCGTGATAGTGTTTATAGACGACATTCTGATTTACTCGAAAAGCCAGGAGGAGCATGGCAGACACTTGCGAGAAGTGTTAGAAGTCTTGAAGAAGGAGAAGCTGTATGCTAAGTTCCCCAAATGTGATTTTTGGATTCGTGAAGTCCAATTCTTGGGTCACGTGGTCAACCAAGAAGGGATAATGGTTGATCCAGCGAAGATTGAAGCTGTGACGAAGTGGGAACAACCGAAAAGTCCCACGGAGATTCGAAGCTTTTTAGGATTAGCCGGATATTACCGAAGGTTTATCCAAGGCTTTTCTTCGATCGCTAGTCCATTGTCAGCTTTGACCCACAAAGGAGCTACTTATGCTTGGGGTGAGAAGCATCAGGAAGCATTTGAGAAGCTAAAGAAGAAGCTATGCGAGGCACCGATACTTTCTCTACCCGATGGAGTTGAAGACTTCGCTGTCTATAGTGATGCGTCTGGTGTTGGTTTGGGTTGTGTTTTGACCCAAAGAGAAAAGGTGATAGCATATGCGTCTCGACAGCTGAAAGAGCATGAAAAGAACTACCCGACTCATGATTTGGAGTTGGCAGCGGTAGTTTTCGCTCTGAAAATATGGAGGCATTACCTCTATGGCACGAAGTGCAAACTTTTCACTGATCATAAGAGTCTCCAATACCTCTTTAATCAGAAAGAATTGAATATGAGGCAACGACGCTGGCTAGAATTACTTAAAGACTATGACTGCGAGATACTTTACCACCCCGGTAAAGCTAATGTTGTTGCTGATGCTCTCAGTCGGAAAGTCAATCCCGAAAGGAAGAGGCCAAGAGCGTTGAGAATTGAAGTTGTGTCAACTATTTTGGAAAGTATAAAGAAAGCTCAGAGGGAAGCTTCTGAGAAGAATGACAGAAAGGAGGAACGTTTGGGCAAAACGTTGGTGTTCGGTGTAAACAGTCATGGACTGAAGGTGTTCCAAGATCGGATTTGGATACCTAAGACAGGAGGAGTCAGAGATCTTCTGATGGAAGAAGCTCACAAGACCATGTACTCGATTCATCCGGGTAGCACTAAAATGTATAGGGACCTGAAACCCTACTACTGGTGGCCGACGATGAAGCTTGATGTTGCAAAGTATGTGGCCGAGTGTGTGACTTGTGCGAGAGTCAAGACACAACATCAGAAACCGTACAGGAGTTTAGAACCTTTGCCTGTGCCTATGGGTAAGTGGGAAGACATTGCTATGGATTTTGTCACTAAACTGCCCAGAACAAAGAATGGTCACGACATGATTTGGGTGGTCGTTGATCGATTCACTAAGAGTGCGCATTTCATAGCGGCCAGGGAGAAATGGTCTATGGAGAAGCTTGCGAATTCTTACGTGAAGGAAATTGTGAGGCTTCACGGTGTTCCGTTAACGATTGTGTCGGATCGTGATAGCCGTTTCACATCGAGGTTTTGGAAAAGTCTACAAGAGGAATTGGGTACCAAGTTGTGTTTAAGTACAGCTTACCATCCGCAGACTGATGGTCAGAGCGAACGAACGATACAAACACTTGAAGATATGCTGAGAGCATGTACTCTGGAATTCCTAGGTAATTGGGATGAACATTTACCGTTGGTAGAATTTTCCTATAATAATAGTTTCCACTCGAGCATTAAGATGGCACCTTACCAAGCTTTGTATGGACAGAAGTGTCGTACGCCGTCTTGTTGGCTTGAGGCTGGGGAAAAGCAGTTTATGGGACCGGAGTTGGTTCATCAAACTGCTGAAAAGTTGAAAATAATTAGGGAAAGAATGTTAGCGGCTCAGGATCGTCAAAAGAGCTATGCTGACAAAAAGCGAAGACCGATGACTTTTGAAGTTGGAGATTTGGTTTTGCTTAAAGTCTCGCCGTGGAAGGGACTTATAAGATTTGGTAAAAGGGGAAAGTTAAGTCCAAGGTTTATTGGACCGTTTAAAGTTCTTCAGAGGATTGGGAACCAAGCTTACAAGCTCGAATTACCCGAAGAACTGAATGGAATTCATAACACTTTTCATGTGTGTTATTTGAGGAAGTTCACGGGAGAAGTTCCCGATATAATTCCAATTTCTGAATTGAGGATTGATGAGAGCAAAAGGTTGATTGAAGAACCAGAGGCAATTGTTGACCGAAAGACTAAGAAATTGCGACGCAAGATGGTTGGGTTAGTGCTTGTCCGATGGAAACACACGAATGGGCCGAATCTCACCTGGGAGACGGAGAGTGACATGATGGGTCGCTATCCGCATTTGTTTGTTGATGTGTGATTCCGGGGACGGAATCATTCTAAGGTGGAGAGAATTGTAACGCCTGTGTTTCCGGGCTTGCCGTTATTAGCAATATAATAGTCTAGGTTAACCTTTGTAACCCGTTTTGAAATAATAAGATTGTATTATTTGAGTATTATGTGTTTTGTGATTAATTGCTTAATTATGTGGTCTGATTAATTAAGAATAAAAATAAGCGTCAAAATTTAAGTGTAAAATAAACTTAATATCCTCGGTTAATGTTGTAGTAGTCGAAACGAGGTTTCCGAATATATATAGAACGCCCAAATCTGACTTCGTATGAGGAAGTTATGATTTATCGAAGTTCCGGCTTAGCGGTATACAACCTGAAATACTCGAATTGAGATCGAGCGGTTGTTAGCCGAAGCAATCTAAATGAGAATCAAAGATCTCGTTGTTGGTATCGAAGCGATAAAAAGTTAGGCGAGAACGGACGTCAAACGAAGAAGTTATGAATTTATAACGAAAGTTTCTGTCGCGGCCTATTAAAAATAATTAATAAAAATAAAGTCAAAATTAGCCGACGGAGTCTAAACGAAAGTCGTAGAGCATGGTCTCACCTTTCCGTGGATATAAAGAACGTCGAAAACGGAGTTCGTATGAAGAAGTTATGAATTTCCGAAGTTTATTAATCATTTTGTATTTAAATTTAAATCAAAAATTCGGAAGCATTATCCGAAGGAGTCACCGATCTGATCCGAGGTACGCCCCGCGTACTCGAGTACGCCCAGCGTACTCCGAGGGATGTCGACACTCGCACTCGAGCACTTCAGATACGTAAGCAATGACGTTTTGGGCAGTACGCCCCGCGTAACGCAGTACGCCCCGCGTACTCCGAGGCTCCAGCCTCCTATAAATAGGATGCGAGGGTTCCGGGTATTTTTGCCAATTCCCTCTCATTTTCGTGTCGAAGCTCTGCATTTTTACCCCCGAAGCTACCCCGAAGCCCCGGTATCATACTCTAGCCCCGAGGCAAGTCCCGAGATCCCGAAGATCCCGAGAAGCGCGGTTCCCGAGTCGAAGCTCTGCCCGCGAGAAGTTCGATTTTCGAGGAGATCTTCCAGATCTGCTGTGGATTACTACTTCTATAAGCCGTAGTGCTGTCGGATCGTCTTCTGATCAAGTGAGTGTGTAGTTATTTCTTCTAATACAATAATACGAAGTATTTTATATAAAAAATACGTGCTATGTGTATATATTTGGTTGTGTTATGTGTGAATGAGTATTCACTCTCTTCTATCTTATAGATCTGCTTATTTCGTTATGAGATATGTGTTATGTGTGTGTGTGCCTCATCTGTTATGCGATATATGTGTTGATTAAAGCATGCTATACAGGTTTTCTTTAAACTACGTATGAAAATATATATTTTATCTACTAATATGTTGGGTAGAACATGGGTAGATAGTTGGTGTGTAATAAACAGATGAGAGGCCTCGATGTTGTTGTTGTTGATCTAGTTATTCAGCGGAGTATGGATAACGACCATGGACTCTTTCTAGACAGTCCAGTGGAACGCTAGCAGGTTCATAACCTGTAGGTGTTGTGAACGATGTGTTCACCGGTGTACTCTATCCCCCTCATGGTTGCCTTTAGGATATCTATTGTTGAGGAAACCCCTTCGCAGTGATGTCCGTCCCGATGAAAATCCTAGATTAGGTCCCTTGAGATAGTTGTTTTAGGGACGTAAAGTGAGGATAACGGGAATGGGTAATCGGGATAGTGATTGGTTGGTGAAATTAAATATAACTTATTTATTGTGGGTTGAAAACCCTATATGCTCACCAGGCTCCCAAGCCTGACCCACTCAGTTTTATTTGTATTACAGGAAGTGGCACAAGGGCGTAAGATGGATGGATCATCTTGTTGTTTTGTTTACAAGTCTGTATATGTATATATTTGTTGAATGACTTGTAATGTTTATCGTTTATGCTTTATGGTCTGTATCGGAACATGACATCCCGAGTTTTGATTATATAATGAAATGCATCTCTTGATGAAATGCTTTGATAAATATTATTTTATCATGTTTTGTTTTGGGAACAAATTCCGCAACTCTTTCAAATCAAAAGGATTTACTCTGAAAATATTTAAAAGCATAAATGAAAATCGGTCTTTACTGGCCGAGATTTTGGGGATGTCACAGCTTCCCCATTTCACATGCAGCACACAAATGTTCTCTATTGTACTTGAGCAATGGAAGACCTCGAACATGTCCTCCAGTGACAAGTTTGTTGATATCCTTAAAGTTGAGATGAGAGAGCCTTCGGTGCCATAACCAGCTTTCGTCAGATTGTGCTTTGGATAACAGGCAGATAGCTGGGTTCCCTTTGATAGGTTTGAGGTTTAGAGGAAACATTTCACCTTTACGCTCCGATTTGAGAATAACTCTTTTCGTCTTCTTCTCAATTATTTCAGAACCATCATCTTCGAATGAAACTTTGAGACCGGTACCTCCAACAAGCTGAGATACACTAATGAGGTTATGTTGTAGTCCTTCCACGTATGCAACCTTTCTAATCGTGAAATCACCGTTTGTAATCATTCCATAGCTTTTTATGGTGCCGAAGGAGTTGTTCCCAAACTTGAAATTTCCACCGTTTGAAAGAGACCTGTATTCCCTTAGCTCTTCCTTCCTACCTGTCATGTGACACGAGCAGCCACTGTCAATGTACCATTCTTCGTCAAACTGCTCGTCACTGATAACCTGCAAAAATTAAGCAGATTTAGGAACCCAAAGTTTCTTGGGTCCTCGTGAGCCTTTCACAGGAACAGGACTAGTAAGAGAGATGTCAACCAAATATGTTCTTTTTATTAAAGTTGTTTCATCTTTCTTTTTAATGGTGAAAACTTTAATTTTATTGGGATTCGTCGCTTTTGGTTTGGACTCTGGTTTAACTGATGAAACCTTCAGTTTTCCTTTCAGTTCAGTTGATGATTGAGGTTTTTGAGAGTGAACAAAATGGAATTTAGAATGAGGTTGAGAGGAATTAGAAGAATTAAAAGAAGAACGAGAGAAGTTAGACTGAGATGATTTCTTGACTTGAGATTCTAAGTGACCCTTTTGCTTTTGATCATTGGTGGGACCGAACCTAGAATTTTGATCTCTTTTGTTCTCTGAATCGAACCTTTGCTTTCGGTTGATGTTGTTCTCCGAACCGAACCTCTGCTTTCGGTTGATGTTATTTTCTGAACCGAACGTCTGCTTTCGGTTGTTGTTGCTCTCTTGTGTTTCAACAGGACTTTTCTATGACTTTAAGTTCCTGTCATGATATGAGAAATATGCATTTTGAGATTGCCAAAACTGTTTTCTTTCAGAGATATTCTTCTTGTATCTCTGATTCCTTTGCAGTTTTTGATTTCTCATCTGCTTTGGTTGATGATGGATATTGGCTTTTGGTTTCTGTTTCCCTTTAGCTGGTTCACTCTGAACTGATGATGTTTCGCTTAAAGGAGTGACTTCTTTTGCAAGAATTCCTTTTTCTTGAGGAACATCTTTTGTACCACTAGTACTTGGCACATCGAAACTATCAGGCTTATTCAAAGGTTCTGGCACATATCTGCCTTTACTTTTCCATGACGTTCTTTCTGACAGACCTACCGTTTCGTCAGCATTGTTGATGGGAGCTGACCAGAAGAACTCGTCGCAGCCATCAGCATTGTCTTCATTTACAATGGCTGTGAGTTCAGCGGTCTGATGTTCGGATACGCCTGTGACCTTATACACTTGATTTGGAGTGGTTCTTACCTTTTGGTATACTACAACCTTTTCTGCAAGAATCGAGGACTTTTGTTGGGACAAACGAGCAAACTCCACTGAATTTTCTGAAATGAGATTCTTGTGGTTTTCGGGTTCGCTCTTGACAAATTATGAACAATCAACTGTGTCCTCTACAGAAATTTCACTCATATTGTCGTCCTCATTAAGCTCAGATGCATTTTCAACATCAATTTTATTTTCTGAGCTCAAGTTGGCATTCAATGAGTCAAATTTTTGTATGGTTTCGGTCCTCAATTTAATTTTATCATTTTCATCCAAAAGGTTTTTAAGCATGTCCTTATGGTCCTTGGACTTTATGAAAGATTCGATTTTGTCTAGTCCATACATATACATCGGATTAACATCCTCAGACGAAATAACACTTTCACAATTATACGCTTCAGCATCAATTTCATCCTCCTTAAACTCAAGGAAGGGTAAAATCATGCGATGAATCTTTTGTCCTATTTCACAATCCAAATGAAGTTGAGTGATATTAGTATAAAGACGTTTAGCAATCAAACAAAAAACATTTCTCTGTTTTAAAAGCTTTAAATTGTCTCTTTGCAAATAAATGTTTTCATCTTTGGTTTTGATTAACTCCGACTCCTTCAGTTCGATCCACATCCTTCTTTCCTCACTCTTTGAAGATACCCTGCTTATTTGGTCAGTTAGGTTAGAATTGGTGCCTTGTGTTTGAGTTAAACTACTGTCTAGATGAGAGATTCTTGAATTAACATTTTTTTAATTCTTTTTCATATGAGCTTTGTGGTACTTTGAATGCAATAAAAACGGACTGTACCTTCTTGATTAATTCATCAAGTTCGTTGAACTGTACGCTGAGCGGTTTTGCTGTGAAGCACAAGTCCTCTCGCTCCTTTGCATCTTCAATCCCACCATCTGTGTTGTATCCCCTCATCTGAGATACATCGGACATCATCAAGCATTTGCCCCCGCTATTCTCATCTTTCGCCACATAAGCCTTTCCATGAGAAGGCTTCCTTACTTCATCATCTTCAGAGTCGGTTGACCAGACCTCCACGCCACCGAACTCATCATTCGCTACCGAACCCTGCACAATTAAAGCATTCATAGAAGGGTTTGCAATAGATTTCTTTCTTTTGATCTCTTCCAGCTTTTTCAACAGCGCTGCTTCTTCATCATTTTCATCATCCTTTTCTGCCATTTTCTTGAGGACACAATCTTTTGCATAGTGGTTCTTTCCTCCACAATAATAGCAGCTTACTCCCGAATCTCCTTCAGCTTTCGGTTCCTTCTTTGGTTCTTCCGCCTTCGGTTCATCTTTGACCTTTTCAGAACTATAACTTCCCTGCCAATTTCTATTCTTATTTGTGGGAAATCTTTTCTTGATGAACCTCTTGGGGTTTGACACCATCATAGCATAGTCTTCCGAAGTGAGGTCATAGTCCTCCAAGTTGAGGTCTTCTTCTTCCATCACCGCTTTGCTTTTGGACAAAAGGGCCAACGAACCCAAGCTTGAGACCACATTTTTCTCCTGTAACACGATCTTTTCTTGAGATTTCAGGATGCCCACCAGTTTCGCCAAAGAGTAGGATTTGAATTGCTCATGCGCTTTAACTGTGGACACTACAGCTCTCCACTCAGATCTGAGGCCGTTCAAAAACGTAACCTTCTGTTCAATTAACTTCCTTTCAATGTCATGTTTAATCATCTTGCTAAGAAGATGATTGAAGCGATCGAACATTTGAGTCACGGTTTCTTCGGCTTCCTGCTTGAATTCACCAAACTCATACAAGAGTAAGGTTTGAATGGAGTGTTCAAGATCTTCGTCCGTAGAATACAATTCTCGTAGCCTGTCCCATATTTCTTTTGCAGTTGTGCATGAACTCACCAGCCTGAAAGTATCAGATTGAAGAGCGAATCTGATTAATCTCAATGCTTTGATATTGCACTGAAATTTATCTTTTTCGTCTTGAGCAATATCTTTAACGTCTTTCAAAAGATCATTATACTCCTTCTGAGTTTTAATAATCCTTGAAGTTGCTGAATGAGCAAAGGGTCCAGATACGATTGCTTCCCAGATGAGGTATCCATTGTCCTCATATCCTATAGCATAGTCTTCAAAGTGATGTGCCCAGACTTCATAATCATGGGTGTAAAGGATGGGAATCTTCGTTATTGATCCGATGCTGTTCGAAATATTAATAGGATTGGATTGTGACTCGTCCATGCTTGATCGAATAACCTGTTAAAAGATCAGACTTGTAATGTATTAAATTAGGGCAAAACAATAAATATCGAGTTACATCAATTATGGGATGACGGCTCAATAAATATCAGTAAATGTGGAATAACCCTAATCGCAACCTTTTTCACAGAAAAGAAGTGTATGAATTACACAGCCTCCTACTCTGATACCAATTGAAGAGTTAAAAACTAACTTGAAGATCGATTAGTCTTTATAACAGGTAAAGTAATAAATACGAAAACAGCAAATAACACAAGAATGGATCAAAGTCTGTCTCAGCAGAGCTCGATAAAGAACTTCCACTGTAGAGGATTTAGGGTTACAAGAACGATAAAGAAATAATGCTCTGATCTATCGTGATAATCGTCTTCTATCTCTTTTTTAATATGCATGCAAGCATATATATTTATACTAAACCCTATCAAGCTCTCGGTTGGACAGGCCCAAACCGGAGTTACAAAACTGGACTAATAAGCGAGCCCAATAGACGCAATCTATAACAAAACACTACCCAACAAGAGGAACTCAACGAGTTGATTCGAAGTGTCCCGATTCTGTTGAAATGAAAGAACTCGACGTGTTTGGGGAAAACTCGACGAGTTGATGCGAGATATCGTGATATTGTAGTTATGGGAACTCGACGAGTTGAGTCAACTCGGAGTGTTGACTTTGACTTTGACTTGGATGTTGACTTTAACCTTGACTTGACTTGACCAAGGTTGACCACTGGAGGGTTATGAAGTATGGAATGGGTTCTAAAGGGTAGTTTGTGACAACCTGAAATTTCCATTCTGAACAAACCATATCAAGCCAATAGAGCTTAGAACAATTTCAGTGAAATTCCATACTTCGGGTATAAGTTTGGCAGTTTTTCAGGATTTACACTTAAGGAGATATCAGGAGAGTGGTTGCACTAGGGTTTTGTGCAACACTGTTATTCCAACACTCTGTAATATTAGAAATCATTTCAGGAATAAAAATATTTTCTGCCAAAAATATCTCAGGACTATAAATAGAATTCTGAACCAAATTATGTCATTAGTTACATTTCCAACTAGAGGAAAGCCATTTTCTCTCTCACGGATCTTCGGGTTTTTATCCCAAATCGATCGTAGTGTGTGTACAAGTCCTCACTTGACGCCTAACAATCCTACACCGTCCAGTTCATCTAAACTACCAACTACAGGTGAGTTCATACCCCTTAATCAATGTTTTAAATGATTTTAAATGTTTTAATGGGGGGGGGATACAAGTAGAAAAAAATATGTTATTAAATCAATCTTATGTATTTTATAACTATGTTTTCACTCAGTAGATTTCACATATTTCAAAAGGTGACACATGAAGTGGTTTTCTATCTTAAAATACCTTGATAACAAAAGTATTAGTTTTGAAATGTTTATTAAAATGACATCAAGTCATTCTTAATTATTGTTCAAAACTCCTAGATATCTTGCAAAACCATTATTTTACCTTCTTGAATCAAACTATACTTATGCGCATATGTTCATTTATATGTTAGAGATTATAGTTTTCACCCTTCATTTAGTTTCCAATACTCTTGGGTAGCAAGAGTGCATAAACCTACGTAAACAACCAATTACCTTTCAGCTAACTATCATAGGGATAGCTAGAAGATATCAAACATTATTACTACTACAAGGAATCACACAAGAGTCAGTTCATTCATGAGTCTATACCAATACCTTACATGATACATGAGTACACGTACTTAGGATTACATGATACATGAATATGTTTACATATACTTACCTGTTACATGAACACACTTACATGAATACCATACAGGAACACTTCTACATAGGTGCATTATCCTGTATTTACTTACCTGGATACTTGTACTTAGAACTAGGAGGATGATTTATTAGTACTTATTGTGTAAATTATCTTTCCTATCCCGGTTCAATGGGATATCTCGGCGGGACTTACCATTCCGAACCCCACTGATTAGCACCAGTGGTCGATGAATGTCTACGGATGTCTAAGGTTGTTACTTATTTAGTAGTCAGTGATGGGACTAACCATCCCTCTGTCCAACTGTTGCAACAGTGGATGAGATGTGAATCTTCGGAGGATCATTAGGTTAACGATCTGTATTAGGAGATCGATATCGGGACTAACCCTCCCTCCACCCTGCTGCCGCTACAGAGGATGAGGGGACACTCTTCGGATGTCCATAGGGTCTATGTTTCGCTTCGGCGATGTCGTGTTTGTCCTGGTAACCCAAGATAATAACACTTACATGATTATATTTTTCCTGTTTACTTTATTTTGTGATACTTTCACATAAACGATGAGTTAGACTAAGTACTCTTAGTACTAGTCAATAGAAAGGAAAAACTATCATTTTACTTACAGAACATTAGGTTCTTGGTAGAAGACTATCATATCATTTTCCTATTTTACTTTATTTTGTGATATATTCACATAAACGATGAGTTAGACTAAGTACTCTTAGTACTAGTCGATAGAAAGGAAAAACTATCATTTTACTTACAGAACATTAGGGTCTTGGTAGAAGACTATCATATCATTTTCCTATTTTACTTTATTTTGTGATATATTCACATAAACGATGAGTTAGACTAAGTACTCTTAGTACTAGTCGATAGAAAGGAAAAACTATCATTTTACTTACAAAACGTTTAGGTCTTGGTAGAAGACTATCATATCATTTTCCTATTTTACTTTATTTTGTGATATATTCACATAAACGATGAGTTAGACTAAGTACTCTTAGTACTAGTCAATAGAAGGGAAAACCTATCATTTTACTTTGTCATAACAAAACATTCGGGTCTTGGTAGAAGACCACATTTCATATTATATCAATTGTTCTATTTAAGGATTTATACGACATTCTTAACAACATTCCACAACAGGACAATAACACATAAATACTTATGAATTCACCAGCTTTATAGTTGATACTCGCTTTCAAAATAACTTGTATTCTCAGGTCATCAGTTAGACAGGTGCGATGGCCATGTTTTTGAGAAGATGGAGCACAGACAAGACTCGCCTTATTTTGATTATTCATTTTACTGTCGTACATTATGAAAGAACACACATGTATTAAAACTCTACTTATAATGCAATGGATGATGTTGTTGCTTGTTTATTATATTACACTATTGTGATACTGTACATGACGTCCTCCACCCCTGAACGTTTCCGCCGTTCGTGGTTTTGGGGTGTGACATAGTTCCATGTAAGGGTTTGGGCCCAATTTGGAAAATTGGGCCATTGATGAGCTTTCATGGATTTTATAGTTTGGGCCTAGATGGGTCGGGGGTGAGACATTCATTTCACCCAAAGTGAGGATTATGCGTCATGGCTGAGACCCAATTGCTAATTGGGTGATATTTTGGTGTTGATAACTAAGAGAGTTGTCAGGACAACAACTAAGGATTTTTGCAGTGAGCTTCAACATTTGATGTGAGTCTCCTCACCGTACCAATGAGTCGAAGGCACAAAGGTCGACCCATTACGTGTTATGTGGTAAGCTAGTTGATTATGTGGTACATGATATGCTAGTTGTCTTTGTGATACTTGCATGGAAGACCCCGGGGGAGCCCATGATACTTGGATGTCAGACCATGTAGGGATACCCATGGCATTTCAGGTAAAGACCATGGGGGGTGCCCATGACACTTGGTTGTCAGACCATGTGGGGGTGCCCATGACATTCTAGGTAAAGACCATGGGGTTGCCCATGTCACTTAGTTGTCAGACCATGTGGGGGTGCCCATGGCATTCCAAGTAAGATCATGTGGGTGCCCATGACACATAGGTGTAAGACCCTAGGGGAGCCCACGCTATCCTGGAGTAAGACCCTGGAGGGAGTCCACGACATCCTTATATGCTTATATGCATGACTTATGTGATTGATATGACTTATTTGGTTATGTGGATTGTGTGAGATATGTTATGGGGAACTCACTGAGCTTCATGCTTACATATTTGTTTATGGTTTCAGGTATCATTGGTTTGGAAAGGAAGGACCCAACTTGATCACAGCGCATACACCCTTGTTTTCCGCAATACTTGATTTCTGGGAATGAACTCTGATAAATGTTTTATCAAAATGCTTTTCAATGTGTGAACAAATTACAAATGTGTTTTAGTTATATTAAAACTAAAATTTTTGGTTCTGAATTTTGGGACGTTATAAATCAAAACAAATAAATCTTGAATAAATCTTTAATGATGAGACACGTGTGTAGATGTATGTGTCGAAACACATACACACATTCATGTCTCAATGATATTTTTTAACAACACTTTTTTAAAACTAGTTATCTTTCATATTTTTCCAATTAAAACTTTATGTATATAAATATCAAATAATTAATAGGTATGTCTTCTAGTTTTCTATTTATATTTTTCCAATCAGAACATTTGTGTTTATATAAAAAAAACAATAATTAATATGTATGTCTTTTTTAATAATTTACGGTTATTAAATTTGGCAATTTGGAGTCAAAATTTTCTTTTTTGTGGTCCATTAAAACAGCTGTGAACTTTGACAGCATCCATGAAATTAGGAATTTTCTGTAGATTGATGGACGTTAAAAATGGCATGATTTTTCATGTATACTGCCAACTTACCTAAAAGTCTCAAAGTATTCATTTGGGCAGGTTTATATTGATTATTGGGGGTACATAAATAGACACATGATAGGAATTTATGTGTTCCTATTTCCTAATTAACTCACATCTCCTGTTTTCAAAGACAAATGATGAGACCGATGCCACATCTTAGTAGGGAAAGTATACTTCTTTAGGGCGTGTTGAAGATTTAAGATTTATTTCACACTTAAGTATTAAAGTGTTACTTATTTACCCTTTTGTCTTTTAAGTTTTTTGAAAACAAGTTTACCACTTACCTTGATTTGTGCATGTATTTTGCCATTTGCAACATGTAAATGTTTGTTTTCAAATGTTATGTTTGTCGTCCAAGCCGAAAAGCTAGTTGCAAGCTAAAAAACTAGCTAATAGTTGATAAACTACCTGCTAGCTTATAATTTAACTGATAAAACTTAAAATTTGGTAAAAACTATTTTAAAAATATTAAATGATATAAAAAGACTTTTAATATAACAAGTTATAAGTTAATTGTGACATGTCTAACACAATCAAAATTATTGTCCAAAAATAAAGTAATTAATGAAAAAAATGTAATTCAACATTAACACATGAATATATGTATTGTTTGTTTACTACAAATCAATGGAATAAAGCAATTATGGTGGAATGTGATTTTCTCTTCTTGGATGTTTTTTATTTCATGGAAATGAGTGTCTTTTTCGTTCCTCGATGAAATGGCATGTTATATTATTTTATTTATATAGTTTTTAATAATATTAATATTATTTAAATAAAACTTTAATCAAAATATGTTTTTTTTCAAAGAAATAATTAATTCATTATAATTATATTGAGATCTCATGATACTTAGTTTTATAGTTTGCATGATTTATTTTAAAATGATAAATATATTTCTTTACTTTTTCAAATACATACAATAGAAATTTTAACGCCGTAAATATGTAAATACACTATTTATATAACGATATTTGATTAATATTTACCAATTAAAAAGTTATATTTTTCTTTATTTACAAATTTAAGATTATTTTGTATTTCAATTATACAAAACAACATGTTTGAATGATATATTTCATTTAGTCGGGTCTAAACCAAACAAGTCAACTGAATATGATCAACCATTCCATTATCTTGTCTATTGTATAATATTGTTAATTTTATTCTTTATGATTTAATTTTATCATACCAAACAGACCCTAATGTTTCATCTAAAAATGCGTTTTGTTTATTTCTTAATTTCTTAAAGTTTTTGAAGGATCATAATTACTTAAAGTTTAGAATTGTTATTATTACTATTATTAGGACCATTGATATAACTGGCCATCGATGTATTGCTCGTGTATTCATTTAGTCCTACAAGTTTAAAACTACTAAACTAAAACCTAAATTTAAGTGAATGTAACGATTTGGCTTCATGCATAAACTATAACAGGTTATGCAGGTTACCAAAACATGTGTGATTAACCTTATGTGGTGTTGACATGATATTTATGTAGATATAAAGAATATTGTGTAACTTTGTATATGTTGCTACTAGATTTAAATAGTTAGTATATTTGTAGGTTGTTTATATCCATAATTTTTTTTTTAACCAACGTGATTGTATTAAACCATCTACCAATGTTGTATATATCGATTACAAAATTGTTAACATCTAAGTTTCAAATTTTGTTAAGAAGGCAATGCTAAGATAAATGAGAAGTTGTATATAAAAAGACAAGTTTACTTTGGAAGGAAATCTAAGTAAATATTAAAACCATTGATTGTTTTTAGTTGAATCTTATATTTGTGAATGATAACCCGTGATGGGATCTACTTCGACCCCATGTCTTCTAATATTACAAACATTCAAGGATTGAGAAAGTGCAGTGGGGAGGAAGATGTTACATGAAACCTCATGGTTGAAGGTACGGGCATCACGAGAAGGTGGTTGCAATGACAAAAAGGGCCACATACGAGTCTTATTCGTTGGATACACCCAAATCGTATGGGACCAACACAACTCATATCAAATCATATCTATACACCAATAGTATACAGTCCCACACTTTTTTGTTGTCTTTTATAATACATCATTAGCATATCAACAAAATGTATTCTTTTATATTCGTATGTCGATAACATATGCCAACTATTCATACTTGAAATACTTGTCTTTGATTTATTGAACATTGAGAGATATCAGTTTTCTTATCGAGTGAAAAAAATAATGATGAATGACTATCATATTATAATCAATCATCTTGATGGGTTAATAGATATATATCTCATATTATATGGAATCCTAAAAGAAAAAGTTTGTATGGTGATATATATATACGCTAGATTACACATAGATGAATGAGAATCACGAAATCTCACACCATAAAGTAAGTACTTTGAAGAGTAAAACAAATGAGAAGGGTACAAATGACTTTTATCTCAATCACGTGAGCTAAAAAGTAGAAAGGTATAGATAGAGAGTGGAGGGAACATGATTTAATTATATAATCTCGTGAATATTCCAAATAACAAATACAAACACGCTTAATAAAACAAAAAAATAATTAACAATAAAGAAAAAAGGCCCCAAAGACCTTTTTTGTATGGTTAGCCCAAATTCAGGCCATTAAGAAGAAAGGCACGTTTTTAGTACCCGCAACCCATCTCTTAAATCAAAAAAGAAAAAGAGAAAAAAAAAAAAAAAGAATTACATGAACACGTGTCACCATCACACGCGTGAACATCACTCCTAAAAAAACGGAAGATGGAAAAAAACCAAAAAAGTCCCCGTTATGTAGGTTAATAGGGACGTTTCCCGCCAAAAAAACACACACATGCACACGTGTGAGAAGACACACTTATAAACCCAAGCATGAATCTTCTCATCTCTCAAACCACTCTCGAAAATCAAATCTGTCTTCTTCAGTTCTTCTTCTTTCTTATAAGTAATCAAAATTAATCTTCAAAAAAATTAAAAAAAAAAGATAGGAGCCTTTCATCATCTTTTCCGCATCACTAGTTCTTGATACACCGATCACTAGAAATCAAAGAATCCAGCAGCTGATGATTCTTGATTTCTATTTTATTTTTACCAAATCTTGTTGTTAGTTAACAAGATATGGTATTTATATATATATAATTATATTATATATAAAAAAAGGTTGTTATCTTCTAGACTCGTAATTGAGTTTTCTTTTAATATCTTGTTGATGTGTGTATGGAAGAGGGGGCCCACAGACGCTCCACCCCTCAATCTTGATTCATTCAACAATGAATGCCACCTTTGAAATCCTGACTCCCACTTTGTACTAAACAAATTTTCTCACACCAAAATATTATGTACCAAACTCCCCTTTCCCTAGGGAATCAGCAAAGCCATATTTATGAATTATGGCAAATGCCCATCTCACCTACTAAAAATAAATTAATAAAATCACTCTTCGTTAACTTTTTCTTATCCAAATTTCCATTCCCATTCTGCCCCCTGTTTTATTTATTTATTTATATTTATATCGGCGTCTCCTTTAAATAGAGCTTCGCTTGTCCTCGTCATCAACCCACGAGCAGTTATTCAATTTCCTCCTTTTATAGGGCGATGAGGATGAGGACGATGAGTCATCTGATGTAGCAGTACAGGTCCGAGTTGTCATGACTCGGACCTGTACTGGTAACATCTTTGAAACTTTAGTCGTTAACCGACTCACTCCTTGTACTAGTCTGTAACAGCTCGTGATCTTTTCCTGAAAATTAAATTTTAAAAAAAAAAAATTAATTAGTCAAAATGGTCAACACAAGTGTTTTGGAGTGCAAAAATGGTAACGTACTAACGTACTTTGCTAAGGCCATCACACCATGATTCAGCATGTTCGGCATTTATGAGAGAGAAGTTAGAAAGATCACTTGCTGCACAAAGTATGGTTGCCGCAGCAATACATGATGGCCAGTACTCAAGTAAACTAGCCTCTGTACAATTATATATAACTTTTTGGTCAACTTTTTTGGTATTTGTAAAATTTAATTGCTCGCATGCATGAATAATAATATTAAAAAAAAAAAGTATGGAGGTTGTTGATTTGTTAATATCAAATACCTACATGCATGCGGGGTATTAATTTATAATTTGTGTTTAAATATTAATTAATTAATTAATACCAAATAGACAAATAGACAAATTAATTAAATACCTTGGATATTTGATAGAATAATTTGGGTGGCTCTTGAGATAAGAAAACCGGTGTACGTCCCGGTTGAATCGATTTTGTGGGCGAAAAATCCAATGAAGCTAAACGGGGTAACGGATCTTAGCCTCCAATCCAAAACACTAAGCACAAGAAATTCCATTCTCCTTATTGTTCTTGGCTCGAAAATATATTTTGCACCTTCGATCTGATTTATAATAATAAATTTAAATTAATTGTGATTGTGATGTTAATTAAAATAAAATTTAAATATAAGTTACCTGAAGATCCACGATGGAAGGAACAAGGGGTTCCTCCATTTTGGCAGCTAAAGACAAGCAAGCCACGGATAGGAGTTGTAAGGGCCACCCATTTGCCTATTGATTATTAAAAAAAAAAATGGAGTTAGAAAACTTTAAAAAAAAAATAATAATGTATAGTTATAACAATAATAGTTGGTGATTAAGTTAATGTAATCAATGTTTTCTTGTGGGACTAGAAGAGACAAAGGGGCACATCCGAATGAAACCCTTTTCCATGGGATAAGGATTTTGTATAATTGTTATTACAGGTGTACTAATAGACAACGAAGCAGTTGAATGCTAAATCGATCTATAATTATTCCATGATAAAGAAGTTTGAAGTAATAAACTCATGTGTGCTTATTTCTTTTTCTCTCTATATATATCTGGAAATTTTGGTTGGTGGATGATAATGAATGTAAAAGGAGTTAGAAATATAAAATCATGTGGGGGCATAGTACGTTTTTTTAAACAGGTAACGCCACATAAAAGATGAAATGAAAAGACAAATCCTGCAAAGTTTTATTGCCTTATGCATTCAATCGGTTTCATTGTGAGTGGAACTAATAGAAAAAAGAAGAAACCAGAATAAATGCACTTCCCAATCAATGGGTTACTTTCTTAAAATAACTGTTTTACTTATAAAACTTTAACTTGATTTGAAAGGCCAATACAACATTAATTACGTTCATACCAAGATTCTTTGGGATCTAGAGAGTTCAATGTTGACTATTTGAATAGTAGTTCTCTTTCATTTTAGGAAAGAAAAAGTAAAATGTAGGAATTTTCAGTAATATATTGTAAATTTGTTCAAGTACAAGAAAGAAGAAAACAAAAAGAGGACCAAAAAAAATTGTGATTGCAGGATGCGGTCCCACTGATTAAATCGACTAGTTCACTTCACATGAATCTCATCTGTTGTAAAGTGTGGTTAAATCAATTTTTTAAAGTAGAATATCCGAGAATCTCTCGTAATTAATCACGTAAACTAGTCACTATTCCTTAATGTTAAATTATAAGGCGTCAATATTTACTTTTGAGAGCGTTGTTAAATTATCCTCGTGTTTTCTAGCCAATGATATATTATTATTATTATTATTATTATTATTTTATATCATTATGATTAAAAGGAAAAACCGAAAAAGTTTCTGAAATGTTGACGGAGACGATGAACGATGGTTGAGAGAAATTTACCACCGGGAAGCCACGGCAATAGATGAATCGATCCAGGTAGTTCACGGCGAGGTACGCTGTCAACGGCTGAAATCCGTAAAAACGTTGCACCTGTAAAAAGTACACAAAAAAACTCGCTGTAACACCGTAGAGAATATCCGAAAATAATCACACGGTACACATATGGCGGCGCCGATCTCACGTAAAACCACGGATGCGACGGACGGTGGATTTTTTTAGGTAAACGCCTTTCGGCGGATCATGTTAACGCCTCCGGCAAGTGGTTTTAAAATTTACGCCTCCGCTTTTCCAGTAGCAATAATCGATGTATTTTTCAAAAAATGTAAACAGCTGGACATGACTTTTAAATGACAATATCAGGCAAATCGCACTGTAGCGATTTATGTAACTAACTTTTCAATCGTGATTTCTGGCAAGGTTTTCGTGTTTTTCATGATACCGAATCCGATAACTTGAAAATCATTCAAATCAAGCACTTAATACGTAGGTGAATGAAGAGAATGAAGATCGGAATCAAGGTTTTCAATATGTACATATATGTATATTACCTTGAGGATCCATGCAACAGATTCTTCTCTAGCAGATGCATCGAGAACTTGAGATTGAAATCTCTCGACGTAATCGATTCCTGGAACGAACTTTCTCTCCTGCTCTATAAACTCCGCGATTGAATCGTCGAAATCGGCACAATACTCGAAATCATAAGAGCACTCCGGTTGATCCTCGCCTGATAATATTCCAGAGTCCTCACCGCAGAGTAAATCGGAGAAGCAGTCAGAGCACGATAATGACATGATGATCGATATTGGTTGCTCATGCTGTTCTGAACATGTTTCCTAAAGAAACGATCGGTTTTCCGGCAGGTTGAGCTTAAAGACGGCCGGATAGTGGTGGCCGGAGAAGACGACTTGATATATCTAGTATGTCAAATAGGAGTGGTTGTGTGAAAGATCTCTCTATTCAAACGCTTCATCTGACTTCCCTACTTATATATCGGGACTCTATACATTGTTTCTGTATAAAGCTACTTATTTTTGTGTGTATTTGTATAATTTTTTTTATCTTATATCTACAACAATAAAATATAAATATTGTTTATGTTTAATCGTTTTCAACTAAATAAATACTTTAAACAATATTATATGGTCGTTGATCATATTAGTTACAAGATAGAATTCACATTCATTTTGGTTATTAAAATATATATATATATATATATATATATATATATATACTAATAAAAGAGTAGTTGTTTTGTCATGTGTCATCATATTAAACCTTTTAATTAATGTGTTGCCACTTGTCAATCTATTATTTTTCCATTTTAAATGTATTAGACATCCTCATTACTGTGATGTTATTTGTCAATACATTTATTCTTTATTTTAAATTTAAATTTAAATTTTCAATTTTATATTATTGTTTTCATTAATTCACAAATAAAAAATGTCTAATATATATTAAAAAATTAATTTTACACATTTATTTAAATCAACGATTATAATTTCACATAACTAATAAAAATATCTCTTAATTAATAATTTATTTAAAATAATTGATTAATAATTTTAAATTTTTACTATAAAATTTTAATTAATTTTATAGCCGTGTTTCCACGGGTTATAAACTAGTATATATATATATATATATATATATATATATATATATATATATATATATATCCCTATTCTAATAAAAGAATAGCTTTAATCTTCTTTTGACATATGTCATCTTATTAGCCATTTTAATTAATGCATATTTTATTCTACTTTTGACATGTGTCACCCTATTAAGCTTCATAATTAATGCATGCCACTTATCAACTTATCAATTCTTAATTTTAAAATTTAAAATTTAAATTTCTCACTCCAATTACATTAAATTAATAACATTAGAATAAAAATTAAAATAAAATTAATACAAATTATAAGGTGATATAATTTCACATGTTTATTTAAATTAACGATTATAATTTTATATAACTAAAAAATATCTCTTAATTAATAATTTATTTACAATAATTGATTAATAATTTTGAGTTGTCACTATAAAAGTTTAATTAATTTTGTAACCGTGGTCCCCACAGGTTATAAACTACTATATATATATATATATATATATATATATATATATATATATATATATACTTTTTAGACGCCCTATAAACACTTTTATTAAAAGTCAACTTATAGTAAATTATTTATAATTTACTTTTTCAAAAAACTATGCAAATTCAACCAATAAAAAAAACCTTAAAAATCAAATAGGGTGTCTAAATAGAAAAATTATGGTGTATTTTTAGCCAACCTCATATATATATATATATATATATATATATATATATATATATATATATATATATATATATATATAAAGTGATTATATAGCTGTCATGTATGTAATGTTAGATATTTGATTAAAAAAACACAATTTTATTTAAATGTTAGCTTCTTTCTATTGTTTTTAAACTCATATTAAAAGATTTGTGATCTCTAAGTATTTTTATTATGCATTTTTAAGGTATTTTAGGGTTTTTTTTTGTTTTCCATATAATATATATATATATATATATATATATATATATATATATATATATATATATATATATATATATGAGAGATATAAAATATACATTACATCCCCACCTAAGAGCATCCACAATGTATGTAGTATAAGAGTCGAATAGGGTGATGACTAAGATTGAATAAGAGCTGAATGGAATATGAGTGATGACATGGACTAGAGTTGAATAGAAGGGTTGAATGATCATTGAATGGTTCAATAGAATAAATAAAGTGATGATTATGATTGAATAGGTGCTTAAAGTGTTATAGGTGGTGTTGTATAAATGCTTAATGAATGATCTAGCAATCCATTGAACTCTATAGAGTTCAACGGATTGTCGATACTCTCATTTTAGGTACTAAACCTCTAAAATATGTCATTTTAACTTAGTAAATATACCATGTTCGATTTTCATTTGTTAAATATATATACCATCCCCATCACATTTCTTTCCTCCATTATCGGTTAATCATCCATGTTTTTTTCTCCATTAACGTTTATTAATTCAACCTACTAAACATTATTGTTTTCCACCATCGTGGAGGTCGAACATAATCAATATTTTTTATTTTCCTATAAAAAAATTATTGCTTCAATTCTGAATCTACAACTTCAAGCGGTAAATCCACCTATTATAACCACCATGCTTCAACCTCAATCTTAAAGAATAGAGGTCACCAAAAGGACTTCTCTTATGTATTTTTTTTTATCATGCCTATCAAATAGATAAAACTAAAAGTATATCGAGAATGTCAAATTTTGCTATGGAGTTTTATGTGTATTTAAATATACAAAAATTTCGTTCATTCATATCCAAATTGGGCAATGACTATTTTAATTATTCTAAAACACACATCTTATATAAAAAAATGTTATAACAACATCATACAAAATATAAATTATTTTTAAACTACATCATTGTCCCACAAAAGGACTTGACCTATAACCATTTGAGTTTAAAAATATAGTGTAAACATTAAATACCGTTAAGTTATGAGTTAATATCATCATATATATATATATATATATATATATATATATATATATATATATATATATATATAGGGTTATGTTATTTTATTAAGAAAGTAATTAATGCATATTACATGTTGAAGATATAATGGATATTAATTATACATTCAACATTTAATATGCATTAATCACTTTCTTAAAATAACTAAAATGATTGGTCCAGAATCAATCATACATGGACACAATAGATAGTGAAAACATTTGAACCTAACTCTCTCTCTCTCTCTCTCTCTCTATATATATATATATATATATATATATATATATATATATATATATATATATATATAAACCTAGCCGATTAATCCCTTGACCCCACTCCACTGCCGAGTTACCGTCGAGCGATTCTAGCAACCTTGATATATATATATATATATCAAGGTTGCTAGAATCGCTCGACGGTAACTCGGCAGTGGAGTGGGGTCAAGGGATTAATCGGCTAGGTGGGGATTTAATCGAGGGATTAATCAGAGATCATTAATTATTAAAATTTAATAAATATAACATTAAGCCTAAGAATATAACATTAATCCTTGAATCATTTTTCTCTAAATATCTTAATAGGAATTGCTATCAGTTATGTGCATTGTCGTTAAACCCTTGCAGGTTATGAAATCCTCAATGTAACTTATCAGACAACCTTAAATAACATCACAATAATGCTAGGCATAGCTGAAACCTAATTGGTTGGTATCTTTTAGTTATCTTTCTTCCACCAAAAGAAGCTACTTGTGTAGAATAACCAGCAACAACAATTCCATTGTTCTTTCACACACGCATGTAATCAAGCACATGGTATGCATTGAGGCTTTGAACATTGTATCGATTCAATAACTATGTTGCTACTTCTTAAACCGAAAATCAATCCATTGGAAGCATATCTTGTTGTCATTTGGACGGATTGATTTGAGATTATTAGGTTCCAGTGGTCTGGAATTGACATCAATACTTTCCAATTTCTCCTAATTCAGATTAGGAGCACCGTATACCAAGCATTTAGGAGCTAGAGGGAGGAACACCAAACCTGCTGAAATCAACCTCATACCTAATCATGCCATAACCATGTTGTAACTATGCTAACCTTCAATCAATTACTAAAATCAGAAAAAAGAGAAAGCAGAAAACTTGTGTGAAAGAACTGAAGATAATCCATATGCATCAACTTCATGTAAAGAATTCAGACCAAAGGTGATGTGTCGTCCGTCGGAGAAGACGAGTCGACACCTTGGAGAAGAAAGCAGTCGTCGATTTCATGTTTCGAGCGATTTTAATTCATAAGAAAGCAGTAAGATTCCCACGCTTCACCGTCGGCATCCCACATCGATGGATTTTGTGAACAAAAAATGATGGTTACAAGTTTGGCATCCCACATCGTTGGTGGGACAAAAATGAAGGCACGCATATCGTATAAATGAGACCTAGGTTCCTTTAAAAAATCAAACTCAGCTACTCCGTGGGATAACTGGTTCTTTTGAGCCCATGGTTAGTTGGATCAATTTTGCCCAATTTGGGGTCTGATTTGGACCGGTTTTGACTGATATTGACCAAGGTCGATTATTTTACCCTCTAACCCTTATTCGTAGGCAGTTGGAGGCCGCCAAGCACTTAGGTACCGATTAATCGGTAGCCTATGCCGATTTTTACAACCATGATATATATAAAAGGTCAAAGTTGAAAAATAATAATGAAAAAATAAATAATTCATTCATATATTTCGCATCAAGTATTATATCAAATAGAAAAATAAATAAGGTCAAAGTTGAATAATAATGACTTCAAAATTGAAAAGTAGACATAAATATGGGATAGAGATAGTATATGGGAAAACTCAATTGAAAATGCATAAACGTTTATAAACCATAAAACCAAGAAAATCAATAGAAATAAATAGAAAAAAAAAATACTTTGAGGTATCTTTTTTTTTTGACTTTATAAGGCTAAAAGTCATAACTTTTTATACCAATTCGTTGAAAAAGAATTTATATTTTTTTAACACACACACACACACATATATATATATATATATATATATATATATATATATATATATATATATATATATATATATAAACCATAAAAATGTATAAAAAATATTTTGAGATATCTAATCTTTTTTTTACTTTACAAACATAAAAATCGCTACTTTTATTTTTATAAAATTGCTGAAAAAAATAAAAAATAAATAATTCACTTTTTTTTTCAACGAATTTGTTCCAAAACCTGCGATTTTTAGCCCTATAAAAAAGATTAGATATCTTAAATTATTTTGTTCTATGTATTACTACTGATTTTCTAGGTTTTAGGGTTTCGAAACCGTTATGTATTTTCTATTGATTTGCCCTTATATATATATATATATATATATATATATATATATATATATATATATATATATATATATATATATATATATAGAGAGAGAGAGAGAGAGAGAGACAATAAAAAAGATTAGATATCTTAAAGTATTTTTTTATTCATTTCTAAGGGTTTTAGGGTTTTTTTTAGGTTTATACATTTTTCATTGATTTTGTTTATATATATATATATATATATATATATATATATATATATATATATATATATATATATATATATATATATAGAGAGAGAGAGAGAGAGAGAGAGATAATAGATACATTTGAAATGACATGTTGGTTATCAAAAACGGTTGCGTAAGGTCTATTTTTTGGGTATGTTTAATTTGATGTGTATAATTAAAATTAAAAGTGAAAAGGAGGGTTTTTTTTTATGGAAGGCAACTTCGCGACGCGACAAAGCCTTGGTCATGGTACGAAGGAAAACGCTTAGGTGCGAAGCGACCATGTTTGGGTCGCGGACACTGCTATTTGTACAAAAACCCCAGTTTCGAGATTTGGATTGTATTTAAAGGATTCTAACATTTAAGGTTCTTTGTTGTCCTCAGCCTCCATCCTTATAACAAAACTCTAGCCTTATATTCATTTCCTTATGTTCTTAAGAATGTGGTGTATTTCTTGGAGTAGAAGGAAGTATTTGGTGTCAAGTGAAACAAAGCCCCGAAGTTTCTATATTTTAGTGACATTCTTAAGCTTTGTAAGTCTTCAAGCGTCCAATCTTTAGGACTCATACATGCTAGATCTTAGTTTTTAGCTTCATTTGGCCCTTGTTGGTCTTGTCTCTTTGGAGTTTGGTAACTTCAAGTCACAAAGGTTGATTGTTATTATTATTATTATTATTTTTGGATATTTTTAGGTTAAATGAGTGCTTATTTATCTTGATCGCTAACAAAATTATATGAAAGATTATGATTGGATCATAATAATTACATGGAAGACTATGATAGGGTTTGTCCCGTTCGCTAAAAATGGTGTATCATATATTACCAACTAGACCAAAAGTAGGGGTGTGCTCCGAAACCGAAAAAAACCGAAACCAAAAAAATCGGATATCAACGGGTCGGTTTTTGGTTTTCATATTTAGAAATCCACGGATAACCGAACCAAACCGTTTGATTATATATATATATATATATATATATATATATATATATATATATATAAAGTAAAAAAAATATTATTTCATTAGTATTGTTTTGATTTTTGATCGATCTACGAGTCTAATAAGCTAAACAAAAATCCATACCGACAACTCCAATTTTGTAATTCTAAATTCATTTGATTTTCTTGTTATTTTTATTATTGTATTTATTATATAAATTATAATATATGATATTTGAACTTAATTATGTTTTTTAAACTTCATTATGTTTTTTTAAACTCTTTGACTTACTAATTTTAAAAAAGAGATAACTAAAATGGAGTTTGTAGTTTCAATTGAATTTAATTTTTTATATTTTACCGGGTACCCGTGAACCGAACTGTGTTTACCCGCTTTCATACGGTTCGGTTCGGTTCGTTTTTTTTGTCAATACGGTTCGGTTTCGGTTAGTGCGCATGAGGTACCCGCCCCGTAGTCACGGTTCAGAATTTTATTACTACCCGAACCGAACCGCCCCGTGAACACCCCTAACAAAAAGCGTTTTTCCGACTTTTATATTTCCACCCCCAGACTTTCCCTTTTAACAAAAACAGCAACTCGAGACCAAAAAAATCCTAACAATTTAAGTTACAGTTTTAACCATTTGAGTCCCTCTTTAGAAATGGACTTTTTTTATGTTAAATAACTATTTACAATTATTTTTATTAATATTTATCTATTTTATTTATTTATTTATTTATTATTTTCGTAATTATTAATTAATCACTTTAAATTTACATAATGCCTTTTTTAGTTAATTCATTTACACAACATTAAAAAATTATCTTTAATTATATAATTATTCATATTATTTATTATACTATTTTTCTAAATAAATAAACATTACATTATTCACTAAACACATTAACTTAAAAAAATCATCTATGTAACACCTAATGTTAAGTTTGAACTAGATGATATATGTCAACACCAGCTATTTCTTAATGTGTCAATATATTCTCAAAAGCTTACCAACATCTCTATTTCGCGAGTTAGGTTAAATTTAAATGTCCGGGCCACTCGTTTAATAAAACCTTAAAAGAATATTAGGGAACGTATATATTATGTAAGATCTTTTAGATATGTTAGCCTATCTTGTATAACATGTAAGATCTTTTATTAATATTTTATTTAATCTAATTCATAAAAGATATCAAAAAAAAAAAAAAAAGATTTCAAAAAATGGAAACAAACCAACGTTGTCTTTTGTACTGCTTAAGTTTACATTTGTAAGGAGTTAAAAGTAAAACCATAATTTATGTACCTTTGTATAGTTTTTTCTCTTTTTATATTTTTCCTTAACGCTTTCGCAAGATATAAATATATTGAAATAACATTTATGAGGGAAAACTATAAATTATTTGCGCTTAGTTTCTTGAGTCTTGACTGACAGGGTTGACCAGTCAAAACTGACATTTGGTTTGGATCCAGCAAGGAAATCGAGAAATGTGAAAGATATAGAGATTAAAGCCAGACGGGGACTCACTGACGAAGTCACACCCCTCGCAGGCTCCCCTACGCCCCATTCCTACCTTGTTTTAATTTCTATATTGGTTTTTCTATTTTAATTTGAAACATTTTATATATGAACATAACAAATTTAATTCTTATGTTTTTAGAATGACTTACACGTACATAATAGTTTAATACCCTATTTTTAGATCTATATTTTTCGTGGAACATCTACTTTTAATTTTTAGTTAAAAGGCATCTATCCATCAATCTTTAGGCCAAAGTCTTTTGGTAAAAAAAAAAAATTACTAAATTCCTAAGAAATTTTTTATATATTTGGTCACATAATCGATTTGATAATTATATATTTTTTATTCAATTAAGTCCAAAAAATTGATAATTGTTTGCAATTTGACTATTTTAGCCTGTAAGTCGATCACCAACAAAATATAAAAACTTTTTCGCATATATGATCAAAATATAAACCATTTTTATAGTATTTCTTTATAATAAATTATATTATTTTATATTGATCTTATGATTTTTTTCTTCTATTTAATGTAAAATATTATAATATGTTAGATATGAATATTATAAAAATAATTAATTTTTAGAAGAAAAAACATAATAGATATTTTCACCCGGACAAAAAAATATCATAAAATCAATATAATATAATTCAATCCCTTAGACAAAAAAATATGCCGAGATAATAAAATAATATTTACAAAAATTAAAAATAGGGTAAATTATACACATGGTCCTTATGGTTTGAGGAACTTGAATGCTTAGTCCCTAGGCATTCTTTTTAACTCGAAGGATCCATAGTTTTGAAATTTATAACCCGCTTGGTCCCTGTGTTATATAGGTGTCAATTTTTTCCGTTAAAACACCCCACCTGCAAGGTACACAAAGGTATTTTTGTATTTATAACATGGAAGAGTCTTACCGCCATCTTGTACACGAAGGGTTGATCATTTCTTAGTATTCCATATCTCAATCCAAAAAACCCGCATACAAATTTAACACACTTAATCAGATAAAACCCTAATCGACACCTGTTCTCTCTACAATGCAATGGTGGTGTGGCGTATTGATGCAAAGATGGTCGGAATCGATATTGGTTGTTGTTACTGTAAGTAGTCATTGATTCTCAAGCTATTATTTGCTATGACTTTGATTTTGTTGAAACGTAAAGTGGGTTATTTTACAAAGGGACATCCAACAATCTTTTCCATTCGATTACACCATGTGGAGAGTTCACCAAATTTTCTAGAAGAAAGTACATTAAAGGAAAACATTGTTATGTGGACTTACTCGACATCGATACTTTCTCAGTGCATGACATTGATGAAATGATAGAACTGTTGGATTAGTGTCTAAGTCCATAACTATTTTGGTATGTACTTGACCCGATTATGAGCATGGTCCTCTTGGGTTGCCTTCACCATAGCAATATGTAGGATGAATTAAGGAGAGAGAGGTTTAAATATGATTTATTAATATATTATGAGAATAATATATTAAAGGAGAAATCATATTGTTTAATTAATATTAGTCAATAATTAATTATGAATTAATTTTGTGGCTAAAAGAGATTAATTAAACTTAGGGGACTGGACTGCAATTATTGGATAATTGTGTTATTGGGCTAAAGAATGCTAAAGGAATAAGGGGTGAACGAAATTATGATGGAAGCCCATCATATTTTCGTCCATGGCCTTATCCAGAAAGTTCCATGGGCTGCTTAGAGTTTAAGTTGTCCATTAGGGTTTTGACTGAAACCCTAGCAGCCCACACAAGTATATAAAGGACCCCTTAGGCTCCCAAAACGTGGACAACTGATTCTCTAGGGTTTCTAGTCGTTTTTGGGCAGCCCCCTTTCTTCTCCTCTTCATCCAAGTTGTATATGGTGTTTGTGACTCCATTAGAGGCGCATCACTTGAGGCACTAAGCTTTCTAAGGCCAATCCAAGCAAGGAATTGATTGTTATTGCTATATAACAATCAAAGGTAATTCTATAAACCCTAATTCAGTTTATAATATGTTAGATCTAAGTTTATTAATCTTGGATTCAAAGCATGTACAATAGAGGAACCTAGATCCAAGCATTAGGGTTTGTATGAGCACATATGATTGTTTCTTATGAATAAAACCCATCAGTGGTATCAGAGCCTTGATTGGTTTCAGTTGTATGTGATGCTTAACTGTTTTGTTTGCTGAAAAACGAATTTTTGGCCTCTGCCCGACCTGACTCGGCGAGTCAGTGGATGAACTCGGCGAGTCTGTCTGACTCGGCGAGTCCAGGGGTCAGACAGAGGGATTTTTGGGTTTTGGCTGCTGTTTTGACTTGGACTTGATGCTTAATTTGTTTTATGAAGTTAAAATCCGAATTTTATCTTAATTAAGTGTTTATCCATGCCAAAACAATAGATAATTTCAAATCTTTTAAATATTGGTTGTTTATGTGATAAATATGGATTATTTAAAGTTATTTGGTAATTATCTAATGACTAAAATAAGATTAGGTCAAATATAGATAATTATGAAATTAATTGTTTAATTTATGTTATTTGTTATTTGATCCCTTATGTTTTGAAAAGTCTCAAAACTTGCCCTCAAGTTTTGGGATTTAAAAGTTGATTAAAAGTTTAATTTTGAAATGTTAAATTCTAAAACCCTAGTAATTTGAAAAAGTTCAAATCTCACCCTTATGGTTTTATTAATTAATTGACATATATAATTAAAGGTGATTTAATAAATCCATAAAGTTTTGGTTTACATTTAATTAAATTAAAAGTATAATTTACTAAATTAAACCACCTAGTATTTTAAAAGTGTAAAATACACCCTATACTATATATAACATTAAAAGTCTAATATTATATATGTATGAGTAATCAGTCAGTCTTACCGTTAGTAGGCCTCATTCACGAAGCTGGTCTATAAGGGGTGTTTAAGGAAATTGCCTATAAAATGGCGATTGAATGGGTATCCACTCTTACCCACCGCACTCTTGACTAGTGGAGGGTCGTTAGCCGAACGGGTAGGATAGGACAGAAACCTTCCATTATAAGTATAATGAAGTACAAAGTAACTAAATGCTTTTTCAAATTCCCAAATCATAGTTACTTTAGGAAAAATTTGAAATTGTATGCTAATCCATAGAATTACACTTCGTACCCCTGTCAAACGTTAGTGGAGCGTGTGTGGTTAACCGGCACACTAATTTGGGGATGACATTGGTAGCGAAGGGTGACTCGATGTTTGTCATAGATCAATGGAGCGTGTGTGGCTAACCGGCACATTAATTAGGTGATAGTAGCATTGGGTGCACCACGTGATTCGTATGGTTATTCACACCTTGTTTGTGATCCTCGACATCCCAGTCACAAATAGTAGGGCATAATCGAGATTAAACATGCCATTGAAAAGTTCAATGAATCTCAAAAGATCTAGGAGTTTCAATTCATTTAAAACTTAATATTCCTTTTCGTTTTTCATGGTGGAAATTGGTAAATCGTCATTTACCTACCTTCAAATATTTTGCAACTAGATTACGGCATCCCTTTTCTAGGTTGTAGAATATTGTGTTGGATCCTAGCTTGATTTTTCATTTGGGTGTTACATCAAGAATTCTAATCAACATAACTTGAATTTTCTCCCGTTTTGTAGATGTCTGAATCTTACAATGGTCTTCCTAAATCCTTTGGAACAAGCTTTCCAAATGAAGATGACGTTCCGAGATACGATCAAGGAAATGAGAGTCATGCTTCACTTCCTCCACCTCCTCCAATCGTTCTCCCTGACCCACAAGTTCAAAGGCTTGAAAAGTTCAAGCTCACTCAAGCCCTTTTGGCAAGTAAACACGAAGATGGGAAACCTGTGTGTGCACACGTCTTAGAGATGAAGTCACACATTGATAGGTTAAGCATGTTGGGTGTCGAGATTTCAAGCAAGTTGGCTGCTGACTGGGTTCTTCAGTCACTTCCTGAATCATACAGTGAGTTCGTTAGAGAGTACTATATGATGGATCACGACGTGACCCTCATTAATCTCACCTATTTGCTTATAGCTGCTGAATCAACAATGATTTGGCGTGCTGGTCAAGCAAACTTGTCTGGTGAATCAAACTCCCAAACTTCAATGGACACTGGCAACATTGGAAGTGCAGAAAGAACTAAGTCTGTGATTGTCCGATGTGCCGTGCCAAAGGAGTCCATTTGCTTTTATTGCCAAGAGAAGGGGCATTAGAGACGAAGCTGCCCTAACTACCTGAGAGATCTAAGAGACGGGAGAGTCAAGACGTATGGCTCTACTTCAGGTAAAATCCATTATCTAACTCTTTTGAGTTCCTATTCTAGATTCTTAATACATGATGTGATAAGATTACATTTTGATGTTTTGTAGGATCGAAGAAAGGAGAGGAAGCTTGAGAAAAAGAAGTGAGCTGAATCTAATCATGAAGAAATGGATTTCGATCGCATTACTTGAAGAATGGATTCTTGAGCTACTACTTGGAGTTAGAATAGATTGTTAAGAAATATGTAATAACATAGTTTTTCAATTGAATTGCATTGTAAGGACAAATTTTTTTTCCGCAATAAAATGAATTTTGATTTTATCTTATTTATCCTTGCAATGGCATGTATGAAAAAAAATTGATGTTTGAAGGTTTCTATTATTAGCAATAATAGATTTGATTCTTAATTATGTTATTTGTGGAAATGTCAAAAGTTTACCAAATAGGGAGAGTTTCTCATCGCCCAAGTTTCAATTGGACAGAAACTTGGAATCATGCAATGTGTATTGTATGATGAATGAAAAACTTTCACATTTGGGAAACTTAGACTAATTCTTCGACAAAGTGTCAATTAAAGGACTAGGAGATCAAGTACACTAGGTTGTGCGTTGATCAAGTCCACCACAAGAGTGACAAAGATATTCGTCATGATTTACTAAAGTTTAGTAAATATGATTATACTTATAAGATTAAGTATAATTCTAAGTTGATTGAAAGAGTTACAATGAATAGTAGAACGAATAAAGAAGAATCAAGTAGGCAGAAAGATAAAAGTTTCTCTATTCTAAGAAGAAGGGAGAGTACCTTTTATTGTGTTTTATGATAAGTCTTTATGATTAAGAACCATGTCTCAATTGATCCTCTAAGTGAGTCTTAGTGCAATTGCATGTCTAAGAAGAGGAATCGAGAATTGTAGAAATGGTTAAATCAAGAAATCAATCATACTTCGTTCCAATATCAAGTCTTAGAGTCATACTCCAAGATTGTGACATTGAGTGACAAGTCTTAAGTATGTTTATAACACTCATCAAATGTGGAATTTGGAAAAGTTTTCTTATTCTTGCACATTAGTAATTGGTAAGTTGTGATGTCTTGGATAAGACAAAGACCAACTAGGAACAATTTGTGAAGTGTTTTGTCTTGATAAGAACTACACTAACTCTTGAATATTTGCTTTGTCAAGAAATGTTTCTTGACAAGAGAATCTTATATGTCAAGGAGTCAGTGGGAGTCTTAATGGTCTTGAAAGGTTTCAAGAACAAATCAAGAATATACCTTATCGATCATCACTAGCACACGACTTGAGGTTTGCAACCTATCGTGCTGACATTATTTTGTTTTTGTGCCATTCTAATTGAGTTAATTGCGTATGTGAGTTCTATGAGTTCTCAGTTGAATGCATACTAGAGCCTTAGTCGATGGAAAGTACATTGATATGTAAGGACAAGTTACTAAACTACTTGGAAGACATGGTGGGCACTCGTGTTACCATAAGGCAAGAATTCAAGATTAAGAAAGTTCAGTCCATATGAGTTTGGATTTGTCGCAAACCTTGGTTTTGGCAAATTCACATGGATAGGAACTCATACACCATAAAATCTAAGTGTCATAAGATTCCCTCCTTCATGAAAATGACTGTGAGGAAATGCTTTCACTAAAAGAGATTTTAAGAAGATAGTGATTGTGAAAATTGTATTCTCAAAATTCGATTATGGTTACGGCATCCCTTTCCATAGTTCGAATTATGAGATTTGGCAATTAGTTTCAACATTTGGAACTTAGTAACATAAGTTCTGAATTATTTAAACACACATATGAGCTATCTAAGACAAAGGTGTATAAGGTTAAGAAGCCTAGATAAAGGCTTATCGAAGCATCTGGTATTAGAAATATGAATTTCAGAAATTCAATAGGCATTGTTTTCTGAAAGTTCATTTGTTTTCTGAATACATGTCAAAGCTAGTGGGAGCATAAGTGTTATGTTTATATGATAATAATCATCATGATAGTGGGAGCATAAGTGTTATGCTTGTATGATTATTATGGAGAGTATTGCAAGTTAGCAATATTAATTATAGAAAAACAAAGATTCAATTTGCAAAGTTGCATGGGTTGAAAAGTTGTTTTAATATAATTAAAGGAGAGAATATTATACTTCGTTTCAAAAATCTAAAGCTTATATTGAGAAATTTTAATATCTTCAATCAAAGGATACAGTGTGTGTTCTTAAAATTCGATTATGATTACGGCATCCTTCTTCATAGTTCGAATTGTGAGAACATGACACATTAAATATTATGGCAAAAGATTGGTAAAGTATCATATCTTTATGTAAGACATTATGCATCGTGTCCCATATGCTTTGCGTATAGGATCGATTGTAAATGCTATAATATTTTACAATTCTAAAATTTTCTAAATGTCTAGCGCATTAAGAGGGAAAAAGGACTAGAATTGGTTTTGACTAAAATAATTAAACAACTATCAAAGGATGATCCAAAGTTCGCTGAGGATTGGTCGCTTGTGAGTAGTTGGAAGTATGGTATTGGATGGACCATATCGACATCATTATGAATAGATAAGATTTTGTTAAGAATGAGTTGTCATATGGCAAATGTGGAAATGTTTCCATATTAGGAGTTGGATATTGAGATTCTATGCCTAGATTAGAAACTTTTATGCAGGAAGGATGTTCAAATGAATGTACTTTGAATGTGAGACTTCACGTCTATGGAATTGTCTTGTAACAATGTCCGATAGAGTACTTCATAATTTCATTAGCCAAGTCTTGGTGACTTTTGTGCTATGACTTTATGAAAGGATCGTTGCATAAGATGTTAGAATCTAGCATATTCTAATAGTAGCAAAGAACCTTGTGTTCTTACACTAATGATAAGGATTGAGAATTGTGAAATGAGCATCATTGAAAAGGTTTTTCAATTTATCTATTTCACAAAGTAAGGACCATAGGAAACATAGTGTGCATGCTTCATGCATGGGACAACTATTGTTGTAATTTAAGTAATAAGTTGATTTTCTGAAACAGTAAACGATAATAATGAGTAATCAATATGGTGGTTAAATAGAAGTGTTTTATTTACTCTCACAAGTTTGAGGCCATATAGGATTAAGTATTATTGTTATGTTTCAATTTGCATGTTTTGACTTCCATAATAACTAGGTTATTCAAACATCCACAGTCGGTCATACGTTGGGAGTAGGTATGAATAAAGACTGTCATGAATCTGTCTGTAGATTGTCTGAAGTGTTTAGACATAGCACAAGTTTGCTGCAGAGTTCATGAGTGCTTTGATAAGATTAGAGTATTGGATTAAACCCACGCTCACTTGGATCACTTCATAGATTTATCACGAGTGATTAGTGAGACGATAATGTTGTATATTCTTGAAACCGAGACATGTGAGTTGTTATTTGTTGGTCGGTTGCACATTGATAATAAGTAAACACACCAGTAACTTGGTGTTATAAAACTTATTGTTGTGTGTGATTCGATCAGTAAATGCAAGCGAGCATTTGAGTCGAAGTTTATCCATTCCTTTTACCCAAAGTGGGATAAAAGCGATATATGTGGGCCTCTCGATGATTTAGTGATGACACCTAAGCGCTTGGCCAAGCCGGGACTAAGTTGATGTGTTCAATTGTAGTCTGTTATCAGTCGTCATAAATCGGAAGTCGGGAAACAGTATAGAGAGAATGATTAAAATTCATGTCTTTTGTCTATACGATATCTTGAGAATGGAGGAATATATAATCCCTTATCTAGAGGACACGCTATCTGATAAGATCAGAGTTGACAGCGGCTTCTGAAAGCTACGATTGCTGATCAGGTTCTGAAGTCATACGGAAAATAGTTATTAGACTTATCCAAGTGGGAGACTGTTGGATTAGTGTCTAAGTCCATAACTATTTTGGTATGTACTTGACCCGATTATGAGCATGGTCCTTTTGGGTTGCCTTCACCATAGCAATATGTAGGATGAATTAAGGAGAGAGAGGTTTAAATATGATTTATTAATATATTATGAGAATAATATATTAAAGGAGAAATCATATTGTTTAATTAATATTAGTCAATAATTAATTATGAATTAATTTTGTGGCTAAAAGAGATTAATTAAACTTAGGGGACTGGACTGCAATTATTGGATAATTGAGTTATTGGGCTAAGGAATGCTAAAGGAATAAGGGGTGAATGAAATTATGATGGAAGCCCATCATATTTTTGTCCATGGCCTTATCCAGAAAGTTCCATGGGCTGCTTAGAGTTTAAGCTGTCCATTAGGGTTTTGACTGAAACCCTAGTAGCCCACACAAGTATATAAAGGACCCCTTAGGCTCCCAAAACGTGGACAACTGATTCTCTAGGGTTTCTAGTCGTTTTTGGGCAGCCCCCTTTCTTCTCCTCTTCATCCAAGTTGTATATGGTGTTTGTGACTCCATTAGAGGTGCAACACTCGAGGCACTAAGCTTTCTAAGGCCAATCCAAGCAAGGAATTGATTGTTATTGCTATATAAAAATCAAAGGTAATTCTATAAACCCTAATTCAGTTTATAATATGTTAGATCTAAGTTTATTAATCTTGGATTCAAAGCATGTACAATAGAGGAACCTAGATCCAAGAATTAGGGTTTGTATGAGCACATATGATTGTTTCTTATGAATAAAACCCATCAAGAACAACTAGGCTACGTTGATGAAGGTAAACCTTTGTACTATAACTTCAGACGGACTTTTTCATATTTAGATTCTGGGTTATTTGCTTTGGGTAACTATCAAGATGTTCGTCATTTGGGAATCTTCATTTCCAAGCATAAGTTGATTGAAGTCTATATTGAGCATTGTACAACCCAATTGCATACGTACACAATGTCCCCAAATCAATCAAAATCCGGTTAGAGGAACTTATTGAACCATCAACATGTTCTCGTAGGCTTTTCTTAGATTGGTATGATAACGGGGACAAAAATGTTGTTGTTAGTGCTACTAATGTACAAGTATTAACTACTACACATGATAAAGGGACCAACATAGCGGACATAACTGGAAATGATAATGGACATCACTGGTAATGATAATGGACATGACTGGTAATGATAATGAGGACAATAACATTTAGGAAACCAACATTAGGGACATAAATGTTAATGATAGCAAGGATGGAAATCCATGTGTTGAATTTGAAAATGGGACAAGTTTGAGAACATAAATGGAGTTGAAGTTGGGGATGATAGTGTTGGGTTTTATGTACTACAACACTCCTATGGTGCATATAAAACCCTAATGCTTTAGATCTAAGTTTTCTCTAGTTATACATGCAACAAAAATTATCTAAAGCATGAAACCTATAACTAGCATACAACATAGATATTTGAAACATAAAAACTAGTCAAAAGAATACCTCTTAGTTGTAGCATGTAGAATTTGGCATTTCAAGAGCTTAGCACCCCAAGTGTGATGCCTCAAATGGTTCACAAAACACTATGAACAAATGGAGGAATTTGAGAGAGAGGTTAAAAGCACACAAAACGGCTAGAGTTTTCTGGTGGTGCTAGGGGTTACTTTTATAGTGTGGAATTCCTAGAGTTTCAACTTGTAAACCCTAATCCACTTCTTTGGGCCTTTAATCCAATAATCCATATGATAAGCCATTTGGACTAAATCTTCATGGTCTCCACAAAGATTTATCCCACATGATCAACATAGATTATTAGCCCAAAGTATAAGTATCACTGATTTACTTAATCAGTCCCTGTTAATTTTAATTAGTCTCTTTTGATCACTAAATTAATTCTTGATCAATACTAATTAGATAATATGATTTCTCAATTAACATATTATAATTATAATATCTTAATAAATCACAAATAACTTCTTTCTTAAATATCGGTCATATCAAATTGTTCCAGTGAATGCAACCCAAAATGGACCATGCTACTATCAGGTCAAGTACGTACCAATTATAGTTATGAGATTAGACACCTAATCCAATAGTCTCCCACTTGGATAATTCTAATAACTATTATTGCAATCATGAATCCAAAATCCGATTAGCATTCGTAGCTCTCAAAAGTCGTTGTCAACTCTGATCAATAATGCATCAGTTAGATAAGGGATCAAATATTCCTCAATTCAAAATATCATATAGACATGAGACATGGATTATAATGATTCTCTATGTCCATGTGTTGTTTCCCGATTTCTGATTTATGACGCCTGACTAATTGAACAAATCAAATCAGTCTAGGCTTGACCAAACGCTTAGGGGTGTCATCACTAAATCATCGAGGGGCCCACATATATCACTTTTATCCCTCTTAGGGTAAAAGGAATGGATAAACTTCAACTCATATGCTTTCTCTATTTAATCATCAACTCACACACACCAATACGTTTATAACACCAAGTTACTGGTACGTTTACATATCATCAATGTGCAACCGACTTGTAAACTGCAACTATATGTCTCCGTTTCAAGATTATATGATATTATTGTCTCACAATCACTCGTGATGAAATCCATGAAGTGATTCAGATGAGTGTGGGTTTAATCCAGTACTCAAATCTTATTACAAGAGTACTCATGAACACTGCAACAAACTTTGCTATGTCTAAACACTTTAGAAAATCTATAGACGAATTCATGACAGTCTTACCTCATTACCTACTTCCAAAGTAAGATTGGTTGTGGATGTTTGAATAATCTTATTATTCGGGAAGTCAAAACATGCAAAGTGAAACACAAGAATAATCTAATCCAATATGGTTTCAAAACTTTTGAGTATAAATAAAACACTTATTATTTAGTTACCATATTGACTATACATTATTCATTGCATAATGTTTCAATTAATCAACTTAATACTTGAATTAAAATAATAGTTATCCCATGCTCCAAGCATGCACACTATGTTTGCATATGGTCCTTTCTTTGTGAAATAGACACATTTTCAATGAAACTCATTTCACAACTCAAAATCTTTATCATAAATGTAAGATTGTAAACTATCATGCAATGATTCCTTTTGTAATATCGAGGTACAAAAGTCATAGAGACTTTGCCAACGATATTACAAAGTATTCCTTTGGAGATTGATAACAAAACAATTCCAAGGAAGCAAAGTATCAAATTCAAAGTACATTCCTTTGAACATCCCTCTTTCACAAATAGATTCTTAATATCCATCTACCATTATGGAAACATTTCCATATATTCCATATGACAACTCATTATAAATAGAATCCTGTCTATTCATAATAATGTCAATATGGTCCATCCATTACTATACTTCCAACTACAAACGATCAATCCATAGCGAACCTTAGATCGTCCTTGACAGTTGTTTAATAACTTCAGTCATATCTGATTCTAGTCCTCTTAATGCCCTAGGCATAAGGAAAATTAGAACATGTGAATATTATAGCACATGCAATCGATCCTATACCCGAAGCATGTAGGACACGATTCATAATGTCTTACATAACGACATGATACTTGGCTGGTTTTTTGCTATAATATTTCCATATATAGAATTTCCAATGTTGAATCACTTCAACATGGTATTCATATATGCTCATGACTAAGCTTAATTTCAATCTAAACTTTTAGATTCGAAATGAAGTATAAGTATCTTCTCCCTTACTTATAGCAAAACAACTTTTTAAAATTTGCAACTTTGCAAAATTCTTAACCTTTGTTTCCTATAACCAGTATTGCTAACTTGCAACACTTCACATAATAATCATGCTCCCACTATCATGATAATTATATTCCTACTAGCATACCACTTATGATCCCACTAGCTTTGACATGTATCCAGAAATCAGCTGGACTTCTAGAAATCAATACTTATTGACTTTCATACCAAAGTTCAGATTTTTGATACGAGACGCTTCGATAAGCCTTTATTTAAGCTCATACACCTTTTATTAGAAAGGTCATATGTGTGTCTAAACTATTTCAGAACTTACAACAATAAGTCCTGAATGTTCAAACTATTTGCCATTTCTCACAATTCGATCTATGAAGAGGGATGCCGTAATCATAATTGAATTTGAGAACGCAATTAACAAAACTGCTATCTCTCTACTTAGTGAAAGTGTTTCCTCACAATCATTTTCATGAATTTGAGAGAAAAGTTTCTCACTTAGATTTTATGGTGTATGTGTTCTTATCCATGTGAAAATGTCATTTCTAACCATTATCACAAGACAAGGTCGATGATAAAATCAAACTAATATGGACTGAACTTAATCAATCTTAATTTCTTGCCACTTGGCAGCATAAGGGCTTACCATGTCTTCCAAGTTGTTGAGAGATCACCTTTACTGATAAATGAACTTTCACTGATCAAGGTGCTTTACCTTATGCAAACAATTGAGAACTCATAGAACTCACATGCATAGTCAACTTTAACTTCAATGACACACAAACAAGAATATGTCAACACGATAGGTTACAAACCTCAATTCTTGTGCTGGTGATAAACGATAGGTTTATTCTTGATTAGTTCCTGAAGATTTTCAAGGTCTTTACGACTCCCACTGACCTCTTGACATATAAGATTCTCTTGTCAAGAACCATTCATTGACAAACAAATATCCAAGAGTTAGTGCGAATTCTTATCAAGAATGAAACTTCATATAATTGGTCTCAGTTGGTCTTTGTGTTATCCAAGACATCACAACTACCAATTTCATAGTCATAAGGATGATCATATAACATGATACTAAAGTATTATCCTTTCCTTTCAGATTGGAGAAACTTCTATCTTTCTGCCTAATTGATTCTTCTTATTTGTTCTGCTATACATTGAAACTTTTCAATGATTCAGAATTATACTTAATCTTGTAAGCATAATCATATTTAATAAAATTTTAGTAAATCATGACGAATAGCCTTATTGTTCCTTGTGGTGGACCCGCCAGTGCACAACAAATTGTACTAGATCCCCTAGTTATTCACTTGAATCACATCTATATGTGAACAAAGAATTAGTCTTAAATTCTGAAAGATGAAGGTTCTCATTCATCATACATTACAAGTTGCATGATTTCAAGTTTCTGTCCAACTGAAACTTTGGTGATGAGAATCTTTCCTTAATTGGTAAATTTAGACACTTCCAAAAACGAAAGAATCAAATCCATTTTCCAACATTGCTAGAATATACATAAACATTAATTTTCATAAATGCCATTGCAAGGAAATATAAGATAAAATCAAAAAATTTCTTTATTTATAAAATGCGGAAAACCTTTCCTTACAATGCAAGTACATATGAAAACTATGTTTCTAAATATTCCTAAGCGATCTATCATAACTCCTAAGCAGCAGCTCAAAATTCTGATCATCGAATCATGCGATCTAAATCCATCTCTTCGCGATCAGTCTCAACATGCTTTTCCTTTAAGCTTCCTTTCATCGATCCTACAAAACATCAAAATGTGATCTCATCACATCATGTATGAAGAATCTACAAATAGGAACTTAATAGAGACAAATAGTGGACTTATCTGAAGCAGAGTCATACTTTTTGACCTTTCCTTTCCTTTCAAGTAGATACAGTAGCTTCGCATCCAATGCCCATTCTCTTGGAAATAAAAGAAAACAGATTCTTTTGGAATGGCACACGGGACAATCTCAGACTTAGTATTTCCCTTTCCATTGGGAAGTGAAGACTTTTCTGGACTTCCAAGGTTTCCATTGTCAATGTCCATGGAAGTTTGGGAAACAGATCTTCCAATCAAATTTGCTTTACCAGTGCGTCAAATCATTGTTGATTCAGCAGCAATTAGCAAATATGTAAGATCAATAAGGGTCACGTCGTGATCTATCATATAGTATTCTTTAACAAATTGACCATACGACTCGGGGAGTGACTAAAGAACTAGGTCAACAACCAACTTCCTCGGGAAAACGACACCCAACATTCCCAACTTGTCAATATGCAACTTCATCTCCAAGACGTGAGCATATACAATCTTTCCATCTTCATGTTTGCTTGCCAATAGGGTTTGAGTGACCTTGAACTTTTCAAGTCGACGAACATGTGGGCCAGGGAGAATTATTGGAGGAGGTGGAGGAAGTGAAGTATGATTTCTGGGAACATCATCTTTATGAGGAAAGCTTTTTCCAAAAGATTCGGGAAGACCATAGTTGTCAGAACTAGACATCTACAAGGGAGAAATTCAAGTTAAGTTGATTTAAGTCCTTAATATAACACCTAAATGAAATATTAAGGCTAGGACCCAACACAATATTTCAAAATTCGGAAGAGGGATGTCGTAATCCAATTGTAAACTATTTGTCGGTAGGTAAATGACGATTTACCAATTCCACCAAGAAAACAAAATTTTAAATGAATTAGGTTTTAAATGAAACTCTTAGATCTTTTGAGATTCATTGAATTTTTCAATGGCATGTTTAATCTCCCTTATGCCCTTCAAGTTTGTGACTGGGATACCGAGGATCACAAACAAGGTGTAAATAACCATGCAAATTAACTTGGTACTCTCGAAGTCATTTATCACCAAATCATTGTGCCGGTTAACCACACACGTTCAATTTATCTATGACAAACTAGGAGCTACCCATTGCCACCCTTTATTAGTCCACATTAGTGTGCCGGTTAACCACACACGCTCCACTAACTGTTCAATAAGGTGCAATGTGCAATTTCATGGATTAACATCAAATTCACATTTTTCCTAAAGTAACTAAGATTGGGAATTTATAAAAGGTTTAGTTACTTTATATTTCATTATAATTTTAATGAGGATTTAAATATCCTATCAAACCTGTTCGGCTAACGACCCTCCACTAGTCAAGAGTGCGGTGGGTAAGAATGGATACCCAATGACGGTCATTTTACAGGCCGCTTCCTTAAACACCCCTTATAGACCAGCTTCGTGAGTGAGGCCTACTAACGGTAAGACTGACTTTTAAATTATACATATATAATATATTAAACTTTTAATTTTATATAGTATAAGGGTGTATTTTACACATTTAAAATACTTGGTGGTTTAATCTATTAATAAATTATACTCTTAATTTAATTAAACTTAAACCATATCATTATGGATTTAATAATACTGTCTTAATTAAACATTTCGTTAACTTAATAAAATCCATAAGAGTGTAATTGAACTATTCAAAAACATCAAGGTTATAAAAGTTCAAAATTAAAAACTATTTAATTAATTTTTAAGTTATGAACCCAAGAATTGCACCTTTTGAAACCTTTCAATTACTAGAGTTAATGTTTCATAACAGAGACTTTTTAAGTCCCAAAACTTAAGAGCAAGTTTTGTAACTTTTGAAAAACTTTTGGCTTCCAAACTTGATACAAGTTTTGTAACTCCTTAAAAAAATCTTTTGAGTTCCAAAACTTGATGATAAGTGATAGTTTCATTTTATTTACTTCTTTTTATAGTTTATTTTAGCATATTTCATCCATAATCTAGTTAATTTTCATGCATATTTTCCTTTTTGTTATTTTATGACTATTTCGGGCACTTTCTAGTTGCGTGAGCTTTATTGCAGATTTCATGGAGACTAGTGGAGCGGGAATGTTCGGGACGTATGGAAAGCGATGGGAATTGGTGGAAAACAAGGATCTTAGGCTTGATGGGTGGTGGAGATGATGCATGGAGCGAGCTTGATGATTATTTGAAGGCTTGGAGTGAAATAAACATTTAAATTTGCAAGACGCGGGAGTATATTCAAGCATGCATAGATTATTAATCGGGTGAGTTTACGAGCTATGAATCATTTGGAGAAGCCAAATTGGGCTTAAATTGAAGAAAACTTGAAGAATAATGGGCTAGGAGCTGATTGAGCTCGCATTGGGCCAAGTGGGCTAAGCTATGGAGGCCTAAAACCTCAAAGATGCTACATTCAGGGACCACCCGCGCAACAGAATGCGGGTCGCGCAACCTCCTGCAGGGGCAATTTCGGAAGTCCATTTGGAAGGCTATTTGAGGAAGGTTGGTGCCCATCTTTTGGAGACTCTTGGACATCCGATTTTTGGAGATTCTCTCTGGAGTTTTGAAGACTTTTGAAGGCCAAGAACACTTGAAGAACATCATATTTTTACCTCTTTATTCTTGCTTAATGTTTGGTACAATTTTCTCCAACTTTGTTTCTTTGAGTTTAGCCATGCTTGGCTAAACTAATGTTGGTTGACTTTTGGTTAATCCTTTGAACTTTTGTTGAATGTTGAAGAATCCATGAACATGTTCTTGAATCTTTATGGGAATGTTTTAGCTTTTAATATCTTATCATTACTTGTATGTTTTAGTTCATGAGTTTAAATGTGTTTGTGGTGATTAGTTGGCTAATTTCTTGATTAAGTAAAGGATCCTCAAATTAGCAAGCAACAAATGATTTTTGTGTTGTTTTTGCTTCACACAATCATAAAAACATTTCCTCCAACATGGTGGTGAAAGCATTTGACCCCTCTTGGATTTGGTGACTTTTTGGTTCTTAATGCTAGTTGACTTTCACTAATTACATGCTATTTGGAATTAGTGACTTTGACTAAGGAAATTGTTATGAGCTTCTCTAGCCATTTCAACAATTAAGAAAAGTCTAGGTAATCTCAAGCTCCTTGGATTACTATAGCCAAATTAAGGATTTAAATCAAAGTATTGCACCATTGGATTCTAATGATATGTTCATCAAAAGTCAAAGTGAGGAAACTTTAAGTCAACCATCTCTCCCTTATTGATTTTACATCAAACTCTTATTTTTGTTGCATTTGTCTATTTAAATCATAGTTAATTCTAGTTTGTTTCAAGTATTTCAAAACACCAAAACCCCCCATTTTATTTTTATTGTCATTTTACAAGTATTTTTACAAAGAGATATTTCATAGAGTTATAAATTGAACCAATCTCCGTGGATTCGATCCCTTTACCACTATACACTATTTTAGTGTGTAATATTTAGGGTTATTATTTGTGTTGGCCTCGACAACCACCAACAAGTTTTGTAACTCCTTTTAAAAAAATTTTGAGTTCTAAAACTTGATGGAAAGTTTTGTAACTCTTCAAAAACATTTAGATCAAATTTTAACCTTATAAAATAATCATGTTATCTTTTACCAATTTGACCTAATTACAATTCATGTAGCAAGATAAATCAAATAATACAAATAATTAGCTTATCTTATAACTTGTAATTATCTTAATATTTGACATTTATCTTTTAGTTAGATGAGGTTGATCATTACCATATTAGAAAAAACAGATTTTATGATATAAAACAGTTCATGGTAATGATCCTAATCGAATTCTGGCCAAAAAAACCCGAAAATCCACCAATAGATTGTCCAACTCGTCGAGTTCAAGCAATGAACTCGTCGAGTTCCATAGTGGACTCGTCGAGTTCACCCTGACAGAAGGAAGATTTCCATTTTTTCAACTTTGAACAATTTAACCAATGCAACTATATAATTGAAAACAACCTGGCTCTCATACCACTATTTGGTTTTATGTACTATAACACTCCAATGGTGCACATACAACCCTAATGCTTTGGATCTAAGTTTTCTCTAGTTATACGTGCAACAAAAATTATCCAAAGCATGAAACCTGTAACTAGCATACAACATAGATATTTGAAACATAAAAATTAGTTAGAAGAATACCTCTTAGTTGTAGCATGTAGAATTTGGCCTTTCAAGAGCTTAGCACCCCAAGTGTGATGCCTTAAATGGTTCACAAAACACCATGAACAAATGGAGCACTTTGAGAGAAAGGTTAGGAACACACAAAACGGCTAGGGTTTTCCCATGGAATCATTGGCCAATTTGGTGGTGCTAGGGGTTACTTTTATAGTGTGGAATTCCTAGAGTTTCAACATGTAAACCCTAATCCACTTCCTTGGGCCTTAAATCCAATAATCCATATGATAAGACCTTTGGACTAAATCTTCATGGACTCCACAAAGATTTAGCCCACATGATCAACATAGATTATTAGCCCAAAGTATAAGTATCACTGATTTACTTAATCAGTCCCTGTTAATTTTAATTAGTCTCTTTTGATCACTAAATTAATTCCAAATTAATTCTTGATCAATACTAATTAGATAATATGATTTCTCAATTAATATATTATACTTATAATATATTAATAAATCACAAATAACATCTTTCTTAAATATCTGTCTTATCAAATTGTTCCAGTAAATGCAACCCAAAATGGACCATGCTACTATCGGGTCAAGTACATACCAATTATAGTTATGGACTTAGACACCTAATACAGGTCCTTTTAAAAAGGGGATTTGCTGCTAGAAAAAGGAACTTTCTTGGGCTTGATGGTGGTTTTAGGAAGGTTCCATACCTTGGAAAAATACTTACAGTTATGGTAAAAATGTTTCATATGAAATAAATTTATGTTTCTTTTATTATTGTATTTTAGTTTAATTATGGAGTATTTTTAATAGGGAATTGATGGTAATAATGGAACATATCTATTGACTTAATATATTATTGAAGTTGAGAATACCAACTCATGGACTTGGTTTCTAACTTGTCCAGGGGGTGATTTGGGTTTAGAAACCAACTCTAATTTTACATTTTTAGCGTATTGGCAAAAGGTATTACTTTGAAAGTTAGAATATGTATTCATACTACTGACAAAAGGTATTACTTAGAATATGATTTAATACATTATATAGGATATAGTTTTAATACATAATACCTTATTCCCATGTGTAGGGTGTGTTACCTAGTATAGCAAACCCGCCTCCATTGTAACACTCATAAATTTGGGCTAGATGTTTAAGGTATAATAATAGTTATACATTTTATCGAACAATTAAATCTTTGAATAGAGTAATTGTTCGAAGGCACTACTTCCTTTGCAAGTTCTTTAGGTTCATGGACTTGCTCAGTAACAGGTTTCGTAACAACCGACTCAACCTCCTCAGGAACAACTTGAGATTTTCAGCCCTTGAAGGTTTCTTGGGACCCTTTCCACGTTTCGAAGTCCCTCCAAGTCCTTTGGGTAGCAATACCCCAATTTCAACAGAATGATTAATGTATTGAATATAAGCCACCAAAATGAGATTTGTGGGGTCAACCTTGCGAATCATCTCATCTAGAACCCTTGCAACATTGGGAAATATTTGAGGATCATCTTCAAAATTCTTTGGATGTTGATAAACCCCAAACTCAGCCGTAGGAACATCCGCTGGAATCAAAATTCCTTCCTTTTTATACACATATTGGAGAACCATAGTCCAATATCTTGCACAAGAAATTCATTGGCAACATTCGTGTGGGAGATGCTAACACCAAATTCCTCCCATAAAAACGAAGCATAATCAACCTAAAAGTCATAATACAAACCAACAACCATGGTCTAGATTTCCAGTCTACTCTTGTCCAAAACCTCACTTCGATCTGTCAAGCATCGAAGGAATATGCCAAAAAGAAAGTTCCACAGACACGGTAACGAAGATTTCTTGAAATGACTTAATTTGGTGAGTAGAGGTTGATGACCCATCTCGTTGAACATATGAGATACTTGTTCATCAGTCACTTCATAAAAAGGGCCAACATTAGGAATGTTCAAGATTTGAGCAAACTTGTTCTTCGTCAGCTTGTACTTCTTCTCATTTGTTAATTGAAAAGTAACCACTTTAGACGTTTTGTTGAAAAACAACAGTTGATCCTGCTAGTGATAACCAGGTCATTGGCACGGAGAATGAAGTAGTCATCATAGTGGATAATACAGAAGTCGTGAGAGACACAATCAACATCTGTAGTTCTTCTGGGTATTTTGAGAAATCAGGTTGAAACAGATAGTTAGACCCTTGAATCTTCAGTAATGGGTGAGATGAAGCTTCATTGGTAGTTTGAGAAGGATCAATTGGAACATTTGTGGCCGCCATTGTTAGGGTTTGAAGATTGAAGAAAGCAAAGTGAATTTAGGGAAAATCTTTTGACTGATCGCATAAAGTTTGAACAACATATTCCCAATATCCTTTTACACTATAACCCCAAGTTTGAATTTGAAGCGGTTTGCAATAAATGCATGCCAGATGTAACCTTGAAAAATGGAACGATAGCTGTAAAGATAACCACGTCTGAAAATTGATGAGCACTTTTTCCTTGAAAACCGTGAAGCAACCAAACCGTCACATCAAACAGTCGTTTCACGTGCCCTAAGAGGATAAGAACCGTTACTTGACCCTTCGTTTAGAGGCTGGGATCTTTTGCTTTTGGGTGTATAAGCGAAGTAATATGCCACACTTTTTGAAATCATCAACCTGAGTTGGTATAACTCAGAACCTCAAGGATTCCAGTGTGTGCAAAACTATGTCAACAAATGAGACGAGAAAAAAAAATTGGTTCTGTGATGTCAAATAACAATTGACACAAAGGTAGTAAGATCCCAGGCAAAGATCGCTTCGATTAACTTCAAGAGAGAAGTTGAACAGCTTGTATGGTTTCCCGTGAATTACAATCGAATACTCATAGAGGAGAATCGAAGGGCTTCTTTTAATAAGGCTTCGAAGGTTGGCTCAACTTTGGTCATGATCACAACTTAACATAAGTGTGAATTCAATGATCAAAATTACTTGTATAACAAGTGTAGTCGGTGACAAGTGGTTTTGGAAAATATTTCAAGTAACAAAGGTTCAATAAGATATTCAGACTGAAATCATATACCAAAAAAAATGTAGGATTACTTGGACCTTTTTGTGGAAGTATGTCTTGGGATTAGATCATTTTATCAAGATCACGCATAACAAAGAAATATTATTTTGAATATCAAAGGATGGTACTAAAACAAGTGTTTCGTTAAAATCGTGAATATAAAGTTCACCGTCAATTCCTTAAGCAGTTAGAAATTTTGGGTTTCACCATCATCACGGTCTCATGAATCAGAATCATTAACACATACTTGTTATATACCTAAATCCTAGTTGGTTTGAACTAGAGATCTCTTGGGTATATGTCATTGTGTGTGATCGTGAAAGAATATTATGGTAAAAAAGAGTGATTTAGAAATAAAGTGTACCTCTGCTATATGTGGACCAAGCAGGAAACTCTTAACTCGATATGAGAAGAGTAAGTAGCTCAGTGACTAATGCGAATATAGCCTGATTGGGAAGGAATCCTCATAATGAGAAATCCATTAAGGCTTCGAAACACATTGAGTTATGGAGGCTTGGGACAACATGCTACAACATACTTCCAGGGACACCTAACTAATACAAAGTATCAAATTAATATCTATCCCTTAAGCTATAAAGCAAGTTCCACCAGAAGAGTTCAATAGCAGGCTACACACAAACTTGTTAATCAACCAAGAAAAACGGAAAATATTTTTGAATTTTTGTTTTTGAAAAGAAACAACAAAAATAAGAAAATCTTTTTGGTATTTTTGGTTTTTGAAAATGAAACAACAAAAATAAGATTTTTTTTTGTTATTTTTGTTTTTGAAAATGTAAAAACAAAAATAAGAAAATCTTTTTGGTATTTTTGTTTTTGAAAATGAAAAGATAACGAAAAATAAGAAAATTGTACCAAGTATCGACATTGTAACCATGAGTCATCACTACAACATTTGTGCTTGAGAAACGAAGTATATTCTGAATCATTCAGAGGAAAGTCAAAATTGAAGCATGTCGAACACTGAACCATTAGCAGTAACTTCTGATTGATTCAAAGAAATGTTGACTACTCGTCTCGTTGCTTTATGATGACGAATTGGGAATGACACTCGCATCAAGCAAGCCTAGTCCTGACAAAATTCTTAGAAAAGATTTTTCATCCAAAGGTTTAGTAAAAATATCAGCTAGTTGATTTGTTGTGTTTAAAAAGTGAACCTCGATGTTTCCATCCTTAACATGATTCTTGATAAAATGATATCGAAGAGAAATATGTTTAGTCTTCAAATGTTGCACTGGATTATGGCAGATGCAAATAACACTTTGTGAATAACAATACAACGGATTTTTCTTCATGTTGATTGCATTATCACGTAGTTGACTTTGAATCCAAATGACTTGAGAAGTGCAAAGTGCAACAACCACGTATTCTGCTTTTGCTGTGGAAATCGAAACACAAGTTTGCTTGTTTGATTGCCAACTAACAAGCTTCCCGTCCAAAAATTGGCATCAATTATAAGTACTTGTCCTGTCGAGTTGACAACCACCTAGATCAGCATCCGAAAAGGCTTGAAAAAAGAACCTAGTCTTCGAAGGGTACCATAAACCCAACGAAATTTGCCCTTTAATGTATCAAAAAATGTTCTTCACAGTAGTCATATGGGGTTCCTTGGGATACGATTGATATCTGGCACAATTACAAACAACAAACATTATATCAGGTCGACTTGCAGTTAAGTAAAGTAACGAACCGATCATGCTTCTGTATAGTGTAACATCAACTTCAGGTTTGTCTAACGAAGGACCCAAGCATGTGCCAACAACCATCGATACTCGCAATTTCAAACTGTTCGTCAGCCCAAACTTTTCAAGTAGATTGCGAGAATACTTCTCTTGATTTATAAAAATTCCATCTCTGCTTTGTCGAATATTTAATCCCATAAAATTATTAATCTTTCCCATCATACTCATTTCAAACTGAATTTTCATAATATTTTCAAATTCCTTAGACAATGCAGGGTCAGTCGAAACAAAGATAATATCATCTACATAAATTTGAACAAGCATCAAATGATCCTCAACTTTCTTTCAAAAGAGAGTAGGATCAACTGAATCTTGTTTAAATTTTGATGATTTCAGAAAATAAGTAAGAGGTTCATACCAATCGTGTGGTGCCTGTTTTAAGCCATACACTGCTTTATCAAGAATATAACAATGATCAGTAAATTTCTCATTGACGAAACGTGGTGGTTGTTCGACATATATTGTTTCTTCCAAGACACCATTGAGAAATGCACACTTGACATCCATTTGGTAAACATCGAAATCCTTGTGTGCTACATAAGCCAAAAATATTCGAACAACCTCGAGTCTTGCGACAGGGGAAAAGGTTTCCTCATAATCGATACCCTCTTGTTGCGAATATCCTTTTACAACTAGCCTAAATTTGTTTCGAACAACATTTATCTCCTTATCAGTTTTATTTTAAAAAAATATATTTTAATCCAATCACTGATACATCATCAGGTCGTGGAACAAGTCACCACACCTTGTTTCGTTCAAATCCAGCAAGTTCAGATTGCATAGAAACAACCCAATCAGGATGTTCCATAGCAATCTTTACTGATTTTGGTTCAATTTTGGAAATGAAAACATTGAACATGAAAATTTCTTGATGAACATTAAGTACCTCATTTTTAGCACGAAGCTGAGCCCTCGTTAGAACTCCAACATGACGATCACCAAGAATTTGTTCTTGAGGATGATTTCGTGTCCATTTGTCAAGAGGTGGATATGCAGGATCGAAGTCCAAAGGTGCAACTTCGAACAATTCATCTGTTTCTGATCCTTCACCTGTATTTGTCACAATATCCGTCATATCATGAACAATATTCGTTTGTGTAGTAGAATTAGTGGGGATTGATCCATGTTGCTCCCCCCCTCAACAATAGGATCAGAACTAGTATGCCCCCCCTCGACATCAACATTACTATTTTTATTAGTATGCTCTCCCTCGAATGTATGCTCCCCTTCAACATTAGGTATCGAATTCAAGTGCTCCCCCTCCACTTGATTACCTGGCAACTCTGGATAAGTTTTGACTTTTATTGGAGAATTCAATGTGGATTGTGATTCAAGATCATCCTAAGTTATAGTCAAATCATCAGAATGCTTCGATGCTTTAGGTTTCTGATTATCTGTTGCATGTACTTCTGCATGGATTGACCTATCGGGAACACCAAAGATTAAGTCATAATCAAAATCGAAAGAATTTGAAATAGACGACTCAACATAAGATTCGTTAATAATGGGCTTCTGTTCAAAAGTCTTTTTGACACATTTCACAAAATAATCATCAAAAGTGAGATTGAATGTTTCTTCAATCTTCCTAGTTCGCTTTATTAACACCCTATATGCAACGAAATTGTGTGAATATCCAAAGAATATGCCGACTTTTGACTGAAATTTCAAAAGGTTATCGTTAAGATTCATAATATAGCACCTGCAACCAAAAACATGGAAAGATTTTACATTTGGTTTCCGATTGTTAATGATTTCATAAAGGGTGATGTTAAAACGACGGTGAATGAAAGATCTATTTTGAGTAAAACAAGCTGTCGAAACTGCCTCTGCCCATAAATATTGAGGTAGATTTGCATATGTGACCATCGTCCTCGCTGCTTTTAGATGGTGACCTGTTTCGCCTTTCGAAAATACCGTTTTGTTGTGGTGTGTAAGAAGAGGAAAAGTTATGAGCAATTCCAAGATTAGTCAGAAATTTATCAAGAACTTGATTCTTGAATTCCGTTCCATTGTCACTTTTGATCTTCTTCACTTTCTTGCGCAAACTGAGTTCAACATGCTTAATGAAATATGTCATTACTTGAGCAGTTTCAAACTTTTGTCGACGAAAGTATACCCAAGTGAACCTTGAAAAGTCATCAACAATGACCAATATGTACCTTTTCTTGTTGAAAGTCTCAACAGTTGAAGGGCCACAAAGATCAATGTGAAGTAATTCAAGAGGTTTAATGATCTTCGAATCGATGACTATAGGATGACTTTGACGATGTTGCTTCCCTTGTTCACATGCTGCACATAACGAATCGTTATCAATTTTTAAAACGGGTAAGCCATGTACAAGATCATTTACCACCAATTTATTCAAATTTTTTGAAGTTCAAGTGAGAAAGTCTTCTATGCCACAACCAACTTAGATCTGAAGAAGCCTTTGAAAGTAAACATACTGAGGGAACACCAACAATTAGCTTGATATCAAGAGTAAACATATATCCTTTTCTTTTTGACTTGAGCAACACTTCTTTGGTTTCTTTGTTCTAAATAACACTTCCTTCTTCATCGAAGACTACTTGATTTCCAGTGCCCACAACAAGTTGTGAGATACTTATCAAGTTATGCTAAAGACCTTCAACATATGCCACTCGATTAACCGTGAATTTTCCATTTGTTACTTTGCCATATCCATTGACTTTGCATTTATTGTTATTCACAAACTTCACTACTGCAACATTTTCCAAGCTTTGATGATCTCTTAAATTTTCCTTCCTACCAGTCATGTGACGAGAAAAACCACTATTAATGTACCAATGTTCATCGTATTGTTCATCACATAAAACCTGCAATCAATGGATAAATTTAGGTCCCCAAGGCTTTTTGGGTCCTTGGTGATTAGATTGAAGTGCATTATGAAACGAAGACCCTAAAACCCAAGTTCGAACTTTAGTTTTTAAACTATCAATTAAGTCGACTTCAATAGAATTAGGAATTGAAATGAAATCCTCTATTCGTTTAGAATCAACACTAACTTTCCCTGTTTCTTCTTTAGTTTGTTTGACCTCAACATTTGCTTTTGGAACAACTCTCCACTTTCAAACTGTTGGATTCGATTCCATTGATGATGTACTACGATTTTGTGATTTGTTCAAGTAGTTTTCATAAGAATGTCAGATTTCCTCTTGGGAGAACTTTCCAGATAGAAATACTTATCCTTTTCCTTCAAGCCAATGGTTTATGTTCTTTACATCAATTTTTCCTTTGGCAAATGAATCATTGACTTCTTGTTTCGAATCAGGATTGGGAAATTGAGGTTGTGTGGGTTCAAAAGGTTCATTTTCTATCCTATTGACTTTTAACTTATCGAAGTTTTTTTTTTGGAAATATTGAATGTGCATGGGGTTGGAAACGATTTTGAAAAAGTTTATTATAACCAATATTCTTTTGATTAAAATTCCTCTGATTTTGAATACTATTCCTTTGAAAATTATGTTGAGAAAACCTCGCTTGTTGTTGATTAGGAACATAATTCCTTTCATATTGGTTTTGAACAAAATTTGAAACTTTTGGTTTGTGAACAACCGAGGATTGATTCGATTTTTAAACTTTTGATTGATCTTTTGAAAAAAATTGTTTTTGAGTGTGTTTGTTCTGAACAAAAGACTTTTAGTGAGAAGAAGTCTTAACTTGTTCAGATGTTTTCTTTTCAGATGATTTTGTTAACAAAACTTTTTGTTTCTTTTGAGACTCAACATTTTGCCAACAAACATTTTTCCTTGCTTTAGACATTGAAATTCCTTCATCCTTTGAAATCTTTTGAATTTGTTCATATAATATTTGTGCTTTTGTGGTTTGATTTTGAGAAACAGATTCAATTGAGGGTTTTTCATAATTTATTTTGTCTTTATTAACCTCCCAAACTCTTTTTGTCTTTTGTGTCGTAAATGTGGATGAATTTTTGTTGAGATTGTTTTTGACAGTGTTTTGAGTTGAAAAGAATCCTTCTTTCGAAACTGCTTTGTTGTCCTCAACAACAATTTTTTTAATCTCAGGTTTTACATTGTCACTATTTCCTGAGGTAATAAGCACTTGATTTGGAACGACAATTTCATCTGTGCATTTGAAGTTCGGATACACCACAAAATTCGATTTGAGATAACGAGGACCTTTCTCGTTCATTACCTTGTTGAATTTCCCTGCAAACTGCTCTGTTCTCACAAGTAGAATTTTGCATGTTTAAGTCGTTGTCTCGAAAATAGAACCGAAAACGGTTAATATTGCACTCGATCACTCCGATTGGGTACAGGAAATGCAAGACGGACTCCATGAGTTTGAGCTAAATCGAGTTTGGAGATTAATTCCTACACCAAAGGATGCATTTGTGGTTGGCTTAAAATGGGTTTTTAGAAACAAAATGGACAAAGAAGGAAATGTGATTCGTAATAAAGCAAGGCTGGTTGTGAAGGGATATTTTTAGGAAGAAGGTATAGACTATGAAGAAACCTTCGCTCCTGTAGCAAGGTTAGAATCAATGCGAATCTTTCTGGCATATGCTACACACAAAAACTTTGAAGTGTTTCAAACAGATGTCAAGTGTGCCTTCGTGAACGGAGAACTAGAGGAAACTGTATATGTTGAGCAGCCATCGGGTTTCGTGAATGAAAGGTATCCTGATCATTGCTATATACTGGATAAATCTGTCTATGGTTTGAAGCAAGCCCCTAGAGCCTGGTATGAGACCCTTACTCGATTTCTAAAAACGTAAGGTTGTGCCAGGGCCTCTCTGCCTATTCTTGTCTGATTAAGGATTTGGGGTTCGAAGCACAACCTAAACACCTGATGGGGTCTAGTAGACTAAGTGTCCGACTCGTGTCAGTTTTGCTTGATCCTTTTGAAGGTTTGTTTAAGAGGCCATAGGGGTGCCGATGGTAATTACGGAAGTGTTGTAAGACTGTGGGAGGGCCACAACATTCACATAGTTGAAATATACCGTTGGCTGAAATAGGCTGTTGCCGGAGTGATGTAAGAGCATGATTTAGCCAGTAACAATCACTTGGGATGAATTAGATCAGTTGGTTGAGATACATTGTGTTGTTTGATTAGTTATTTCTATTTTGTTGAAAGGTATGTTACAACTAAGAGGGTGTATAGCCTGGTTATATATGTGTCTGTTTGATTCTCGTTCGAGATTCTTATTCTTTTGCATCGGTAAGCGAAGTTGTCAGCGACAATGATCGACCGTGGATTCCATAATTCAACACATAATGTGATGAAATGCGGCCGGGAGGATCTTGGACAGACCGCATTTTCAAATTTTTGGTCGGCATGATTGAGACATAGATTTGTTTAGTCCTTGCCTACTGGGGTTTTTGTGGGGGTTTCTTCTTGTGTGTTTGTGTGTGAGGATGTCGGCTTCAGCAGTTGATCATGGATTTCGTATTTCAATTGTCAGTAAGACGAAATGAGGCATGGGAAATCTTGTTTAAAGCTCATATGTGAGCTTCTAGTTAGTATGGTTGGCATATGGAGTAGTTTTGTCTGGTTGGAAGGCATACAAGTTATTGAATCTTCAAGTTTTAGATAAAGAAGTAGATCACCTAGATGTCAGTCGGGTGCTGGTAATGTTTTGGGTACATTTCTTCATCTGGTCGCATGTTCTCGCTAAAGATTGAATTGGATTTTGGCTCTAAAGGATGTGTTTGTTTAAAGCATTGTTTTAAGTCTATAGTGGATGTGATTTCGACCTTTGGGGGGGTTTTGCTTGGATATTGCTGATGATTCTGGTTGGGAACCCCTTTTGTTGGTAATTTCAGAATTTCGCACTCTGAGTGGCTTCAACTTGTGTTGAAGAGGTCGGAATTGGAGAACCTACAAGGGGTTCTGTGACATCCCCTAATTTCTCGGCCAGAAAAGACCGATTTAATTTATGCTTTTTAAAATAAAATCAAAGAAATCTTTTCAAAAGATGTTGCGGAATTGGTCCACAAACAACACATGATAAAAGTTTATCAAAACCCTTCATTAAGATGGTATATATTTTCCATATATATATATATATATATATATATATATATATATATATATATATATATATATATATATCAAAACCTCGGGATGTCATGTTCCGATACAGATCAAAAGCATAAACAAGACATTATAAGCCTTTCAACAGTTATTTACAACTACTGGCCTATAATCCAAAAATCTCTCGTCGTCCTCCGACTATGCTCGGGGTCCACTACCTGTAACATAGAAAGCTGAGTGGGTCAGGCTTGGGAGCCTGGTGAGCATATAGGATTTTCAACCCACAATAATAATAAACTTATTAAGTTCACCAATCAACAATAACCCTGATTACCCATTCCCGTTATCCTCACTTTACGTCCCTAAACACTTTTCACAAGGGACCTAACCTAAATAAAATCATCGGGATGGACACTACTACTAAGGGGTTTCCTCAGCCATACATGTCCTAAAGGCAACCATGAGGGGGATGGAGTACAGCGAATGAACACTCTTAGTTCATTAACACCTACAGGTTGCGGACCTGCTAATGTTTCCCACTGGACTGTCTAGAAAGTCTGTGGTCGTCATCCAAACTCGGCTAGATGACTGGATCTCAAAACGCATCGAGGCCTCTCTTCAATTTTATTTTATCACACATCACTATCTACCCATGTTCTACCCAACATATTTGTAGATAAAAATACTTATACAGTTTAAAACTTGTATAAAATATCAACAGAACAATCACCTCAAATAAACAATTAATATATTTACACATAGCACGTATTATAAGGTAAATATTTCATATCTATGTGTAAAATGAAAGTGACTATACACTCACATGATTTGATGATAATCGGGCAGCAATTCGTTTCCTAAAACGATCGTTTCTAATAAAATGAGAGTTTTATTGAGAAACCGGGCTTTGCAAAAGTCGGGCTTCGAAACCGAAAAGATAATTTTCTGGGCTTCTCGGGCACTTCGTGGCGTATTCCGGGGCTTACAATCGATAACGGGGCCTTGGGGGATTCTAAGATGAAGAAAATATGAAGAGATGGGCTAAATACGGCAAAACTCCAAAAGTAACTGAGAGCCTTTGCAGGTACCCTTCTATTTATAGGGTCCGAAGTGCTGATCCAACGACTGAGAAGCTTTTGATCCGACGGCTGAGAGGCTTCGCAGGGGGTGGCTCACACGAGGGTAGCATGTGCTAAGGGCTGCTGGCTTCTTGTGATTGGTCCGAAGCGTGTCTCCGATGCGTAGGTGGTCAGCATGTGCGAGGGTCTCGGTGACACTCGCTAATTGGACCGCGGAGTCGTATCACACATGTGAGGCTCAGAGCTAGGGTGCGAGGTTCGGTCCATATGCGAGCTTCGGATTGGACCTCCCTTCGGTCAAATCAGAATCCGACACGTGGCTTCGCATGACTCAGCAACTTTGGTGACTTAGCAGGACACGTGGCACTCTTTCAGCGAAGGTGACGTGGCAAAATGTGACTATGCGAATTTTCTCAATTTTCGTGCCAAAACTTCTAAAATCCATAACTTTCGCATACGAGCTCCGTTTTTGACGTTCTTTATATGCACACGTAGCTAAAATTACGCTCTATAACTTCCGTTCAGACTTCATCGGCTAATTTTGAATTTAAATTTTATATTATTATTTTTAGCAGACCGGGACAGGAAATCCATTAAAAATTCATAACTTCTTTATCCGATGTCCGTTTTCATCAGACCTTTTACCGTTGTGTTCCTAATGACGAGACCTTCAATTCTCGTTTAGGTTGTGTCGGCTAAAAATCGCTCGATCTAAAATTCGAGTTTTTAGCTGTCTACTGCTAAGTTGAAACTTCGAAAAATTATAACTTCCTCATACGAAGTCAGATTTGGGCGTTGTTTTTATCGAACTTCTCGGTTTAACAAATACTACGACTTTTGTTTAGATCACTAAGGCTAAAAAGTATTTTATCGAAAACTCACTTTTTACGACATTCAGCACCGTGCCGGTTTTGTCACGAAACTTCGACAGGTCATAACTTCTTCGTTATAACTTGGATTTTGGTATTCTTTATATCCCTGAAATCCTTGTTTCGACCATGGGTACGGGTAAAGGTTCTAAACTCCCATACGGTTTCTGATGTTGTGCCTTAACCGTAGCACAAGTTACACACTCGACCAAATACTTAGCAACATCGAGCTTCATCGTCGGCCACCAATAATAGGGCTTTAAATCCCTATACATTTTTGTACTGTCGGGATGAATCGAGTACATGGTCTTGTGAGCTTCTTCCATCAGAAGATCTCTTACTCCGCCCGTCTTAGGTACCCAAATCCTATCTTGGAATACCTTCAACCCTTGGTTGTTTTGCCCAAACGTTCTTCCTTTCGGTCATTTTTCTCCAAAGCTTCCTCTTGAGCTTTCTTTATACTTTCCATAATTGTCGAGACAACTTCAATTCTCAACACTCTTGGCCTTTTCTTTTCAAGGTTTACCTTCCGACTGAGAGCATCAGCAACAACATTTGCTTTACCAGGGTGGTAAAGTATCTCACAGTCGTAGTCCTTGAGTAACTCTAGCCAGCGTCGTTGCCTCATGTTCAATTCCTTATGATTAAAGAGATATTGGAGACTCTTATGATCAGTAAAAAGTTTGCATTTAGTACCATAATGATAATGCCTCCATATCTTCAAGGCAAATACTACCGCTGCCAACTCCAAATCGTGAGTAGGGTAGTTCTTTTCATGTTCCTTCAATTGCCTTGATGCATACGCTATCACTTTATCCCTTTGGGTCAGAACACAACCTAACCCAACTCCAGATGCATCGCTATAAACTGCGAAGTCATCAAATCCTTTTGGCAACGAAAAAATCGGTGCTTCACACAATCTCTTCTTCAACTTCTCAAAGGCTTCCTTATGCTTCTCATTCCAAGCATAAGTAGCTCCTTTGTGGGTCAAAGCTATTAATGGAGAAGCAATCGAAGAAAAGCCTTGGATAAACCTTCGGTAATATCCATCTAATCCTAAAAACTTCGAATCTCCGTAGGACATTTTGGTTGTTCCCACTTCATTACAACTTCAATCTTTGCTGGGTCAACCATTATTCCTTCTTGGTTAACCACATGACCTAAAAATTGGACTTCTTGAATCCAAAATTCACATTTGGAGAACTTTGCATACAACTTCTCCTTTTTCAGGACTTCTAGCACTTCAAGCAGATGCTTTTCATGCTCCTGCTTGCTTTTCGAATAAATCAAGATATCGTCTATGAATACTATCACGGATTTATCTAGGAATGGTTTACAAACCTTATTCATCAAATCCATGAAAGCTGTTGGGGCATTGGTTAGTCCGAACGACATAACCAAAAATTCATAGTGTCCGTATCTTGTTCTAAACGCAGTCTTTTCGATATCCTACTCTCTCACCTTTAGTTGATGGTATACCGACCTAAGATCGATCTTCAAGAAATAGCTCGAACCTTGTAACTGGTCGAACAGGTCATCGATCCTTGGCAACGGGTACTTGTTCTTTATCGTCACTTTGTTTAACTCTCTATAATCGATGCACATTCTCATGCTCCCGTCTTTCTTCTTTACAAATAACACAGGGGTTCCCCAGGGCGATGAACTAGGTCGAATGAAACCTTTGTCCAATAACTCCTAAAGTTGTGTCATAAGTTCTTTCATCTCTGTTGGTGCTAATCGATAGGGTGCTTTTGCTATCGGCGTCGTTCCTGGTAACAAGTCGATACGAAATTCTACTTGTCGATCAAGGGGAAATCCAGGAAGATCTTCGGGAAAGACTTCCGGATAATCACACACCACCGGAATATTCTGCACCTCCTTCTTTTCCATCTTAGCATCGATCACGAACGCTAGATATGATGTACATCCCTTGGCCAAACACTTTCTAGCTTTCATTAGGGAAATGATTCCAGAATTTACTCTGCGTTTGTCTCCATACACCATAAACGAGTCTTTCCCTGGCGAGTTTACTTTTACTATCTTCTTTCTACATAATATTTCTGCATCGTTGGCGCTAATCCAATCCATTCCTAAAACTATGTCGAATCCATTTAACTCGATAGGCAATAATTCCTCGTGGAACTTATTCCCATCCAAGTTAATGAGGATGTTTTTCATATGATGGCTAACAGGTACAGACTTGCCACTAGCAATCTCGACTAATAAGGCATTAACTAGCCTATCTACAGGCAAAGCTAAATTTCTACCAAATTCATGCGATATAAAGGAGTAATTGGCTCCAGAATCAAACAAAATTTGGGCAGGCAATTCGTTTACGAGAAAGGTACCTGAAGCGACATCGGCTTCTTCTTTCACAGCTTCGAGTGTCATCTGAAAGGCTCTCGCCTTTGGCTTTGGTGGTAGATTGGGTTTTGCTGCGTCCTTCTTCTTCGGGCAGTCTTTAAGAACATGCCCTACTTCATGGCACTCAAAACATACCCTCTTGTCGGATGGACACACGTTGGCATAATGCCCAGTCTTTCCGCATTTGAAGCAAGTCACCTCCTCACTACATCTCCCAGAGTGCTTTTTCTTGCACTTCTCACACCATTTCGCTTCACTTCCTCCTCCTCCAAACTTCCTGGACTTAGAAAATTTGCTTTTCTTGTTGGAACCTGTAGTTCCTTCAAATTTTCTCTTTTCACCAACTTCTGCCCTCTCCAGACCCTTCTCTTTGATCCGAACCTCAACATTCTTAGCAGCCCAGATGGCGGCTTTCAAGTGGTTGCTTGCTTAACCATCGGACCAAAGTCCGCTGGTAATCTGAGGGCAAACTTGTTGACCTTAGAGAGTTCAGTTGGAACTAGATGAGGAACTAGCTTCATCTTTTCCATAAAACTAGCAGCGTATTCAATAATGCTCATCTTTCCTTTCTTTAAATTCTGGAACTCATTGTTGATTTCCAGAAGATCCTGCTCAGAGCAGTACTGCAATTTCAGTTGTACCACAAAATCTTCCCAAGACATCTTACTAGCTTCACCCTTGGGCATCGAATCAGCTAGTAACTTCCACCAGCTCAACACACCATACTTTAACAGAGGGATTGCAAGTGCAGTCTTTTGTTTGTTGCTGCACTCGCAACTTTCAAACATCGTCTCCATTTTGGAGATCCAATTCATGACTTCCACCGGTGTCGGACTTCCAGATAGACACGGCGGTTTAGATGCCATGAAATCTTTGTATTTGCATCCTCGTCCATCAACTCCTCCATCCTGGTTGTTTTGACTAACTATCGGTGGGTTGGCTTAACCAAGAGGCCCATTGTAGTTCCCTCCTACTGATTGCCCTTCATTCAATACGGGCTGTTCAACAGGCATCATAGTCTCTTCCCTATGTTGTTGTAGTAATTGCCTTGTCTCCTCCATTTGGCGATCTAACATCATCTGGATCATTGCTTCTACCCCAGCCATCGTCATTGGCTCAGGTGCAGCTCCTACAATAGGTACTTGCTCAACTACTTGAGGTTGAGGCTGTTGATCCCTGTTTCCGTTTGAATTTGCAGCTCCACTACAAGTTCTTGCCATTACAATCTATATAACGAATAAGGCGAATTTAGGTCTTTATCCTTGTTAGACATGTCAATTCTCTTATCACTCCAAAACGTTTACATGTTAGTTCTAATCTCGTAATCATACGCTTACAATCCTACACACATAAGGTTTCCAGATCCGGTCGGCAACAGACCATAGATCTGAACAAATAATGGCAAACATGGCAAACACATAGCATTTAGCACATAAGGGCATTTTAGGCATCTTCCCTAAAATAAACTAGTGCTCGTGACTAGAATATGGTAGACACTCATCTCACAATCATCACTTAGCATTCTAAGTTCAAGTCTAGAAATTCTACAATTTCTTAGTTCGCTTAAACTAGTGCTCTGATACCAACTGTGACATCCCCTAATTTCTCGGTCAGAAAAGACCGATTTAATTTATGGGTTTTTAAAATAAAACCAGAGAAATCTTTTCAAAAGATGTTGCGGAATTGGTCCCCAAACAACATATGATAAAAGTTTATCAAAACCCTTTATTAAGAAGGTATATATTTTCCATATATATATATATACATACATATATATATATATATACATATATATATATACATATATATATATATATATATATATATATATATATATATATATATATATCAAAACCTCGGGATGTCATGTTCCGATACAGATCAAAAGCATAAACAAGACATTATAAGCCTTTCAACAGTTATTTACAACTACTGGCCTATAATCCAAAAATCTCTCTTCGTCCTCCGACTATGCTCGGGGTCCACTACCTGTAACATAAAAAGTTGAGTGGGTCAGGCTTGGGAGTCTCGTGAGCATATAGGGTTTTCAACCCACAATAATAATAAACTTATTAAGTTCACCAATCAAGAATAACCATGATTACCCGTTCCCGTTATCCTCACTTTACGTCCCTAAACACTTTTCACAAGGGACCTAACCTAAATAAAATCATCGGGATGGACACTACTGCTAAGGGGTTTCCTCAGCCATACATGTCCTAAAGGCAACCATGAGGGGGATGGAGTACAGCGAATGAACACTCTCAGTTCATTAACACCTACAGGTTGCGGACCTGCTAATGTTTCCCACTGGACTGTCTAGAACGTCCGTGGTCGTCATCCAAACTCGGCTAGATGACTGGATCTCAAAACGCATCGAGGCCTCTCTTCAATTTTATTTTATCACACATCACTATCTACCCATGTTCTACCCAACATATTTGTAGATAAAAATACTTATACAATTTAAAACTTGTATAAAATATCAACACACCAATCACCTCAAATAAACAATTAATATATTTACACATAGCACGTATTATAAGGTAAATATTTCATATCTATGTGTAAAATGAAAGTGACTATACACTCACATGATTTGATGATAATCGGGCAGCAATCCGTTTCCTAAAACGATCGTTTCTAATAAAATGAGAGTTTTATTGAGAAACCGGGCTTTGCAAAAGTCGGGCTTCGAAACCGAAAAGATAAATTTTCTGGGCTTCTCGGGCACTTCGTGGCGTATTCCGGGGCTTACAATCGATAACGGGGCCTTGGGGGATTCTAAGATGAAGAAAATATGAAGAGATGGGCTAAATACGGCAAAACTCCAAAAGTAACCGAGAGCCTTCGCAGGTACCCTTCTATTTATAGGGTCCGAAGTCCTGATCCAACGACTAAGAAGCTTTTGATCCGACGGCTGAGAGGCTTCGCAGGGGGTGGCTCGCACGAGGGTAGCATGTGCGAAGGGCTGCTAGCTTCTTGTGATTGGTCCGAAGCGTGTCTCCGATGCGCAGGTGGTCAGCATGTGCGAGGGTCTCGGTGGCACTCGCTGATTGGACCGCGGAGTCATATCACACATGCGAGGCTCAGAGCTAGGGTGCGAGGTTCGGTCCATATGCGAGCCTCGAATTGGACCTCCCTTCGGTCAAATCAGAATCCGACACGTGGCTTCGCATGACTCTGCAGCTTCGGTGACTCAGCAGCTTGGTGACTCAGCAGGACACGTGGCACTCTTTCAGCGAAGGTGACGTGGCAAAATGTGACTATGCGAATTTTCTCGATTTTCGCGCCAAAACTTCTAAAATCCATAACTTTCGCATATGAGCTCTGTTTTTGACGTTTTTTATATGCATGCGTAGCTAAAATTACGCTCTACAACGTCCGTTTAGACTTTGTCGGCTAGTTTTGACTTTAAATTTTATATTATTATTTTTAACAGACCGGGACAGGAAATCCGTTAAAAATTCATAACTTCTTTATCCGACGTCCGTTTTCGTCAGACTTTTTACCGTTGTGTTCCTAATGACGAGACCTTCTATTCTTGTTTAGGTTGTGTCCGCTAAAAATTGCTCGATCTAAAATTCAAGTTTTTAGCTGTCTACTACTAAACTGAAATTCGAAAAATCATAACTTCCTCATACGAAGTCAGATTTGGGCATTCTTTTTATCGAACTTCTCGGTTTAACAAATACTACGACTTTCGTTTAGATCACTAAGGCTAAAAAGTAGTTTATTGAAAACTCACTTTTTACGACATTCAGTACCGTGTCGGTTTTGTCGCGAAACTTCGACAAGTCATAACTTCTTCGTTATAACTCGGATTTTGGTATTCTTTATATCCCTGAAATCCTTGTTTCGACCACTACAACTTTATGTAAAGATATCGGGCTTATCTTACACTTTAATTTTGATGCTTATTTTTATTCTTAATTAATTAAGCCCTAATAATTAAGCATAAAACACATAATTCACATAATATTCACATAATTCCTTTTCATTTCTTCAAAATGAGTTACAAAGGTTAACCTAGAATATCAACTCAATATAAATGCCTAGGCTAGAAACACGAGTGTTACAGGTTCGGAAGGTGTTATGCACGTAATTTGTAGCGACAGGTTTTGAGGAAAAAAAATCAAATTTAAGTGGGGGAGAGTTGTAACACCCGTTTCCCAATATGAATCAGTTGAGAACATAGAGGAATCGAAAGCGTGGTTTTTGAAGGAAAACCATATGCCACAACATGACACATGGAGTGTCACTAGGGTTGCAAATGAGTCAAGCTACCTGTGAGCTAGTCGGGATAGGATCGTTAAAAGCTCGACTCGAAACTGATTTTAAACGAGCCTGAGCCGAGCTCGAGCTTAAAATTAAGCTCATTTATTAAATGAGCTCGAGCCTATGTCACTAAGCTCGATTTGGCTCGCGAGCCTAAACGAGCCTTTATATAAAATACTTTATTATTATTTTTATATATTAAAATAAAAACATATTTTGGGATTAGGGATTTAGTATTAGTAAATGAGCTTCTTAACGAGCTCGATCCGAGCTTAAGCTTATATATGCACGTCAGAGAAAAAACGAGCCGAGCCCGAGTCGAGCTTGTATAATTATTTACGAGCTCGAGCTGAGCTCAGTACAAGAAGCTCGAATCGAGCCAAGCTCGAGCTCGAGTCTCGTATAACTTAAACGAGCCCGAGCGGAGCCTGAATAGGCTCGGGCTCGGCTCGACTCGACTCGTTTGCACCCCTAGGTGCCACGACGTGGCATGCATATGAAAAACACGCGTTATCTTGATTGCCACGTCATGACATCTGTTGCCGCCCAATCCCATAAAATTTTAGGGGTTTTCCCATATATAAAGACCTTATAACTCTAAGGTTAAGTCATTCTCTCCACTCTCTTAGAGGTATAAAGTTCATACCTTGACCTTTGTTCTTTTAGTTTCAAGTTTGAGTCAATTTTGGATGTTTTTGGTCCTTTCCATCGGTGCTCTTGGAGTTTCAGGAACTCTAGAGCGTGTGGCAACTCCCAAAATGGTCACTAGGTGTTGTGAATGAGGAAAAGAGTCATGCTTGGGAGCTATCTTGTGTCCTTGAACAAGTTTTGGACATATTAAGGACATAATGGACTTCGGGTTGTAGATCTTGCTTTGGTGAGGGGTCCTAATGGATAAAGCTGGAAACTTTATCCATTAAGTCAATGAAGAGGATTAAAACTGAAGTTTTGAGCCTTGATCTATAAGGATTAAGCTCTTAATGAATAAGTTATGGATTATGTGAGTAACCACGGCATGGACAAGGAATAACCATGACATGGCAAAATTTTGATTCGTTATTTTGTTGTTTTGCCATTCCCACTATGTGGCCAAGGAGGGCCTACGCCGTGGCGATGTCCTGCATGTTGACTCTTTTGTCCTGGTATGCCTACAACATGGCCAAGAGGTCTCTATGTCGTGGTGACTGTTGAATTTGTTGTTTTTTACTTGGTTGACTTTTGGTCAAATTGTTAGTTTTAGAGTGTGGATTAAGATTTTACTTTTGGTATTTCGATAGGTGGGTTGTAGCATTGATTTCTGAACTTTTTGAGTTGTGTTGTTTTGGCTACGACTGCAAGGTGAGTCTTTTCATTATACTATGTTGGATGTCAGTTGTCTTTGCGATACTTGCATGGAAGACCAGGATGTGGCCCTAACATATGTATGAAAGACCAGGATTTGGCCCTTGGCAACTGTATGAAAGACCAAGATCTAGCCCTTGACATTTGTATATAAGATTCTAGAAGTCTTAGTGATGTTTGAATGGAAGACCAGGATCCGGCCCCTGACACTTGTATGTAAGACCAGGATGTAGCCACAAGGAAAGACCATGATTTGGCCCATGGCAAGAAGTGACTGTAAGACTATGATATGACGTATATCATTCAATACCTTATGTATGGTATGTGGTAATTTAGGTAACTCACTAAGGTTCGTGCTTATGGTTTATGTTTAAAACATTTTCAAGTACTTAAAGTTCCTAAGGGAAGGGTCCGGCTTGTTCGCACTGCATCCCCTGGAGATTTATTCCACATCGACTATTCGCTATTTTACTTTGATGTTTTGAGAATACTTTTACTCTGATTGTCTTTTGAAACAAACGAATGAATGGTTTTGGTTGATAAAAAATGTAATTTTCACTTGGTATTTTTAGGACGTTACATTTATACTTACAGTTGTGGATAAAATGTTTTGTAGGTTGTTCGTGAGAAGAGTTCGGCGAGACTGTACATACACATCAAATATATTGGTTTATGCTATTTTTGTAATTCAACTATGTTCTCATTATGTTTCAAACAAATGAATGTCACTTAGTGATGTTAAGTATAAGTCTTTAATTGGTTATTCTATTTAAAATGAAAAATCTAGTTGTAATTTTTGGGACGTTACAATAACCTTCAGGCTGTGTCATATACACATCATCTGAAAGTTTCCTGTTAAGGAAAACGGTTTTAACACTACCTAGTAATCATAAAATGTAGCAGTATCCTAATAGACCTTCTCTTTGTCACTAGAAAGAATTTTTCCTCATAATCAATTTCTTGAGTTTGAGTTAAATCTTTTCCACCAACCTTGCTTTGAATGTGTACACTTTTACTTCTTGTTGAATATTAGTATTGAATTTGCAGTTGTGTCAAGTTTTTCCCAGTTTTGCAATATTGTTCCATGAACTAGTGAGAGATTTTTTTAACATGTATCATACGACAACATAGCGAGTCTTTATCACTCTATATTCTCCACTACCACTTAGTAATTAACGCAAGGCTTGGGGCTCTTAGACATTTGAGTTCGAGACTACCTTTTTCTTTTGGTGCAGGAAGCTTCTGCCAAGTCACCCAGTTAATTTTTGTTTGTCGATGTCGCCTCCCCATAGAAAGAGTATTTAGATTTTTTCCAAACTCTTAACGACACATAAAGGTTAAAATTGTTATGTTTCAACAATAAATAAGAATCTTATTGTAAACATTTAATTTGGCTGTATGGTTACTACAAATTCGAGCAACACATTAAATTCAAAAACACTACTTCATATCACGTTTTATAAAAATACATAATGATGAACAAAAAAATCAAAACCGTAGAATAATGTTCACCAAACAATGCCATAATTGTCGACATCTTATAAAACAATTTTGAAAAGATATATAATAAATCGCATGAAGGAATTAACTTAAAAGCATAATATCTAGAAATGGAAATTATAATGTAAAATATTATACCAAAATGTAACCTAAAATTATAAGGTTATTCATTGATGGAGAGCAACTTGAAACAATTAACTTTGTTTTGTGGTCTCAAATAAGAGGGACATATCCAACTACCCATCACAACTCACATTTGGCCTATGTCATTGTCTACTATATGTGGTACATACATGTTGTGTGTAGAATCATGAATTCATGATACATAAAGTTTAATATCTATGGGCTAAGAGAATTATTAAAAGTTTTAGCTAAAATTTTGGTCTAATGTGAAAGTAACTAAAAGGAGAAAAACTATATATGACAAATTCATTTTCTCTATTTTTTTTCTCAAAATCACATATTTTACGAAAATAGCCTCATGAACAAAATATATAAAACAACCAAGTTCGAGAACTTATTAGAACTTTGTGTTCAATAGACGTGTTATTCGTGATTCAATAAGGAAATGTTGACACACATACTCATGATTTTATTTTTTGACAAATGATAGATTTATATTAAAAAATTAGTAAGTCATGAAGTTATTTCGGGAAGCATAGATTACAAGTAATCATTTGATTAATGTACATGCAATTAATTAATTAGTGTAAATTTGATAGTCTATCTTTGTAATCGCTAAATGCATTTAGCGAATTAAGAAACTATATTTACGAAATCATTAGAACTTCAATAATTTGAGTTTTATGTATGTATGTGGCTGTATAACCAGATTTGCAAAACGCAAATGCTTGTATAATCGGACTTGCAAAACATTGTATTAGTTTAATATATATATATATATATATATATATATATATATATATATATATATATATATATATATATATATATATATATATATATATATATATATAAAGAGAGAGAGAGAGAGAGAGAGAGAGAGAGAGAGAGAGAGAGAGAGAGAGAGAGAGAGAAAGAGAGAGAGAGGTTCTTTTGAGAACCAAAAGATTTGTAAGAACTTACGAACTCATAATCAGCTCATCATTTTTCAGCACCAAAAATATCAATATTCTCCAAATTGTGTGTCTAAGCCATATCTAGGCTCAAAAAAAGATTTGACAATTTTTTTTCTGGTTTTTTTATATGACTGTTGATGAGTACAATCAGCAGTTGTACGGACTGCGGATGAGGGCAATCAACAGTCATATGGACTGCTGACTGTGCACATCCGCAGTTCATATGATTGCTAATTGTGGTCATCAGCACTCTGTACAACTGCTGATTGTTCATACATGCGAATTAAAAAAAATGTCAAATTTTTTTTAGCTTATATATAGCTTAGACACACCATTTGGAGAAGATTAGTGCTTTGGTGTTGAAAAATGATAAGTTGATTATGAGTTCGCAAGTTCATACACTTTTTTTTTAATTCTCACAATAACTCAGCCCTATATATATATATATATATATATATATATATATATATATATATATATATATATATATATATATATAGTGCTAGGTTATATTGTGGATGGACAACTATTGTGCGGACATTATAGACAATGTTATTCTATGATAATTACTAAGAGAATAAGTTGTTTGCTAATGTGAATACATTCAACAATCGTCATTTTCATGCATTCTCACTCATTTTAATCATTTTTCATTCTTACAGAATATGCTCCATAAACATTCTGACAAAATGTGAATACTAATAATAAAAATCTATAATAACCTTATAGACGATTTAATTAGTGAGAATGCGTGATAATTACAATGGTTATGTAAGATTGAACATATTCATATTATCAAACTACATATTTTCTTTGTCATTCTCATGGAATAACATTGTCCACACGTTCACAAAATGGATGTCAATCCACATTTGAACCAAACTCTCTTTCTCTCCTTCTCTCTCTCTCTCTCTCTGTATATATATATATATATATATATATATATATATATATATATATATTGAAGAATGACTAAGAGAATCGGTTGCTCGGTAATTTAATACATTCAACCTAACACAACTATCGTCATTATTATGCATTCTCACTAATACTTAGGTATTGTTTGTTTTTTTAAAGCAAAATTTCATAAAGTCTGCGAACCATCTCTGCAACCCTCTACAACAAAAGAGGTGGACCAAACGGTTGCAGCTTGTAAAAAGAAGCATGTTTGTTTTTTAACATCTGCTGTAACGCCCGTAGATCCGGGCTAGTCAATTTAGAGATAATAGGGGTCGAAAAAGACTTTTTGGCAAAAGATTATTATTAATAAATAGCCTTAACCAAGTTGTAGAATATGTCTCAAGGTTTCCGTACATATAAAGAATGCCGAAATCTGAGTTATAACGAAGAAGTTATGGCCCGTCGAAGTTTTACGGCAAAACCGGCACGACACCGGGAAGCGTAAATAGTAAATTTACGATGGAGTGACTTTTAGCCTTAGCAATGTAAACCAGAGTTGTAGTATACGTTAAACCGAGAACATCCATAAAAAAACACCCAAATCTGACTTCGTATGAGGAAGTTATGATTTTTCTAAGATTCGGCTTAGCAGTGCACGACCCGAAACTCGAATTTTAGTTCGAGCGGTTTTAGGCTTACGCGACCTAAATGAGAGTTGAAGATCTCATTAATAGGAACTCAACGATAAAAAGATAGACGAAAATGGAGTTCGTATGAAGGAGTTACGAATTCTTCGTGGTCATTTAGCAGTCTAATCTCCTCCTATTGTTAAATTTAAGATCGGTCGAGAATTAGCCGACAGAGTCTAAATGAAAGTTGTGGATCTTTTTTTTTACCTACGCGTGGATATAAATAACGTCGAAAACGGAGTTCGTATGCGAAAGTTATGAATTTTTGAAAACCGGTTGATTTCCACCTTGTGTGCGTCGTCACGTTTCAGCACCAGGCGAAACATTGGAGCCTACGCAACACCACGACGTGGTGACGCTCCAAGAGCACTATAAATAGAGGTGTCGGGGAAACCCTCAATCTCACACCTTCACCCCTTCTTTTTCTCTCTAGAAACACTCTCTAAACCTCCCGACACCCCCCAAAAAGCCTAGGGAACCCCCTAGCACGAGGCGGAAGCCCCGGAGCGCCTAAAGACTCTGAAAGAAAGAGCCTTCGGCTCAGAAACTCTGCTCCGGCAGAGCACGGTTTTCTAGGAAACCCGCTGTAAGTGAGCTGTACCAACCCTATCTTTAGTATAGCTTATGTTTTAATATAGTAACGTTATTAGGAACTTATAATGAGTTTTTGGGCTATTATTATGAGTTATATAAGAGTGTTTCTTAACGTTTATATAATAGTAATAATATCTAGACTATTGATTAGTCGTGGTTAACATTAGACTAAACTCTAGTGGTAATGATAGTAGGTTTCCCAACCTGACTCACTCAGTTTATTTATATCACAAGTGTTGATATGAAGTCACATTACACTGAGAGATTAAAGAGATGTAGATCACTAGTGTAAATAAATGTAAGTTCCGTTTATGCTTATGTTTCTGTATTGACGATGACATCCCAAATGTTTTAAAATGAATAAAATATGTTTCTTAGAAAATGTTTTGATAAAGTATTTATCGTGTTTTTCTGGGAACAAATTCTGCAACATTTTTATTAAAAGAAGTACTCTGATTTTTATAAAGCATAAACAAAATCGGTCTTTTTTGGCCGTGAAAAATGGGGATGTCACAGTTGGTATCAGAGCATTAGTTTAAGCGAACTAGGAATATGGATTTATTTTTAGACTTAAACTTAGAATGCTAAGCGATGATTGTGAGATGAGTGTCTGCTATATTTTAGACACAAGCACTACTTTATTTTAGGAAAGATGCCTAAAATGTTTTATGTGCTAAATGTTTTATGTTATAGCTATAAAGATGCCATATATGCTATTATTTGTTCGGATCTATGGTCTGTTGCCGACCGGATTTGGAAATTTTATGTGTTCAGATTTCTAAACTTTTGATTACGGTATTAGAACTGGCATATAACTTTTCGGTGTGACAAGGAGATCTATACATCTATCGTAAATAAAATATTTCCTATCTTAAAATTCTCGCCTCGGTACACCGAACGCCTACTTGGGTGTACAAAACGTCATGGTGAAGACAAACTAGGAAATATCCGATGAAGATGACAACCTGAGCCTAAGAATGTGATGGGTCATGCATCGGTCGTTGCGCCTGCACCCGAACCTATCACAATGGTAGAAGTTCAGGAAGTGATGCGACCCATGATAGACTGAGAAAATAGAGGAAATGAGATGGCTTACGATAGTGAATGATACGTATCGGAAGATATCATAAAAGAGGTATCTTGCCTTTAGAATACGTCTGATAAAATAGCAGTACATCTAGAGAAGTACGGTACATCTGAATGTACACATTTGATTGGCGGGATGATAGAACGATTGGTGTAATTCCTAAAGTTTTCCTATCTTCTGGAATTTCCATCACCAACCGAGTTGAAGCAGAATTGATGATTGAAGATATGCATGGAAGAAGTCCTAGTAGAGTCTAGGGAAATTTTTATGATTATTTAGACACACTCGTATGTGTTAAATTGTTTTGTGATTTTAGAACTTGGGGACTGCGAGTATGAGTAGGTGTGAAAGGTAGTAGATGCATATACTACCGGAAGCACAGGACTCACGCTTAGATCAGGGAAAGTCACAAGGTTACCAAGAAGCCAATAATTGAGTCCGTTTTATTCAAGCATGTCGTTACCATCGTTCCGGTAATGACTAAGATGATTGTTGTTATTCCGACCCTAGTGGTCATATCAAATTGAGTTCGACTACGATGAGTATGTTACGTGGTTCAGAGAACCAAGTTCGATGTAACATCTGACTTAAGCCATAGGATTGAAGTAAAAGATAATCGAAGTGATCAGTAGAGGTATCGCGACGGTTGCTTGTAGCTAGAAATGCTACCTTTTAAGATGTGATTAGAACATGAAGGAAGGTATAGTTTGTTCTGGAATTTGACTCTAAAACACCTGAGTCCAAGCAATGCATCATACGATGAGAGGTCATTAGAACATGACCCATCGGTCTATTATGATAATCGAAGGAAGAAACTTATCTCAAGTTTGTTAAAGAAGGAGTCTCCAATAAAGATCGAGATCGCGGCATGAAGATCATGATTGGAAGTCTAACATGAGATAAAGAACGGGTCCAAGATCGGACATCGCCTTCAGTCAGGAAGTCTTAGAGTTAGATACTCGTTTGAAGAAAAATCAAAGTTATGGTTATTACTTAGGATGAAGAGATAACATATGGAGTCATCATGTGAGCCCTGTTTCGTTGATGATTCTGGGACGTAATCATCCTAAGGGGAGATAATTGTAACGTCCGTAGATCCGGGCTAGTCAATTTAAAGATAATAGGGGTCGAAAATGACTTTTTGGAAAAAGATTAATTATAATAAATTGTCTTAACCACGTTGTAGAATATTTCTCAAGGTTTCCATACAAATAAAGAATGTCGAAATCGGAGTTATAACGAAGAAGTTATGGCTTGTCGAAGTTTTACGGCAAAACCGGCACGACACCAGGAATCGTAAATAGTAAATTTACGATGGAGCTAATTTTAGCCTTAGCAATCTAGACCAAAGTTTTAGTATACGTTAAACCGAGAACATCCATAAAAAGAACGCCAAAATCTGACTTCGTATGAGGAAGTTATGATTTTTCTAAGATTCGGCTTAGCAGTGCACGACCTGAAACTCGAATTTTAGTTCGAGCGGTTTTTGGCTTACGCGACCTAAATGAGAGTTGAAGATCTCATTAATAGGAACTCAACGGCAAAAAGATAGACGAAAACGGAGTCCGTATGAAGGAGTTACGAATTCTTCGCGGTCATTTAGCAGTCTAATCTCCTCCTACTGTTAAATTTAAGATCGGTCGAGAATTAGCCGACAGAGTCTAATGAAAGTTGTGGATCTTTTTTTTTACCTACGCGTGGATATAAAGAACGTCGAAAATGGAGTTCGTATGCGAAAGTTATGAATTTTTGAAAACCGGCTGATTTCCACCCTGTGTGCGTCGCCACGTGTCAGCACCAGGCGAAACCTTGGAGCCTACGCAACACCACGACGTGGTGACGATCCAGGAGCACTATAAATAGAGGTGTCGGGGAAACCCTCAATCTCACACCTTCACCCCTTCTTTTTCTCTCTAGAAACACTCTCTAAACCTCCCGACACCCCCCCCCCCCCCCCCAAAAAAAAAGCCTAGGGAACCCCCTAGCACGAGGCGGAAGCCCCGGAGTGCCTGACGACTCCGAAAGGAAGAGCCTTTGGCTCAGAAACTCTGCTCTGGCAGAGCACGGTTTCCAAGGAAACCCGCTGTAAGTGAGCTATACCTACCCTATCTTTAGTATAGCTTATGTTTTAATATAGTAACGTTATTAGGAACTTATAATGAGTATTTGGGCTATTATTATGAGTTATATAAGAGTGTTTCTTAACGCTTATATAATAGTAATAATATCTAGACTATTGATTAGTCGTGGTTAACATTAGACTAAACTCTAGTGGTAATGATACTAGTTTTTGTCCGATGGAAATTGTTTTAACAGTAACGAAGTGTTGTCCGAGTACCGAGTCATCACCTTATCAGGTGAGTGCATGGTCCCTTTCATCTTACACATAGATATGAAGTATTTTATATAAATTAGGTGCTATGTGTGCATATTATCTGAATACATGTTGTCTATGATGGATGAACGATTTTATACATGTTTTAAATGATTTTAATTGTATATGTATTTTATATCTACGATAATGTTGGGGTAAAACATGGTTAGATGTAATAGATGGAATATGAGTTGGATGATGAGTTGAGAGGTGTTATAGATTATGAGGTGAGGATGAGAGGTGGACGATGTGGGAAGCCTTTCCCAAATGATGGCCCCGTCATTCAGCAGAGTATGGATGACAACCACAGACTATTCTCGACAGTCCAGTGAAACACTAGCAGGCTCGCAACCTGTAGGTGTTGTGAACGATGTGTTCACCCGGTGTACTCTAAAACTAGGTGATCATGCAGACTTGATGCCTAAACCCTGGTGATCATGCAGACTTGATGCTTAAACCCTGGTGATCATGCAGACTTGATACCTAAACCCTGGTGATCATGCAATCTTGATGCCTAAACCCTGGTGATCATGCAGACTTGATACCTAAACCTTGGTGATCATGCAGACTTGATGCCTAAACCTTGGCGACTATGCAGACTTAGTGCCCGTTGTGTAAACCGTGGCAACGATGGACTTTGTGCCGATTCCTTAGGATGATCCTTAGGAATGAATGAACGAGGAATAGTTGATTCTTAGGGTAGATCCTTAAGAATAAAGAAGATAATGGGGATGGGTAATTGGGTTGAAGGTTTTATTGTTTAAACATAATAATTATATTATTGTGGGTTGAAAACCCTATGTACTCACCAGGTTTCCCAACGTGATCCACTCAGTTTATTTATATCACAAGTGTTGATATGAAGTCACATTACACTGAGAGATTAAAGAGATGTAGATCACTAGTGTAAATAAATGTAAGTTCCGTTTATGCTTATGTTTCTGTATCGACGATGACATCCCAAACATTTTAAAATGAATAAAATACGTTTCTTCGAAAATGTTTTGATAACGTATTTATCGTGTTTTCTGGGAGCAAATTCCGCAACATTTTTATTAAAAGGAGTATTCTGATTTATATAAAGCATAAACAAAATCGGTCTTTTCTGGCCATGAAAAATGAGGATGTCACATCTGCAGACTGTTGTAGTAAATTGAAATTTAAATAAACTAATTTTATAAACTGAAAATAATTCTCTAACACCGAAATTTTAATAATTTTAGTGTTAAAACATTGAAAGAAGGGAAATCTCCGAAAAAGTCCCAATATTTTATCATAATTTACGAAAAAGTTCCAAACTAAAATTCGTTTACGAAAATGTCACAATTACCGGTAAAAATGACGATTTGGCCCATTTTCCCGGTTTACCAGTTTCATTACTTATACGGTTTAAATAAAGTCTCATTATTTTACCAAAATTTACAAATAAGTCCCAAATTATGGTAAAATAATTGGAGTTTAATGAAAATTATGATAAAATAATGAGACTTTAATGAAACCAGATAAGTATTGAAACTGATAAACCAGAAAAAAAAAATGGTCAAATCGTCATTTTTTCCGGTAATCAGGACCTTTTCATAAGCCAATTTGAGTTTGTGACTTTTCCGTAAATTAGGGTGAAATATTAGGACTTTTCCGAAGATTTCCCTTGAAAGAATACTAAAAAGAACATGTAAAAAACAAAAATATAAAATTTCTAAAAAAATCTAAAAAAATGTAAAAGAAGCAATCTGTTTTATTTTAGAAAAAAACTAATACTAAAAAACATAAAAATAAAAGAATAATAGAAAATTCAAGAAAATATTACAAACGATGTCGACAAAGTTCATAAAGTAATTATACATGTTCATAAATTTGCAAATGAAACTTAAAATATTATTAACAAAAATGGTAAAAAAAATCAAAGTATTTTTTTTTTAAATCAAGTTATAAATAATTGTGGAAAATATAAAAAGAAATTGTATGAAATCCATAAATCAAAGTTTAAAAAAAATCAAAGTATTAAAAAAATTATACCAAAATTCTAAAAAAGAAACATGGAAAAAATTAAACTATCAAGAGGTTAACGAAGACAAGTTAAGTGTTGCGCCGCGTAGAACACACGTTGAGGTTTTGTGGTCTGAAGCCTTCCGAAAAACAAATTGTTCCGAGAAGGCAAGTGTTGCGCGTGTGTTGCACCGCATAACAAAAAGTATTATGAACAAGGTTTTTTATATATAACAAACAACTTGTTATTCATTTGTGTTGTCACACATCGTTTTTCACTCATTTTTATTTTTATAGAAAATGATTATCAATAACATATTTTGATCATATTCTGACATAATGAGAATCATAAGAAAAAAGTCTGTAATACCCTTATAGACGATTTAGTTAGTGAGAATGTGAGATAATGACAACAGTTATGTGAGGTTAAACGTATTCACATTACAGAATAACATATTTTCTTTGTTATTCTCACATAATAGCAATGTCCACACATCCACATAATAGATGTTCATCCACATTTGAACCTAACCCTATATATATATATATATATATATATATATATATATATATATATATATATATATATATATATTAAAAATGAAGGAACTTTTTCCACGTTTTAAGAAAATTACGATTTACCTGTCTGGAACCTGATGTAAATGAATAGACTTTTATTTTAAAAAGAATTAATGACTTATAAGGGTAACATTGTTTAAGTTTTGTTCACATTTAGTCTGTTAAGTTTTCTTTTCGTCCACGTATTACCATTGAATTGTTTGGATTGTTAATGTTACATCTATAGACCGGTAGATGAAGGTAACATAGTTTATGTTTTGTTCATATTTAGTCACTTAAGTTTTTTTTCAACATATTACCATTGAATTTGTGTGGACTATTCATATTACATCTATATGAACTTGTTTGATTTGTTCACAATACATCCTTATGACCTGGCAGCTCAAGTCATTTTTCTTTTACCATTGAACCGTATTTCTACTAGCTCGTACAAGAGTCAAGAGGTGTTTCAGTTTGAGCCATATTTTACTGTATCTTTCACTTTTAAAAAAATTGCCATAACTCTTTTGTTTAATGTAGGATGACATGATTTTATTCAAAACATAGTTTATTTTGTGTACTTCATTTTAAACTATAAAAGCACATTATTAGGTACATATTGACTGAGTTATAGGCCCTGAAACATGATGTATCAAAACTAACATTTTTTTTCTATTTCAACATTATAAAAAAATCTGTCACTTTCTTTAAACTATCATAACTCATTCATTTGAAGTCGAAATTATATGATTTGTTTTACAGTATAGTTTAGTGTTTGTACGTTAATTTAGACTATAGAAACATGTTATTTTGTTACATATTGATTGCATTATAAGATCTGGAACACATGGTATCAAAGCTGAATTATTTTTTGTTAAATATTATCTATAATTTTTTTTCATTTTGTTTAAGTTGCCATAATTCCTTCGTTTGAATTCGGAATGACATGATTTTTTCAACGTGTAGTTTATTGTTTTGTACTTCATTGTACTGTTACTGGTTATCGGTTCTCATTATTAGTCTAAATGGCTTGGGTGGATCAGTCCGAACTGGTTGTTCGCGTTAGTTCTGACTAAACATCACTGGGTTGGTCAACCTTTACTTGACCAACTACTTAACACTATGCAGACTCATCAAACAATATAATTGGTCTCAAAAAGACTAGACTGTTTTGAGACCGACCCAAAACCAACACTTATGTTTTTTTTTCATATTTATAAGGGCAACATAGTTCAAGGTTGGTTCATATTTAGTCCCATATGTTTTTTATCCATATATTATCAATTTACTATTGAGCTGGTTAAAACCTACATCAAACGGTTATAAGGATCAAATGGGACAATTCAAATAATTTCAATAGTAATATATGGACAAAGAAAACTTAACGGACTAAGTGTAAACAAAACCTAAACTATATTACTCTTATAATTTATTACAACTTTCAAAAAATATCGCCATGTTAAGTTTTTTATTTCAAATCTATATTTTTTCAACGTCCAGCTAAAATAACTATTTGGTTTTATAAGACAAGTTGGTTTCATTAAAATAGTAATACACCTAAATAGACACAAGCACTAGCTTAATTAGGGAAGATGCCTAAAATGCTTTTATGTGCTAAATGATTTGTGATGTTTTATGCTATTGTTTGATCAGATCTATGGTCTGTTGCCGACCGGATCTAGAAATTTTATGTGTTTAGATTTCTAAAGGTTTAATTACGGCGTTAGAACTGACATGTAACTTTTCGGAGTAGTAGGGAGATTTACACGTCGATCATAAATAAAATCTTTCCTATCTAAATTCTCGTCACTACACACCAAACGTTTAAATTGGTGTATAGATCGAAATGGCAAGAACCCACAGTGGAGTTGGGAACGCGAATGGGAACAGGAATCAACCACCAGTGATTGAGCAAATACATGTTGTGGTAGCCACTCATGAGCCAATCACAATGGTCGGAGTACAAGTGATGATCCAGATGATGTTGGATCGTCAGATGGAGGAAACAAGGCGTTTACTTCAACAGGACCAAGAAGAACTTACGGTACCTGTTGAACAACCCGAATTGAATGATGAGCAGTCCGAGGAAATGACGGACGTGGATGCAAGTACAAGAATTTCAAGGCCTCCAAACCACCATGTCTATCTAGAAGTCCGACACCGGTGGAAGTTATGGACTGGGTCTCCATGATGGAGACATTGTTTGAGAGTTGTGAGTGTAGACCCAGATAGAAAACCGCTCTTGCGGTTCCTCTGTTAAAGTCTGGAGTACTAAGCTGGTGGAAGCTACTAGCTAACACGAATCCTAAGGGAGAAGTACGCAAGATGTCTTGGGAAGATTTCCTAGTGCAACTTAAAATGTAGTACTGCTCTAAGTAGGATCTTCTGGAGATCAACAATAAGTTCCATAATTTAAAGAAGGGAAGGATGAGTGTCACCGAGTATGCTGCAAGTTTTATAGAGAAGATGAAGCTTGTTCCTTATCTAGTTCCAACTGACCTCTCTAAGGTCAATAAGTTTGCCCAGGGATTACCAGCAGACTTTGGTCCAATGGTTAAGCAAACAACCACTTTGAAAGCCGCCATCTGGGCAACTAGGAATGTTGAGACCCATATTAAGGAAAAGGGTCTGGAGAGAGCTGAAGTTGGCGAGAAAAGGAAGTATGAAGGATCTTCAAAATCCAACAAAGAAAGGAAAATTTCAAAGTCTGAAGGAGGAGGAGGTGGTGAAGCTAAGTGGTGCGAGAAGTACAAAAAGAAACACTCTAGAAAATGCGGTGAGGAGATGACCTGTTTTAAGTGTGGGAAGCATGGGCATTATGCCAATGAGTGTACATTCAACAAAAAGGTGTGTTACAGATGTAACGCGGAAGGGCACTTCAAGCAATACTGCTCAAAGAGGGAAGGGGCTACAAAGCCAAATGTGCCGCCAAAGCTGAATGCAAGAACATTCCAGATGATCCTTGACGAAGATGCAAGGAATCAGGAGTGAGGACCTGATATCTGAAGAATGAGTGATGCAGTAGCCATGTGGATAGTATCATAAGGTGTAACCTATTAGAGGCATAGTCTAGGGTGAACTTGAACACCCATGTAATCGTTTCAAGGAATAATATAAAACCTTCTTTTTGTTATCTGATGTGTTGAATGATTGTGTGATTTTCTTGTATGGTGACTTGGATAAACTGCGAGACAATACTTGGGAAGAGTAGGCGTAGGTGTGAATAATAGTAGAGGCCTATGCTACCGGAAGCACATGAGTCACAGTTGGACTAGGGAAAGTCACAAGGTTACCAAGAAGCTAGTAATAGATTCTGTTTTGTTCGAGTATGTCGTTACCATCGTTTCGGTAATGACTAATAAGATGATTGTTATTCCGACCCTAGTGGTCATATCAAATTGAGTCCGACTACGATGAGTATGGTACGTGGTTCAGAGAGCCAATTTCGATTAGCATCTGACATAAGCTGGAACATTGAAATAAAAGATAATCAAAGCGATCAGTAGAAGTATCGCGATAGTTGTTAAAGAAGTTTGTAGATAGAAATGGTACTTTAAGATGTGATTATATCACATTAGAACATGAAGGAAGGTATAATCTGTCTAGCAATTTGACTCTAAGAGACCTGAGTCTAAGCGTTACAACATACGATGAGAGGTCATTAGAACATGACCCATCGGTCTATTGTGGAAATCAAATAGTGCATTAAGAAGAAGAAGGAGTCTCCAATAAGGATTGAGATTCTGAACCGAAGGTCATGATTAAAGGTCTAACATGAGAGAGAGAGAGCGGGAGCGAGATCGAGCACCGCCTACAGTTAGGAAGTCTTAGAGTTAGATACTCATTCGAAGAAACATCAAAGTTACAGTTATTACTTAGGATGAAGAGATAACGTATGGAGTCATCGTGTGAGCCTTGTTTCGTTGATGATTCTGGGACGTAATCATACTAAGGGGGAGATAATTGTAACGCCCGCAGATCTGGGCTAGTCAATTTAGAGGCAATAAGTGTCAAAAACGAATTTTCGGCAAAAGATTATTTAGAATAAATAATCTTACCGAGTTGTATAATATTTCTAAAGGTTTCCGTACATATAAAGAACGCCGAAATCCAAGTTATAATGAAGAAGTTATGGTCCGTCGAAGTTTCACGGCAAAATTGGCACGACACCGAGAAACATAAAATAACGAATTTATGATAGAAGACTTTTTGGCCATAGTAACCTAAACCGAAGTTGTAGTATATGTTAAACTGATAGCGTCCATAAAAAGAACGCCCAAATCTGACTTCGTATGAGGAAGTTATGATTTTTCGAAGTTTCGGCTTAGCAATGTACACCTCGAAACTCGACTTTTAGTTTGAGAGGTTTTGGCCTACACGACCTAAATGAGATTTGAATATCTCATTAATAGGAACTCAACGGTAAAAAGGCAGACGAAAACGGAGTCTGTATGAATGAGTTACGAATTCTTCGCGGCCATTTAACAGTCTAATCTCCTCGTACTATTAAATTTAAGATCAGTCGGGAATTAGCCGACAGAGTCTAAATGAAAGTTGTAGATCTAGTTATTACCTACGCATGGAAAAAATAACGTTGAAAACAGAGATCGTATGCGAGAGTTATGAATTTTTAAAAATCGGTTGATTTCCACCCTATGTGCGATCCCACATGTCAGCACCAGGTTGTGCCTGGCTGTAGCCAACCTGGTTCACGAAGTGAGCACCTTAAAACTCATGACATGAGTGACCCTCCAGCCCCCTATAAATAAAAGGTGATGCCCTCTTCATTCCTCACACCTCCCATAACTTCCCTCTCTCTCTAGAACATCTCTCTATCCCCGAAACCCCTCGAAAAGCCTAAGGAACCTCCCTAGCACGAGGAGGAAGCCCCGGAGCGCCCGATGGCTCCGAGAAGAAAAGCCTTTCGGCTCAGGAACACTGCTCCATCGAAGCCCAGTTTTGAGAAAAACCTGATGTAAGTGAGCTGCGCCTATCCTAACTTTAGTATAGCTTATGTTTCAATATAGTAATGTTATTAGGGCCTTATAATAAATATTTGGGCTATTATTATGAGTTATATAAGTGTAGTTATAATATCTTTTTAACCACTCGCAGTACGGGGGATCCGTTTTGGAGGGCCGCTTGGGTTGCTAGATTCAGAAGTGCTTAAATGACAAAATGATCCTGCCCTCCGGTGTTCCATGTCTGGCCTCGTCTGTATATAGTGGGTGAAATGTATTGTGTTAATGCTTATATAATAGTAATAATATCTAGACTATTAATTAGTCGCGGTTAACGTTAGACTAAACCCTAGTGATATTGATACTAGGTTTTGTCGAGTAAAATTATTTTAAGAGTAACGAAATGTTGTCCGAGTGCCAAGTCACCACCTAATCAAGTGAGTGCATGGTCCCTTTCATCTTATACATAGATATGAAGTATTTTATATAAACTATGTGCTATGTGTGCATATTATCTGTATACTTGCTATCTATGCTGGATGAACGATTTTATAGAAGTTTTATATGATTTAAACTGTATATGTATTTATATCTACATAATATGTTGGGTAAAACATGGGTAGATGAAATATGAGTTGGATGATGAGTTGAGAGGTGATATAGACCATGATGTAAGGGTGAGAGGTAAAAGATGTGAGAAACCTTGTTCCCAAATGTTGGCCCCGTCATCTAGCAGAGTATGAATGACAACCACGGACTATTCTAGACAGTCCAGTGGAACACTAGCAGGCTCACAACCTGTAGGTGTTGTGAACGATGTGTTCACTGGTGTACTCCAAAAACCCATTGACCTGTATTGCAAGTGGACTCTCGAAAATGATACTGTCAATAAGCGAGATAACTCTGGCAGATGCGCCTAAAGGACTCTATCGGCAGAAGCGCTTAATAGAGAACCTCATAACCCCGACAGACGCGCCTAAAGGACTATAACGGCAGATGCGCGCCATAAAGTATGTCATAATTTTGGCAGCTGCTCCTAAGTGATAATATTAGCAGTTGTGCTTGACAGATATGTCATTAGCAACGATGAATTTCGTGCCTATTCCTTAGGATAATCCTTAGGAATGAATGAACGAGGAATTGCTGATTCTTAGGGTAGATCCTTAAGAGTAAATAAGATAATGGGGATGGGAAATTGGGTTGATTGATTGTTTGATGATTAAACATAATGATTATATTATTGTGGGTTGAAAACCCTATGTACTCACCAGGTTTCCCAATCTGAACCGCTTATGCTTATTTGAATCACAAGTGCCGATACGAAGTTACATTACACTGAGAGATTAAAGAGGTGTAGATCACTAGTGTAAATGGATGTAAGTTCTGTTTATGCTTATGTTTATGTATTGACGATGACATCCCAAATGTTTTAGAATGAATAAAAATACTTTTCTTCGGAAATTTTTTGAGAACGTATTTATCATGTTTTACTAGGAACAAATTCCGTAACATATTTATTAAAAGAGCTACTCTGATTTTTATAAAGCATAAACAAAACCGGTCTTTTCAGGCCGTGAAAATGGAGATGTCACAGATAGCTTCAACGTTTAGTTCCATATCAGATCACCTAAGGCGGCTCACGTCTAGTCATTAGTCTTCAACATCTGAATTTCAGTGTTTGGTAGAGAAGTAACATATATTTTCAGTATCAGTCTTCTGAAATGTAAGCATATATTTCGATTAACTAAATAAAAAAACTCTGAAAAATTAGCTTGTCTAAGTGGTACTAATTATACTTGCTTATAGAATACTGATTGTCTACAATGAACTATAAAATTATAACTATAAATAATATCTTTTGCATCATCAAATCTATACAAATATATTCCCAACAGTTTTATGTTTAACTCACCATATATATATATATATATATATATATATATATATATATATATATATATATATATATATATATATATAGACACACACATACATATATTGAAACGTCCCAAAAATTAAGCCTAAAAAATTTCGTTCTTAAATTAATAAAACTATTATCCTAAAAATCATCATAGAAATCACGGTGAATCAAAGTGCATCAATAACAACCGGATACATCAGAGTAATGTAAAATACGGAACAAGGTGGTGACGTCACTACAATCATCCCGAGCTCCTCCCCTTCAAACCAGAAGTACCTAAAAACATAAACTGAAAACCGTAAGCACAAAGCTAAGTGAGTTCCCCAAAATACCACATACCATACATAATAAACATATAATGGGCCCCGTCTGTGATCGGGCCCCGCCTGGAATTGAGCCTGTTCGGTATACAGATCTGTCAGTCATCGAGCCCTACCTGGCATTCGGCCTCGCCTAGTATACATATAAACATATAAACACATAAAAACATAACACATGCAATAATCACAAAGATAAATAGCATACAGAATGGTCATCGGGCCTCACCCGGTAAACATATAAAGATATAACATATGCAAGAGTCACACAGACATCTAGCATCCTAAACATAACAACCATGGGTTAACATTGATGCCTTCGACCCGCTAAACACAATGAGGAAATTCACCTCTAGCTTCTGAAACACTCAAGTGAATCTCGGTCTGCTGGTCCCGAATATCCCCGCGCTAACATCATCAAAATAATATCCAGTTAATAATTGGATCTCGACCCATAATCAAGAATCTAAGCTACATGACCTAAATCCAGGGTAAAAGACCATTTTACTGTTTTTTCTTACTTGGAACAAAATCAAGGCCCAACCTAACTACTCAAAAGGCCCAATTTCCTAAATGGCAACCTGAAGCCCAATATGGCCCAATCTTCCAAATTGGGCCAAAAACCCATCATGGGCCTAAATCTAAGAGAGCCCAATATACTAACAAAATCCTAAAATAAGAAGTCTAATGCCCAACAAGGCCCAACCTTAAAAGTACAAAGCATGGCCCAATTTCGTAAACGTCAAGCCCAAAAGTCCATTTGTTGAGTAGGCGGGGGGAGGGGGCATACTCAGCTCGTACGCTAAGTGTAGTCCTTCCGGGGCTAGTACGCTAAGCGTACGAGCTGTGTACGCCCAACGTACTGTGACATCCCCAAAATCTCGGCCAGAAAAGACCGATTTTCATTTATGCTTTTAAATATTTTCAGAGTAAATCCTTTTGATTTGAAAGAGTTGCGGAATTTGTTCCCAAAACAAAACATGATAAATAATATTTATCAAAGCATTTCATCAAGAGATGCATTTCATTATATAATCAAAACTCGGGATGTCATGTTCCGATACAGACCATAAAGCATAAACGATAAACATTACAAGTCATTCAACAAATATATACATATACAGACTTGTAAACAAAACAACAAGATGATCCATCCATCTTACGCCCTTGTGCCACTTCCTGTAATACAAATAAAACTGAGTGGGTCAGGCTTGGGAGCCTGGTGAGCATATAGGGTTTTCAACCCACAATAAATAAGTTATATTTAATTTCACCAACCAATCACTATCCCGATTACCCATTCCCGTTATCCTCACTTTATGTCCCTAAAACAACTATCTCAAGGGACCTAATCTAGGATTTTCATCGGGACGGACATCACTGCGAAGGGGTTTCCTCAACAATAGATATCCTAAAGGCAACCATGAGGGGGATAGAGTACACCGGTGAACACATCGTTCACAACACCTACAGGTTATGAACCTGCTAGCGTTCCACTGGACTATCTAGAAAGAGTCCGTGGTCGTTATCCATACTCCGCTGAATAACTAGATCAACAACAACAACAACATCGAGGCCTCTCATCTGTTTATTACACACCAACTATCTACCCATGTTCTACCCAACATATTAGTAGATAAAAATATACATTTGTATACATAGTTTAAAGAAAACCTGTATAGCATGCTTGAATCAACACATATATCACATAACAGACGAGGCACACACACACATAACACATATCTCATAAAGAAATAAGCAGATCTGTAAGATAGAAGAGAGTGAATACTCATTCACACATAACACAACCAAATATGTACACATAGCACGTATTTTTATATAAAATACTTCGTATTATTGTATTAGAAGAAATAACTACACACTCACTTGATCAGAAGACGATCCGACAGCACTACGACTTATAGAAGTAGTAATCCACAGCAGATCTGGAAGATCTCCTCGAAAATCGAACTTCTCGCGGGCATAGCTTCGACTCGGGAACCGCACTTCTCGGGATCTTCGGGATCTCGGGACTTGCCTCGGGGCTAGAGTATGATACCGGGACTTCGGGGTAGCTTCGGCACGAAAAACGATGCAAAAGACTAGAGAGAAGAGAAGAAAATGAACAAGAAATGAGGCTGTCTTCGGATCCTTTATATAGAGGCTGGAACCTCGGAGTACGCGGGGCGTACAGGCGTACGCAGCGCGTACAGCGTCCGAAATCGTCATTGCATGCGTCATCCGAAGTGTCGACACTATCAGAGTTACGCGATAGCGTAACCTCGTATGCGGGGCGTACTCCGGATTACACCGGTGACACGGCTTCGGATAATGCCTCCGATTTTGAATTAAATAAAAATATAAAATGATTAATAAACTTCGGAAATTCATAACTTCTTCATACGAACTCCGTTTTCGACGTTCTTTATATCCACGGAAAGGTGAGACCACGCTCTACGACTTTCGTTTAGACTCCGTCGGCTAATTTTGACTTTATTTTTATTAATTATTTTTAATAGGCCGCGACATAAACTTTCGTTATAAATTCATAACTTCTTCGTTTGACGTCCGTTCTCGCCTAACTTTTTATCGCTTCGATACCAACAATGAGATCTTCGATTCTCATTTAGATTGCTTCAGCTAACAACCGCTCGATCTCAATTCGAGTATAACACGCTGTATACCGCTAAGCCGGAACTTCGATAAATCATAACTTCCTCATACGAAGTCAGATTTGGGCGTTCTATATATATATTCGGAAACCTCGTTTCGACTACTACAACATTAACCAAAGATGTTAAGTTTATTTTACACTTAAATTTTGACGCTTATTTTTATTCTTAATTAATCAGACCACATAATTAAGCAATTAAGCACAAAACACATAATACTCAAATAATACATTCTTATTATTTCAAAACGGGTTACAAAGGTTAACCTAGACTATTATATTGCTAAATATGGCAAGCCCAGAAACACAGGCGTTACAATTCTCTCCACCTTAGAATGATTCCGTCCCCGGAATCACACATCAACAAACAAATGCGGATAGCGACCCATCATGTCACTCTCCGTCTCCCAGGTGAGATTCGGCCCATTCGTGTGTTTCCATCGGACAAGCACTAACCCAACCATCTTGCGTCGCAATTTCTTAGTCTTTCGGTCAACAATTGCCTCTGGTTCTTCAATCAACCTTTTGTTCTCATCAATTCTCAATTTGGAAATTGGAATTATGTCGGGAACTTCTCCCATGAACTTTCTCAAATAACACACATGAAAAGTGTTGTGAATTCCATTCAGTTCTTCGGGTAATTCGAGCTTGTAAGCTTGGTTCCCAATCCTCTGAAGAACTTTAAATGGTCCAATAAACCTTGGACTCAACTTTCCCCTTTTACCAAATCTTATAAGTCCCTTCCACGGCGAGACTTTAAGCAAAACCGAATCCCCAACCTCAAAAGTTATCGGTCTCCGCTTCTTGTCAGCATAGCTCTTTTGACGATCCTGAGCTGCTAACATTCTTTCCCTAATTATTTTCAACTTTTCAGCAGTTTGATGAACCAACTCCGGTCCCATAAACTGCTTTTCCCCAGCCTCAAGCCAACAAGACGGCGTACGACACTTCTGTCCATACAAAGCTTGGTAAGGTGCCATCTTAATGCTCGAGTGGAAACTATTATTATAGGAAAATTCTACCAACGGTAAATGTTCATCCCAATTACCTAGGAATTCCAGAGTACATGCTCTCAGCATATCTTCAAGCGTTTGTATCGTTCGTTCGCTCTGACCATCAGTCTGCAGATGGTAAGCTATACTTAAACACAACTTGGTACCCAATTCCTCTTGTAGAATTTTTCAAAACCTCGATGTGAAACGGCTATCACGATCCGACACAATCGTCAATGGAACACCATGAAGCCTCACAATTTCCTTCACGTAAGAATTCGCAAGCTTCTCCATAGACCATTTCTCCCTGGCCGCTATGAAATGCGCACTCTTAGTGAATCGATCAACGACCACCCAAATCATGTCGTGACCATTCTTTGTTCTGGGCAGTTTAGTGACAAAATCCATAGCAATGTCTTCCCACTTGCCCATAGGCACAGGCAAAGGTTCTAAACTCCCGTACGGTTTCTGATGTTGTGTCTTGACTCTCGCACAAGTCACACACTCGGCCACATACTTTGCAACATCAAGCTTCATCGTCGGCCACCAGTAGTAGGGTTTCAGGTCCCTATACATTTTAGTACTACCCGGATGAATCGAGTACATGGTCTTGTGAGCTTCTTCCATCAGAAGATCTCTGACTCCTCCTGTCTTAGGTATCCAAATCCGATCTTGGAACACCTTCAGTCCATGACTGTTTACACCGAACACCAACGTTTTGCCCAAACGTTCCTCCTTTCTGTCATTCTTCTCAGAAGCTTCGCTCTGAGCTTTCTTTATACTTTCAAGAATAGTTGAGACAACTTCAATTCTCAACGCTCTTGGCCTTTTCCTTTCAGGATTGACTTTCCGACTGAGAGCATCAGCAACAACATTAGCTTTACCGGGGTGGTAAAGTATCTCGCAGTCGTAGTCTTTAAGTAATTCTAGCCAGCGTCGTTGCCTCATATTCAATTCTTTCTGATTAAAGAGATATTGGAGACTCTTATGATCAGTGAAAAGTTTGCACTTCGTGCCATAGAGGTAATGCCTCCATATTTTCAGAGCGAAAACTACCGCTGCCAACTCCAAATCATGAGTCGGGTAGTTCTTTTCGTGCTCTTTCAGCTGTCGAGACGCATATGCTATCACCTTTTCTCTTTAGGTCAAAACACAACCCAATCCAACCCCAGACGCATCGCTATAGACAGCGAAGTCTTCAACTCCATCGGGTAGAGAAAGTATCGGTGCCTCGCATAGCTTCTTCTTTAGCTTCTCAAATGCTTCCTTATGCTTCTCACCCCAAGCATAAGTAGCTCCTTTGTGGGTCAAAGCTGACAATGGACTAGCGATCGAAGAAAAGCCTTGGATAAACCTTCGGTAATATCCGGCTAATCCTAAAAAGCTTCGAATCTCCGTGGGACTTTTCGGTTGTTCCCACTTCGTCACAGCTTCGATCTTCGCTGGATCAACCATTATCCCTTCTTGGTTGACCACGTGACCCAAGAATTGGACTTCACGAATCCAAAAATCACATTTGGAGAACTTTGCATACAGCTTCTCCTTCTTCCAGACTTCTAACACTTCTCGCAAGTGTCTGCCATGCTCCTCTTGGCTTTTCGAGTAAATCAGAATGTCGTCTATGAACACTATCACGGATTTATCAAGGAACGGGTTACAAACCCTATTCATCAAATCCATGAACGCTGCTGGAGCATTGGTTAGTCCAAACGACATAACCAAGAACTCGTAGTGTCCATATCTTGTGCTGAATGCAGTCTTCTCGATATCTTGTTTTCTTACTTTCAGCTGATGATATCCTGACCTAAGATCGATCTTCGAGAAATAGTTCGAACCTTGCAATTGATGGAACAGGTCATCAATCCTCGGCAACGGATATCTATTCTTTATTGTTGCCTTGTTCAGCTCTCTGTAATCGATGCACATTCTCATACTTCCATCTTTCTTCTTTACAAATAACACCGGAGCTCCCCAGGGTGATGAACTAGGTCTAATGAAACCGTTGTCCAATAACTCCTGAAGTTGCATCATTAGCTCCTTCATCTCCGTCGGTGCTAATCGATAAGGTGCTTTTGCAATTGGCGTCGTTCCTGGCAACAAGTCAATACGGAATTCCACTTGTCGATCAGGCGGTAATCCAGGAAGATCTTCGAGAAATACTTCCGGATAATCACATACCACTGGAATATTCTGCATCACCTTCTTTTCCTTCTTAGCATCAATTACGAATGCTAAATACGATGTACACCCCTTGGTCAAACATTTTCTGGCTTTCATCAATGAAATGATTCCAGAATTCACTCTGCGTTTATCTCCGTACACCATAAACGAATCTTTCCCAGGCGGGTTTACTTTGACTATTTTCTTCTTGCATAAAATTTCGGCGTCGTTGGCGCTAAGCCAATCCATTCCCAATACGATGTCGAAACCATTAAGTTCGATAGGCAATAATTCATCGTGGAACTTATTCCCATTCAGATCAATTAAGATGTTTTTCATGCGATAGCTAACAGGTACAAACTTGCCACTAGCAACTTCGACTAATAAGGCATTATCTAGTCTAACAACAGGCAAAGCTAGCTTTCTACCAAATTCATGCGATATAAAGGAGTAGTTGGCTCCAGAATCAAATAAAATTTGGGCAGGCAATTCGTTTACGAGAAAGGTACCTGAAGCGACATCAACTTCATCTTTAGCAGCTTCCAGTGTCATCTGGAATGCTCTCGCCTTTGGCTTCGGCGGAAGGTTGGGTCTAGCTGCCTCCTTCTTCTTCGGGCAGTCTCTCGACATATGACCCTCCTCACCACAACCATAGCAAACTTTCTTCGTGAGGGTACACTCATTGGCATAGTGCCCTGGCTTTCCACACTTGTAGCATGTGTTCGCCACCTCACATTTTCCATGATGCTTCTTCTTACATTTGTCGCACCATTTCGCTTCACCTCCACCTCCCCTCGAACCAGACTTCGAGAACTTGCTTTTCTTGTTGGACCCTGAAGTTCCATCGAACTTCCTCTTTTCACCAACATCTATTCTTTCCAGACCCTTTTCCTTCTGCTGGGCCTCCACATTCTTAGCTGCACGAACAGCCGTTTTCAGAGTGGTTGCCATCTTGACTGTCGAACCAAAGTCAGCAGGCAGTCCGTTAGCAAACCTCTCAATCTTGGAGAGTTCCGTTGGCACTAGGTACGGAAACAACTTCATCTTCTCAGTAAATGCAGTAGCATACTCATCTATGCTCATCTTCCCCTTCTTTAGGTTTTGGAACTCATTGTTCAGATCAATCAGATCTATCTCTGAACAATACTGCACCCTCAGCTGTTCCAAGAACTCCTCCCATGACATTTTCAGGGCTTCTCCTCGTGGCATAGTATCTGCCAACAACTTCCACCAACTCAAGACTCCAGTCTTCAGTTGTCTAACTGCAAAGACGGTCTTCTGTTTGTTGCTACAGTCGCAACTTTCAAATACCATCTCCATTTCGGAGATCCAATCCATTATCTCAACAGGCTTTGGGCTCCCAGAAAGACTTGGCGGCTTGGCGCCCAAGAAGTTCTTGTACATTCGCCCATCCTTGTTGTTTCTCCTTTCCGGATCGTTCCTTCGTTCCCCTTGAGTCCCAACTTGACTCATCATGCGACTATTGTTCCCTTCCTCCGATTGCTCGGGAATTAATTCGGGTTCCTCAATAGGTATGATAGGTTCATCCCTATTATTATGCAACATTTGTCGCATCTCTTCCCTTTGTTCGGCTAGCATAGCCCGAATCATGGCTTGCACCGCAGCCATTGTTATTGGTTCTGGTGCTGCTGCTACAACAGGTATCTGCTCAATCACTGGCGGTTGATTCCTGTTTTCATCCGCGTTTCCAACGCCACTCCTTGTTCTCACCATTTTTGATCTACACACCGAATAAGGTGAAATTAGATCCTCATTCACGATAGGTATTCAAATCATTCTTATCACTCCGAAACGTTTACATGCTAGTTCTAATATCGTAGACATACGCTTAGAATCCTACACACATAAGGCTTCCAGATCTGGTCGGCAACAGACCGTAGATCCTAACAATTAATATCATATATGGCAACATATAACATTTAGCACATAAAAGCATTTTAGACAACTTTCCTAAAATAAACTAGTGCTCGTGTCTAAAATCCAACAGACACACATCTCATCATTCCATTTAGCATTCTAAGTTTAAGTCTAGAAATCCTACAAATTCCTAGTTCGCTTAAACTAATGCTCTGATACCAACTGTGACACCCCCAAAATCTCGGCCAGAAAAGACCGATTTTCATTTATGCTTTTAAATATTTTCAGAGTAAATCCTTTTGATTTGAAAGAGTTGCGGAATTTGTTCCCAAAACAAAACATGATAAATATTATTTATCAAAGCATTTCATCAAGAGATGCATTTCATTATATAATCAAAACTCGGGATGTCATGTTCCGATACAGACCATAAAGCATAAACGATAAACATTACAAGTCATTCAACAAATATATACATATACAGACTTGTAAACAAAACAACAAGATAATCCATCCATCTTACGCCCTTGTGCCACTTCCTGTAATACAAATAAAACTGAGTGGGTCAGGCTTGGGAGCCTGGTGAGCATATAGGGTTTTCAACCCACAATAAATAAGTTATATTTAATTTCACCAACCAATCACTATCCCGATTACCCATTCCCGTTATCCTCACTTTACGTCCCTAAAACAACTATCTCAAGGGACCTAATCTAGGATTTTCATCGGGACGGACATCACTGCGAAGGGGTTTCCTCAACAATAGATATCCTAAAGGCAACCATGAGGGGGATAGAGTACACCGTTGAATACATCGTTCACAACACCTACAGGTTATGAACCTGCTAGCGTTCCACTGGACTGTCTAGAAAGAGTCCGTGGTCGTTATCCATATTCCGCTGAATAACTAGATCAACAACAACAACAACATCGAGGCCTCTCATCTGTTTATTACACACCAACTATCTACCCATGTTCTACCCAACATATTAGTAGATAAAAATATACATTTGTATACATAGTTTAAAGAAAACCTGTATAGCATGCTTGAATCAACACATATATCACATAACAGACGAGGCACACACACACATAACACATATCTCATAAAGAAATAAGCAGATCTGTAAGATAGAAGAGAGTGAATACTCATTCACACATAACACAACCAAATATGTACACATAGCACGTATTTTTATATAAAATACTTCGTATTATTGTATTAGAAGAAATAACTACACAGTCACTTGATCAAAAGACGATCCGACAACACTACGGCTTATAGAAGTAGTAATCCACAGCAGATCTGGAAGATCTCCTCGAAAATCGAACTTCTCGCGGGCAGAGCTTCGACTCGGGAACCGCACTTCTCGGGATCTTCGGGATCTCGGGACTTGCCTCGGGGCTAGAGTATGATACCGGGACTTCGGGGTAGCTTCGGCACGAAAAACGATGCAAAAGACTAGAGAGAAGAGAAGAAAATGAACAAGAAATGAGGCTGTCTTCGGATCCTTTATATAGAGGCTGGAACCTCGGAGTACGCGGGGCGTACAGGAGTACGCAGCGCGTACAGCGTCCGAAATCGTCATTGCATGCGTCATCCGAAGTGTCGACACTATCGGAGTTACGCGATAGCGTAACCTCGTACGCGGGGCGTACTCCGGATTACACCGGTGACACGGCTTCGGATAATGCCTCCGATTTTGAATTAAATAAAAATATAAAATGATTAATAAACTTCGGAAATTCATAACTTCTTCATACGAACTCCGTTTTCGACGTTCTTTATATCCACGGAAAGGTGAGACCACGCTCTACGACTTTCGTTTAGACTCCGTCGGCTAATTTTGACTTTATTTTTATTAATTATTTTTAATAGGCCGCGACATAAACTTTCGTTATAAATTCATAACTTCTTCGTTTGACGTCCGTTCTCGCCTAACTTTTTATCGCTTCGATACCAACAATGAGATCTTCGATTCTCATTTAGATTGCTTCGGCTAACAACCGCTCGATCTCAATTCGAGTATAACAGGCTGTATACCACTAAGCCGGAACTTCGATAAATCATAACTTCCTCATACGAAGTCAGATTTGGGCGTTCTATATATATTCGGAAACCTCGTTTCGACTACTACAACATTAACCAAAGATGTTAAGTTTATTTTACACTTAAATTTTGACGCTTATTTTTATTCTTAATTAATCAGACCACATAATTAAGCAATTAAGCACAAAACACATAATACTCAAATAATACATTCTTATTATTTCAAAACGGGTTACAAAGGTTAACCTAGACTATTATATTGCTAAATATGGCAAGCCCAGAAACACAGGCGTTACACGTACTCCCTATACTACCAATCCACTCCATTAAAGCACTTAATCAGTTAATATCTCTTGCCAAACTCTCAGATCTAGTCCTAAATGGTGACTTAATATGTAAAGTTGGCAACTTTACACCCATGCATGACTTAATGGGACCCAACACTCAGAAACAAGCTTAATAAGGCTCTTAATACTTGCATGGACCAATATCCTCCATAAAGTTTTCACTTTTATGAACAATAGACCTCAACGAAGCTAAGATCTAAAATCCATGGCTTTTGGAGTAGATCAAAAGCTCAATTTTAACTTAAAAGACTTAAAAATGCATAATTAACACCATAAAATGGATCTAGCACAAAGGAACATCAAGGTGAGAGCTTTTGACCTCAAAATGCTTGCTAAGGTGAAGATAACTCTGGATCTACAAGTTCAAGCTATTCCCAAGCACCCTCCAAGTGTACCTCTTCGTCTTCTTTAACACAAAACACAAAAATACTCACTTTCAAGCTCAAATCTCACCAAATACACTTAGGGTTACGATATTAGGGCATAAGGTGATGGAGGTTGGTCAATAAATGTCCAAGAGGTGCTATAAGTTGATTAAATATGGTACAAACCCTAAAAATCAGGGTTTGCTCCTGCACCACGTATGCCATGCGTACTCCACGTACGCCCTGCTTACTTAGGTGAAACCCGCGATCAGCTAATGGGCTAGTACACTAAGCGTTCTCATAGAGTACGCCTCGCGTACTAGCAACAGACCAAAATGTTAACAATTTTACATTAAGGGCAAAGAAGGAAATATACCAAAACTGTAAAGTTATATATATATATATATATATATATATATATATATATATATATATATATATATATATATGTTATAATGTGGATGGACATCTATTGTACGAACGTGTGTGAAAAGTGTTATTCTATGAGAATGACTAAGAGAATAGGTTGTTTGGTAATATGAATACGTTCAACCTCACACAACTATCGTCATTATCATGCATTCTCACTAATTCGTATTTATTTTTGTTCCCCCATATCTTTTTTCACTCATTTTCATTCTTACAGATTACGATTATCAGTAACACATTCTGACAACATTCTAACAGAATGAGAATCATAAAAAAAAGTCTGTAATACCCTTATCGACGATTTAATTAGTGAGAATGCATAATAGTGAAAATAGTTATGTGAGGTTGAATGTATTCACATTACCAAACAATATACTTAGTCATCAGCAAAAAATAATTGTCATTAACACGTAAGGATATTTCAAACAAGATTAATTAAACACGAATAAAACAATCCAAATAACAATTAATCCACAAAATCAAGGGTTCATCTAATCATAAACACAAAGAAAAGGGTTTTAACACCCAAATCAGAAAGTAATTGCATATACAATCTTGTTTGACCGTTAATATTGGTCGGAACAATTAACCACATGATTACCGACATGAATCTGCTCTCCAATCCTATTGATCTTCGCTCCCGTATTCCCCAAGTCAACGTCCAGAATCGCGAAGCTTCTACTTAACACGGCGAGTATGTGTTAAACTCGGCGCGTTCGTTGGGAATCACCATTTTCTCAAAACATAAAAGTCGTCCGAAATTGTATATAGTTTTCAGAACGTTTTGAATCTCGTCAATCGTAGTTACGAGTCATGAGATATTTCCAAAACACGGACGAGGGGTCAAGCTATCCAACAACACCCTTTTTGCGATTTTTAGCTCCTTTCTCCCCCTTTTGCATTCCAACTCCCATTTTAACTGTAATTTAACATTTCAAAGCATATTTATTATCTTTTAGTTCAAAATAACATAAAAACATAGTATAAAATCATAAGAAAACGTCATAAATATATGCATAAAATAGACGTTATCAATCAACATAATGTTGGTGAGTGCACATGTTTTTAAATTTTTCGGCTTTTATTGTGTTGTATTAGTTTGAGGAACCTTTTTTTTTAGAAAAAAACTTTCCTAAGGTGTTTTATCAACCCTAGCTAATTATCTTTTAGGATATCTAACGATTCTATTATATTATCTTTCAGGATATCTGGCGATCCTATCTTTAGTATCTTTTAGGATATATTTATTAATCCTAATTTACTATATTTGTATGATATCTAACTATCCTAATGTATTTTATCTACCATTCTAAGGTGTCCCTAATGGTAGTCATACCCTATGGTGATCTAATGTATTACCATGAGCCCCCATAATCGATGTTGTTTGACTAAAAATTATACCCCAACATGATGCTTCATCTGGCATCGAAGAAGTGAATAATAAGAAAGTTATCATGCCTGGATTGTAGCTCGCAATCGTATGTGGGGTTGTCAGACCCGGTATAGATCTATACACATCTTTCTAGCTCTCACAAGATTAACGATTATAGGTATCTGGGGAATGCTGAATTTAATCAAGACCTTTGGATGAATTAACAACTCACTAACGCATTGACCTTAGGTATTTATCTTTTATCTAAATCCTTCCTAGGTACTTCCTATAATTACCGCAATATAATTACTCTATCTTATATTTGATAGTTATAATCTTTGATCTTAATCCTAGTTAGAGATTTATTATAACTATCACAATATAAATCTTTATCTTATATTTGCTAATTATAATCTTTGATCTCATAATTATTTTGTATATATACGTATTCATATATATACTCTGATTATGGTTATTTGAAAACATTTATTTGGGCAAAGTAACAACCAAGTACATTGCATATCCCTAAATTTGACTAGCATACGTTCTAGGTACTATGTTATCCTAGGGAATTGGCCATTATAACATCTAGGTATTATCTCTTCCTAGATTATCATGCATCATATCTCTTAGGTATAATATCATAGTTTAACACTAGTAATAGTATCTACAGCTATATTATCCTAAGGCTTTAAGCTTTATAAAATGATTTGATATTTATAACGATAAATATATTTTGAGAAAACCATTTGATAAGAATGTATCCCCCACCCTGTAAAACATTTAAAATAGTGAAAATGGGGACCACATACCCACTCTAGTCACACAAAACCTTTTTTGTAGGGTTGAATCGGGCTTGAGACTTTGGGATCGCTCCAAACAGTAGCTACTTCAAGGTTGAGAGAGAGAGAGAGAGAGAGAACTTGAGAGGTGTGAGGATTTGGAATGACACAACCCTCTATTTATAGTTGATTTTTTGACGTGCGCACCGTGCGTGAACATAGTGACTCCATCCGGAACCTGCCACATCTCACTCCCCCACTCGACCACGTCTCTCACAATCTACTCAAATTCGGTGTCAGGTGCGCAACATGCGGAGATGCGCACAAATGATTTTTTTGTAAAAATCATAACTTCTTTGTGTGAGCTCTAATTTAATTCATCTCTATATTTATCTGATGATCTCAATGGGTACTACAACTCTTCTTTAGGGTGTTTTGGCGAGTTTTGACTTTCATTTTCGTGTCTAACATGGTTAAAAATAAAATGATTCTATAAAAATCATATCTCTCTCGTACGAACTCCATTTTCGAACTTTTTCCTAAAGTTTATATATCAAGGAGTACTGCAAAACTTATTTTTGACCTTTTAGTCAAAACCCAACCAATCTCTAAGTACCGTTTTGACATAATAAATTTTAATTAGGCGGTTGATTTTTGTTTTTATAAAATTCATAACTCTTTCCTTTGGAATCAGATTTTTATGAATCTTATATCTTTGAGATCACGTTAACGAGTACTATCCAGGTATGTTAACCTCCATATGAAACGTTACAACTTTTCGGATGCTAATTTTTTTTAGCATAATGGATGTTTTAAACCAATAAATGTAATAGCACACTTGATGCTTACTATTTGAAAAATTAAATATTATAATACTAAGCTATTACATCTATTTTACTACTTTTCCTAATGACTATAAGTGATGAAAATCTCTCGGTTGTCACATATGTACATATGTATATGCATTTTAAGATGCATAAACATTTACATGTCAATGAATATGTATAGGTATATATACATACATATGCATATGCAGATGCATATATGTATGCATATACATTTTATATGTAAATGCATATGCTCATGCATATACATATGCATATGGACATACATAACCGCAAATGGATGTGCATATTCGTATGCGTCTCACAATGTATATGTATGTCAAGATACATATACATATATATATATATATATATATATATATATATATATATATACATACATACATACATATGGTCATGGATATACATTTCATATGTGTGTGTTTATGTATATAAAATCTATATTAAGATGTTCGCTTATGCATGTCTATATGTGTATGCATATATTTATGTATGCATATGCATGAACATATGCATCTGCATATGTCTTATTTTGAGTTGCAACTGTTTACATGGGTGTTTCAATATGGGGTTTGAATGTACTATATGTGATGTTTCTTATATCTTCAAATATTTTGTTCTGATTTAAACACAAGATTACCTAAACTTTGATTTTGTAGCTCTAATTGCGTCACAGTCTAAGCTTTGTGAATTGGGATCGTGATTCATATGGTAAACTTTCTTTTTGTTCCTTTTTTTAACAACTTTCTATTTGTTTTTTGAACAACTTTCCTTTTGTTCTTGAGTTTGAATTTTCCTTATTTTAGGCTCTTGTCTTGTTGTTCTCTAGGAAATTTTGAATTTGAGGTAACATGCCACTAACTAAATTATATGATTACATAAACAATACATCACCATCCACCTTCCATACAACAGGAAAAAAAAGATAACTATGGGTAAAATGGTCAAATGTCATCATAAATCTCCAACAAGAACAACTCATATATAAGCAGGTAACAATAGTCCTTACTAATGCTCAACAATCGATAGCCAACATCAAAAGCAGACCAAGACAAACTTGATGATTATTATTGACCAAATCATTACCAAGGGTAAACTCGTCCATATTCCATCTACACCTCCATCTTAACGTAATTTTTTATGAGTCCATCATATGACAACCCCCAACAGTAATCAGCTTCTAATAATCAACATTATGAGCACTCCAATAAACTATAACTATGAAACATAAAATTGAAATGTTTTTATTGATGTAATAGAATTGACTTGAGACTTGATAATGATTTTTTTTTTCCATTTTTCATTTGTTTTGATTATATTTCTTATAAATAACACAAAATCATCCAAACATGATCATTTAATGTAATCGAAACACTTATTCCATTTCTTTGTTTATTCATGCATATGTTTTTACACATAACTATCAAACATAAAATTGAATTGTTCTATATTCAAATAAATAATTGTGCATTTGATAGATGCATGGTGAAGTTTTGTGTTTTTTCAGAAAATAAAATATGAACTCAATTATCATTCAGTTTTTTGTAAACAGAGTTACGCTAGAGTGAAAAGTATGAACTCAATTATCATTCAGTTTTTTGTAAACAGAGTTACGCTAGAGTGAAAAAACATGTATTAATCTTTTATAACCAAATCTCTAATTGAATTCTTATTCATTTTACAATAAGTTTTTTTTAAAGTATGCATTTTATAGATGCATGGATTTTTTATTAGATAAAGTGAAAAAAACACATATTGAATTGTATTCATCTTAAATATATAATGATTTTATATACGAAAAACTAAAAACAACACAATTCATTTAATTGCGTAATTTAAAATGATGAATCTTGATTTTAAATTCAAAACAAGTTCGACTGATACAAAAAAACAAGAGCGATTGTCTTTTTTCCCCTTATTTCTTCTTCCATTGCGTAAATTGCTTTTATATTGTTTAGTCGTCGTCTAATTAATTTTAAATTTACTTTTCTACCTTGATTTGTCTGGATATTTCATCTTAAAACTCAGTTCGATTGGTTTGTTACTTCAATGTAGTTCGCTCTAGACCCCACATCTCTCTCTCTCTCTCTCTCTCTCTATATATATATATATATATATATATATATATATATATATATATATATATATATATATTTATATATATATGAGGGTTCAATTGAGAAAAAAAAAGGTTGAGGGTGGAGGAATCATTCTCAGTCAATCATTTATTTTTGCCGCAAAAGCCTCCAACGTACCGGCGAAAATGGGAAATGAATGCACATGTGTTTTCCAACAAAACATGTTTCCTTAAACCATGCTAATCATTACCTTAATATGTACAAAAAACATAGTTTTTTTTTTTTTATTTTTATTTTTTAAGGAATTATTTTTATCGAAAAATAGTTTTAAATATATCAAAATTCATAATTTTTTATTCTCTATAAATAGATATCTATATTGATATAGTTTTTAGATAAAATAAAAGTTTTATTTTTTTATAGTTTTAGCTTTCGTTATTCATAAGTGAATAAAAACGAATCAGTTTTTTAGTACAGTACATCGTTATTCACTTATAAATAAAAAGTATGATTAATTTTTTTTTTTACAGTTTAGTATCATTCATATATGAATATAGCATATAATAAACATAGTATATTTATATTTAAATATTAGATGATGTATTCACTTGTGAATATTACATAGTATATTCACTTGTGAATGTTAGATGATATATTCACTTATAAATATTAGATGATATTTTCATATGTGAATATTATATAGTATTACATAGTATATCACATGAGAATAGTACATAGTATATTCACTTGTAAATATTAGATTGTATATTCACTTATGAATAATAGTTGGTATATTCATATGTGAATATTGCACAGTATATTCATATATGAATATTACAAGGTGTTTTTAGAAATATATATAATTTTTATATGTTATTCACATATGAATAAGATACAGACTTACATATTTGTTTTGTATTTTAATAATCACATATTGATTCAGGTGAGAAAACATATTCATATGTGAATATAACGTGGTAATTTAGTTTATGCATTTCATCAAACAGTTGGAGTGCATACAATTAAACTTTTTTAAAAATGTGATAAATATGATATTTTGACTATTTAAATGTTACAAAATAGTAGATTGGTAGAGAAATATATGAAAATTTTCTAACAAAAAATGATTTGATCTTTTTCTAACCTTAATTTCGATGTTTTATTTGATAATCGATATTGAATTAATGATACGAATTGAATTTTTTGTTGATTATCGATGATGTTGCTCTAATAATCCTGAGAGTATAATTAATCGTAGATATTGAAGATATGTTCGTATTCAAACAGAATTGAAGGTTGGATTGAAAGAGCAAAAAACAAATTTTTGTTGTCAACACGTGTTATTGACGAATATCGATGATTGATTAACAAATGATGACGTTGATCGATGATTTAATTCAAGAAATCTGGATGATTGTTGAAGATTGGAAGAGAAATTTGGATGATAAACGATCGATTAGAATGAATTTCAACTGTTATCTATTCTTTACACTTACGTATTTGTGATTGAAGGCTATTATATCATATTTACAAGTTTGTCACCGTGTCCTTTATGTTTAGATGTTAATTAAATGAGTGACTGAGAATGATTCACCCATTCTCAACCTTTTTTATTATTTCTCAATTGAACTCACCTATATATATATATATATATATATATATATATATATATATATATATATATATATATATATATATATATATATATATATATATATATATATATATATATATATATATAAAATTTTAGTCATTTATAAATAGATTTTTATATTCATATTGACGTATAATTTTTTATGCCTTTACTTAGGATATTCACATGTGATTCTAATCCATATTAATTTGATATAAATAAAATTCAATTCATTCAAATTCAAATGAAATTTGATTTTTTTTTGAAATTTCAACTCGTTCATATTCATATTGTATATATGAATTTTACCTAGTCATTGCACATATTAATTTCCACAAAATAACCATTATATACAGTTTTTGCAACAGATTTTTATTATTCAAATATGAATTTAGTATATTTATTTGGGTATGAACAAAATATGAAATAGTAAAAAAAATAAAAATAAATGAATTATAACTTAGATTCACATTTGGATTTGTTCGTATCTAATTGTAATTATTTATTTGAATTTATAGTTAAACTTGATGTGTATCGTTTAATCATATATGGTTACTCAATCTGTAAACAAACATATATGTATAATCATTTATGATTAGACATATACATATAAACATGTATAATGATATATGATTATACCTCGTTAGCAAATAATCATTATGGATTAAGCATACCTTGTTGTTGCCGGTGCGTTGGAACGTTAAAACGGTAAATGAGAAATATGTGGGTGAGGTTGAATATATATATATATATATATATATATATATATATATATATATATACCAATAAATAAAACCCATTTTCTGCCACATGTCATGTCCTCATTGATTTGGACACATGGCATTTTAATAGATTTTTAAAATTTATTTAATTTCACATGTAATTTTCTGATTTGTTCACATATCATAACTTATTTCGGTTATAATATTGAGAGAAATAAATGCTTCCTTGAAAAAGAATTGATATATTTATAATGTAATAAATGTCATAATTAATGAAAGCTTTAAAATTGATATTGATATTAAATTTAATGTTTAAATATTGATATTAAATTTTTATTTTTAATAAACCCGTGTATTACACGGGTCTTACACCTAGTATACTAATAAAAGAGTAGCTCTTTTGCCATGTGTCACCATATTAGACATTTTAATTAATGTGTTGCCACTTGTCAATCTATTAGTTTTCCATTTTAAATTTATTAGACCTCCTCATTAATGTGAATCTATTTTGAATTTTAAAATTTAAATAATTGTTTTCATTAATTCACAAATAAAAAATATCTAATATATTTTAAAAATTAATTTTATATATTTATTTGAATTAATGATTATAATTTCACATAACTAATAAAAAATATTTCTTAAATTAATAATTTATTTAAAATAACTAATTAATAATTTTGAGTTTTTACTATAAAAGCTTGATTAATTTTATAACCATGGTTCCCACGGGTTATAAACTAGTATATATATATATATATATATATATATATATATATATATATATATATATATATATATATATATATATATATATATAGGGTTAGGATTAAATGTGAATTCTAAATATTGTATGAATGTGTGACCAAATTATGATCATTGGATTAAAAAAAATTAATGACTATGATTTTAGGGTGCATTGTATTAATGTAGGATAGCAATTACTATATAATTACAATCAATTAATTCTAAGGTTATTAAAGAGTAATTATGACATTTTATTAAATGAGATAAAAGAGAAGTAAATATATTTTAGGAAACTACGTCAAATATATTAGCAAAATCCATATTATTATTTTAAAACCAAATCACAGAAAATCACGTATTGAAAAATGTGCAATATTTTTTACATGATAATCACAAAAAACGAAATAGATTTCATTCTTTAAAAATTACTTAGTTTGATAACATATTTCTTTCTATAATAATTAGACGATTTCACTATTAGTTTTAAAAAATATTAACAAAATGTTTTTATACAATGTTCAGAAAGTATAAAAATAAAGAATCGGACGGTTTGATTCTTTAAAAATCAAGAATTTACTTGAAACTTATTTCATTTTTTAAGAATCACATTTCATTCTTTAAGAATGCATTGACTAATAAATATTTGTGAACTACTGTCATAAAACTAGTGAGATATGTGAAAAAAAACATTCTTTAAGAACGATCCATTAATATTTTATAACATATTTTTTTTTAAAAGTATATGTAATATTCTTTTTACATAGATTCACCAAAACTATAGACCAACTTAAAATTTTTGAAGAATAGGAAAATATTATTTTTACAAATAAAAATATGTTACTGTATGTAACATAATCTTGAAGAATATGAAATAAACTAATATATTCTTTATATGAATTCCGAAAGAATGAGCATTCGATTCGGCACTATATCTGAGTTTTGGTCACCAACTTTCTTGATATATATATTAAAGAATTCAATTTAAACTACTTATCCAAATTATAGGAGTGAAGTTAAATAAAATAAGTTACAATAATTATAAGATTATAACTGAAAATGCATTTATTGATTTATATGTTAATTAGTATCATACCTTATTTATATTCTTATTTATATTGTTTGTGCATTTGTATCGAGAAGTATTGATGCCCATGTCTAAGGATCAGAAATGGTGATTTGCTGGAGGGTAAGAAGAAAATACTATCCAGTTACTTGTGGCAACGTGGGCCATGTGTATGGTTTATTGTATTGCATGTTTTTGAAGTGCTATTTCTTTTTTAATAGATGTATATTTTGTTAGACTTCATTCTAAGCCCTTTTGAATTATATTAGTAGATGCAGGTGTAAATGCAAAGTACAAAACGTTACATGTTTAAAGCCGAAATGAAGAGGCATCCCAACTAATCCAATCTCTGTTAGACATATTTCCTATATGCTTCAACCATGAAAACAAACATAACTTACCACAGACCATTCTTTTAGGAGTAATCTCCATCTTTCGAAAAAAAAAATCATTTTTAACGATCCAAATAATCTAAATTATTATGGCAAGCAAAGCATCTAATAACATACTCTTTTTTCCTTCAAGGCAGAGATGGTTATCGTTGCATTTACAAACTCTAAATATTAATCTATTAGGCCAAAACTCAACCCAAATTGATATAGCGACTTGACATTGGACGAAAATATATATAGGGGTTTCTTCCACCGTTTTGAACAAGGGACGGAAACTAGAAGGGCGAAAAAAATCCTCTTTGAGTAAGATTAGAAGCAACTGAGATCCTACATAAGAGGACCCTCCAAATGAAAGAATTTAGCTTCTACCAAACCCTTTGAATTAGTTTATTAAGATGTTTGGGGACCTTCCTGTTAGGGGTCAAGATCCTGAAATTTGTCCAGAATCCTAGATCTTAAAGTAGAATCAGGATCCTGAACACATATATTTTAATGAGTTAGGATCCTGAATATTACCAATATTATTTCCTAACACGATTGATGAACTAAGGGATCAAGCCAAGATCCATATCGCTGCACATCAAAAAAATATTGCCAAAGCTTAGAATAAAAATATAAAGGTCAGAATATTCCAAGTAGGTGACTTGGTATTCAAAAAAGCATTTCAAAATATCAAAGGTCCTAAAGTAGGTAAACTGACAGCCTAGTGGGAAGGACCATATCTCATTGATTCAGAAGTAGGGAAGATGCATATTAGCTGGCTACTCTAGAAGGAAGCATCTTGCCAGGATCCTACAATGCTATACACCTCAAAGCATACTTCATGTAAGTCAAGTTCATCATACTTCATTACAACAAAGTCAAGGTACACACCTACTCCTTACCCTCAATTTTCCCTTTGATTATTTTTTCTCAAGATCATTACTGACGTAAGCATTGGAGCGATGTTAGTCTAGCTAACGCCCACTCCAAGCTAACATTTTCAACATGCAGAGACTTAAAGATCTTTGCAACCACAAATAGAGATTGATCACCTCTCCTTCGATCAAGGGTACCTAATCCCATTTAAGGTTTAAAGAGTTAATGACCTCTTTCATCAGTGTTTGGGTTTCCAAACCCCGCTTCGACGCATGATATCTAACTATGGAATGTGGACAAGAGGATCATTTGACGCTTTAGTGACTTGACCTCCCTTTTATCTCCGGACATATGTTAATATCCTAAGTGTTAATATACGGTTTATAACATTATCATGTTATCTTACAATTTCGGATATTTTCCAATATAATCTAAGTTGGGATCTTTGTAGCACCTGGTTCCTGGTACGTAAAATTTATCTTAGTGTTTTTCATTTTTAGCCTTGGACTCGGCGAGTTGTAGGTCCGACTCGCCGAGTAGAGACGGGATCCGGAACACGTTTAAGTTGGCGACTCGGCGAGTCCATATTCTGGACTCGGCGAGTCCATATTCTGGACTCGGCGAGTCCATATTCTGGACTCGGCGAGTCTCCGCTGTCTGATGAAACTCTAAGTTTCAAGGGTTTGCACCCTATTTAAACCCTCTTATCCGCCCCCAAGCTCGCCCCCTTCACCCTCAGAGCTCTATACCTCGTTCAAGCCTTGTTCCTTGTGAGTTTGAAGCATTTTGGTGTGTTTTCTTGAAGATTTGGAGAGGGAAGGAGAGTAGATCAAGAAGAGAAGAAGGAGGCCAGGCATATTTGTGTTATCTCAGTGATTCCTTGAGGTATAACTTAGTTTCCCTCTGTTTTCATGCTTATTGTCCCTTGTAGCTCCATGAAAGTCCTTCTTGAGCCTTTCCCCAAGCTTGTTTGTGTTTTAGGGTTCATAATAAGTTATTTAGCCTCTAGATCTAGGCATGATTGAGGTCAAGGACCTTGGATCTACTGCCTTTATGGAGCCATATTGCATGAAAGCACTAGATCTACTCTTTTGGTGCATTTTGAGCCCTAAAACCCTCATGGGTGTTTATTTACACATAAAGTTGGAAACTTTACTTGTTAATCAGCCCTAGAAACCCAGATCTATGAATGACATGAGTTGGATTCAAGCAGAATCGCATGTATAGTATCTGCATGTGGCAGACTCGGCGAGTCGTTCATCTGACTTGGCGAGTCGAGTCACGAGTCCCCGAGTTTTTCCCCTTTTTCGTGTTGCAGGTTGGAGCAGTGAGTCATGGGGTGTGACTCAGTGGGTCGGAAGCCAGACTCACTCATGAAGTAACTCGGTGAGTGAATGTCATGACTCGGCGAGTTCAAGGCAATCTCCTTGCCCTAAGAACAGACTCGGCGAGTTGTTCATACAGCTCGGCGAGTCTCAGCATAGAGTGTTCTTCGGATGACGAGGAACTCGGCGAGTTGTTCATACAACTCGGCGAGTAGGATGAAAGACTATTGGCCTTTAGTTTAGAAGGAGAACTCATCGAGTCAATGCTTAACTCGACGAGTAGAGACGAGTTTATGGTCGGAAAAAGGGATAGGGACTCGGCGAGTTGGCAAGTCAACTCGGCGAGTCGGGCCAACTGGTAGTTGACTTTGACTTTGACTCTTGTTTTGTAAGGGGTAAATGGTCATTTTACCCTGAGGTCGGTTAGCAGTATTTGACTAAGGGTTTTGTGGGAATTATAGCCGGAGGATTTCCGGAGCGGCAACAGCAGAAGACAGTCAGTTCCCATACAGATCGGCAACTACTTTGAGGTGAGTTACCTTCCAGTAGCGGTGGGTCTACGGCCACAATGTCGGCCCACCAATAGGAGTTGTATGTTAGATGATTGTCTTTGTGATATCATCTAGGTTTGCTACTACCTGATATGTTATATGCTAGAATGATATGTATATGTGATAGTAGTAGAATTCGGTTGTTAGGATCGAAGGGTAGATCGGACACCCCAGATATGTCTGATAATATGTTATATGCTAGCATGATATGTATATGTGATAGTAGTAGAATTCGGTTGTTAGGACCGAAGGGTAGATCGGACACCCCAAATATGTCTGATATTATGTTATGTTATGATATATGTGATAGTAGCGGTAGGGGGTGAAATAGTCCCCGAGGATCGGTTGTTAGGACCGATGGGTAGTCAGCACCCCAGAATGGCTTGACATGGGTAGTCAGCACCCCAGAACGGCTTGACACGGGTAGGTCGGCACCCCAGAATGGCCGTACCGGGTAGGTCGGGCACCTCAGAATTGCCCGGCAGTGTGTATGATATATAATTGTATGGTATGTGGTAATATGGGGGAACTCACTAAGCTTCGTGCTTATAATTTTCAGTTTTGGTTTTAGGTACCTCTTCTTCGAAGGGGAAGGAGCCGGCACGGTAGCGGTACATCACACACACGCTTTGTATTCCGCACTATGGGATCCTCCTGGGGTTTTTTACTCTGATAGTATTATGTTTTAGGAAATGATTTCTACACAAACAACATCTTTTATGAAAAGTCATGATCCGTGAATGTTTTATTTATAATGTTTTGCAAATGGTATGTTTTAAAATGAAATTTTTGGCTCGTATTTTTGGGACGTTACAAGTTGGTATCAGAGCCTTGGTTTGAGGGATTCGGACACACCTTCGGGGGTGTTTGAACTCAAATCGAGGGATTAAAAGATTTTAGAAAAAGGAAAAATGTTTTCTAAAAGGCTAAGTAAAGGGTTTTAAGAAAGAACAAAGTGTGTGATGTGCGCGACCGGCCGAGCTCAAGTAAGTATTCCCCAAATTACCCATACAAGCTTATGTTATGTTTAGCAGTTTCAGTAGAACAGCATGCTAGAATAGGACTAAGGATCTAGGAGTGATGCCTTATGTGCTTCAATGTATGAAAATTGCATGCTATAATTGAGTAGACAACAGTAGGATAGCATGTTAGGGTTATGCCTGATAGTATGAGTTTAGCATTGTATGCTAGTACAACTGTCCTCTATGAGGACGGAATTGCCTGAGTTTGTTCCTTGTGTCTGAATGATGCTTGCTTTGTGCTTTGAGGGGACTCTGAGTAATGGGAGTTAGACATTAGATGAATATGTCACGTCACATGTGATCAGGGTTGAATAATCTTAGAGTGCTGGATTTGGCCTTACTGCGTGGCTTTTGTCTGAGTCTAACCGTGTAAAGCCGAGTCTGATACTCGAAGGATTATTTGAGCCTCACCACATGTGATGGTATTCAGGTAATGACTAATTGGCGTTACAAGGAGGCCTTCAGCAGCTGAGGACTGGGTAGGGTGGAGTTAGATATTTCCTGGGGTAAGCCTAGGATGAGTTTAGAAGTAATCAACGGTAGTGAAAGGGACCTGGTGGAGTCAAGGCAGTCCTTGGAAAGGGTACGGATAGATGTGGAAGGTAGTATGGGCCCGTACTACTGAAAGCAGAGGATCCGTACCCGAACTAAGGAAGGCCAAGATAAGACCATGGAACTTGTCGTAAGTGTGATCCCTCCAGAGGTGTCAGTATCGCTAACAATTATTATTTTTGTATTTCAGAATGGTGGTACTACTCTTGAGGCCAGCAGTTGGCAGTTCAGGGGAGGGATCGGGTTCGGGATCAGGTTCCGAGCCAGTAGATGAGGGGCTACGCGGGTTCATCGCGTCAGAGATCACCAGAGCCATCCTTGAGTCGACCCCCATTATCTTCGGGTCGATCAAGGAAGGGATATTGGAGTTGATGGAGGATCGCCTCAGGGCATTCAGGAGCGACATGGCATCTGGCCAGTCAGGATCCTGCATACTGTCCTTCAAGGACTTCCGCGGCAGTGGTGCGCCGGATTTTCACGGGGCGAAGGACCCCATAGCTGCCAGGCGATGGATTGCAGACATTGAGTCCGCACAGATGATTAGCTTCTGCCCTGAGGAGTTGAAGGTGAGGTTTGCAGCAGGGTGTTTACGAGATCGAGTTAGGATTGGTGGGAGTCCGTGGGTGAGTCGTTGGGAGGATCGGCTGTCGAGGCTATGACTTGGTCGGACTTTGCGACCAGGTTCAGGGCAGAGTTTGCGCCGCTGTCGAGCTTCAGCAGCTGGCCAGGGAGTTCTTGGATATGAGACAGATGACGGAGACTGTGGCGGAGATCACCGCCAAGTTCCGGGAGAGAGCGTTGCTAGTACCCCAGTAGACGGGTGATGAGGATATGAGGAGGACCCGCTATCATGACATGCTACGAGCTGATATTCGGGAGCATGTCAGTTTTTCAGCTTGCCCTACCTTGGACTCTATGATTGCCAGGGCAAGGGAGAGGGAGATAGCTCTGGAGCACATCCGGAAGAGGATGACAGAGGAGGGCCAGGCAGGAGGGGCTTCGGGGAAGAAGCCCAAGGGACCAGATGGTAGGCCGAAAGGCCAGTCAGGACCGAGCCGCTGCAAGAAATGCGGCAGGCCTCATGAGGGGGCATGTAGGTTGGGAGCGTCGGGCTGCTATAAGTGCGTCAAGACGGGGCATTTCAGCAGGGATTGTACCGCTCCTGCACCTGTGATCCAGACATCGGAGTTGCTGTGTTTCCACTGCAACCAGAGGGGCCACAAGAAGGCCAATTGTCCCCAGTTGACAGCATCAACGCCGGCTAAGGCGCCAGCTCCAGCTACCCTTCGGATTACAGATGGTCGGCAGGTCAAGTCAGTGGCTCCAGTGGTGAGGACCCGGGCATTTCAGCTGACGACAGAGGAGGCACACGCCGCACCCGATGTGGTGGCGGGTATGATTCTTTCCCTTTACTTTAGTTTTGCAATGTTATGATATTGATATGTGCTCTGTGTATATGCATTAGGATCGTTCCACGTGAACAGTATTCTTGTTTAGGTGTTGTTTGACTCGGGTGCCACCCGATCATTTGTTTCCCTTGCACTTAGCAAGAGGTTACAGAGTCTTCAGGCATGTTGGATTGCCCTTTAGAGGTAGAGATTGCCGATGATTGATCGGTGCGAGTGTCGGTAGTATTCAGGGATTGTGTCCTAAGGTTATTTGAGGAGCGCTATTTGGTGGATTTGGTTCCCATCCCATTGCGGGGGAACAAGGTGATTATTGGCATGGATTGGTTGAGCCTTAATGGGGCGGTGATAGATTGCACACAGCAGCTAGTGCGGATCAGGACCCCAAGTGGGGGAGAGTTGGTGATCCACGGCGAGAGGCCACAGCGTGGACCCACAGTATGTTCAGCAGCGAGAGCTAGGCGCTACCTTCAGCAGGGTTGTGCGGGATACGTCGCGTATGTTATGGATACCCAGGATGCGGGTAAGACGACGATGAGCGAGGTTCGAGTGGTGTGAGACTACGCTGATGTGTTCCCGGAGGAGCTTCCTGGAATACCTCCGGAGCGTCAGGTAGAGTTCAGAATCGACCTAGTTCCTGGTGCGGCTCCGATAGCCAAGGCACCATATCGGTTGGCTCCTCCCGAGATGCAGGAGTTGTCTACGCAGCTGCAAGAGCTGCTAGACAAGGGATTTATTCGACCGAGCAGTTCACCCTGGGGAGCCCCGATCCTGTTTGTGAAGAAGAAGGACGGGTTGCATCGGATGTGTATAGATTATCCGGAGCTGAATAAGGTAACGGTGAAGAACCGTCACCCACTCCCGAGGATTGATGACCTCTTTGATCAGTTACAGTGAGCATCTTGGTTCTCCAAGATCGATTTGCGTTCAGGTTATCATCAGATGAGGGTCAGAGAGGAGGACGTACAGAAGACCGCGTTTCGGACGCGTTATGGCCATTATGAGTTCATGGTGATGTCGTTTGGGCTCACCAATGCTCATGTCGCGTTCATGGACCTCATGAACCGCGTGTGTAGACCGATGATGGATCGGTCTGTGATAGTTTTCATTGACGCAGGAGGAGCACGAGGACCACCTGAGAGAGGTTTTGGAGACCTTGAGGAGGGAGAGCTTGTATGCCAAGTTCTCCAAATGTGAGTTTTGGTTGCGCGAGGTGCAGTTTCTTGGGCACCTCATCAACCAGAGCCGGATATCAGTAGACCCGGCCAAGGTGGAGGCAGTGATGAGATAGGAGGTTCCGAAGTCTCCATCCGAGATTCGGAGTTTCCTAGGATTAGCAGGCTATTATCGGAGATTCATTTAGGAATTCTCCAAGATAGCCATACCCTTGACACTGTTGACTAGGAAAGCCATGGTCTTTCGATGGGGGCCTGAGCATCAGGCAGCGTTCGAGATTCTGAGACAGAGATTGTGCGAGGCGCCAATCTTAGCCCTGCCCGAGGGCGTAGAGGATTTTATGGTATATTGTGATGCGTCCATCTCGGGCTTAGGCGCGGTATTAATGCAGAGGGGTCATGTCATTGCTTATGCCTCGAGGCAGTTGAAGCCTCACGAGGCGAACTACCCGATGCATGATTTAGAGTTGGGGGTGGTGGTCTTCGCCCTCAAGATTTGGCGGCATTACCTCTACGGGGTTCGATGTACCATTTACACGGACCACAAGAGTTTGAGGTACCTCATGGATCAGCCGAATCTGAACATGAGGCAGCATCGTTGGTTGGATGTGGTGAAGGATTATGATTGGAAGATCCTTTACCACCCGGGGAAGGCCAACATGGTGGCCGATGCGCTTAGCCGTAAGGCGACACTGATCAGGGATGTGTGTATGAGGATGATGGTGGTGACACCATTGTTAGAGCAGATTCGGGAAGCCTAGCAGGAGGCTATGTAGGAGGAACACCAGAAGAGTGAGCGAATAGTGGGTCAAGTCACCTCCTTTGATTATGATAGCCGAGGGTTGTTGACACTACACTGTAGGGTGTGGGTGCCGTATCACGAAGGCATGCGCCAGATCTTGATGGAGGAGGCGCATAAATCCCGATTCTCTATTCATCCAGGGGCGACAAAGATGTATCGGGATCTTCGTCTAGACGATTGGTGGGCCTGCATGAAGTGGGATGTGGCCTGGTACGTCGAGCGATGTTTGACCTGCAGGAAGGTCAAGGCCGAGCATCAGAGACGGCACGGCAAGATGCAACCGTTAGATATCCCGTTATGGAAATGGAAAGATATTACGATTGATTTTATCACGAAGCTTCCCCGGACGGCGCGAGGAGTGGATTCGATTTGGGTCATCGTGGACCGGTTGACCAAGAGCGCCCATTTTATTCCGATTCAGGAGAGTGTCTCGGCCGAAAAGTTGGCCGATATCTATATCAGGGAGATAGTGGCACGACATGGGGTGCCAGTGTCAGTGATATCAGATCGTGATGTGCGGTTCACTTCCAGGTTTTGGAAGAGGTTTCATGATGAGTTGGGCACTCGTTTGCATTTTAGCACCGCCTTTCACCCGCAGACGGATGGTCAGAGCGAGCGGACCATCCAGACGTTGGAGGATATGTTGCGGGCATGCATATTAGACTTCGGTGGTAGTTGGGATACCTATCTTCCTTTGGCTGAGTTCTCATACAACAACAGCTACCACACGAGTATTGATCGTCCCCCATTCGAGATGTTGTATGGACGGAGGTGCAGGGCCCCGATATGTTGGGGTGAAGTTGGCCAGAGCGTCATGGGGAGCACCGAGGTGGTGCTCAAGATGACCGAGAGGATCCAGCAGGTTCAAAGTAGGCTTCAGACTGCACAGAGTCGACATAAAAGTTATGCCGACAAGCGTCGATCAGACCTGGAATTCCAGGTCGGGGATATGGTTCTCCTGAAAGTGTCGCCTTGGAAGGCGTCATTCGATTCAGGAAGCGAGGCAAGTTGGGCTCGAGATACATTGTTCCATCCAGGGTTGTAGCCCGATTGGGCAAGGTGGCATATAGGTTGGATCTTCCAGCCGAGCTCAGTCAGATCCATAACACCTTCCATGTCTCCCAGCTGCGGAAGTGCCTCGTGGATAACAGCCTGAATTACATTAAGCGCCTAGTCGCAATCCTCGACCGGAAGTCGAAGGATCTAAGGAACAAGAGGGTGGAATTAGTGAAGGTGCAGTGGCAGCACCGAAAGGGGTCAGAGTGGACTTGGGAGCCGGTGGAAGAAACGATGAAGCATTACCCCGAGCTGTTTCAGGATCGACCAGCAGTCTTCGAGGACGAAGTCTAAAAAAAGTGGGGGTGATTTCTAGCACCTGGTTCCTGGTACGTAAAATTTATCTTAGTGTTTTTCATTTTTAGCCTTGGACTCGGTGAGTTGTAGGTCCGACTCGCCGAGTAGAGACGGGATCCGAAACACATTTAAGTTGGCGACTCGGCGAGTCCATATTCTGGACTCGGCGAGTCCCCGCTGTCTGATGAAACCCTAAGTTTCAAGGGTTTGCACCCTATTTAAACCCTCTTATCCGCCCCAAGCTCGCCCCCTTCACCCTCAGAGCTCTATACCTCGTTCAAGCCTTGTTCCTTGTGAGTTTGAAGCATTTTGGTGTGTTTTCTTGAAGATTTGGAGAGGGAAGGAGAGTAGATCAAGAAGAGAAGAAGGAGGCCAGGCATATCTGTGTTATCTCAGTGATTCCTTGAGGTATAACTTAGTTTCCCTATGTTTTCATGCTTATTGTCCCTTGTAGCTCCACGAAAGTCCTTCTTGAGCCTTTCCCCAAGCTTGTTTGTGTTTTAGGGTTCATAATAAGTTGTTTAGCCTCTAGATCCAGGCATGATTGAGCTCCAGGAGCTTGGATCTACTGCCTTTATGGAGCCATATTGCATGAAAGCACTAGATCTACTCTTTTGGTGCATTTTGAGCCCTAAAACCCTCATGGGTGTTTATTTACACGTAAAGTTGGAAACTTTACGTGTTAATCAGGCCTTAGAAACCCAGATCTATGAATGACATGAGTTGGATTCAAGCAGAATCGTGTGTATAGTATCTGCATGTGGCAGACTCGGCGAGTCGTTCATCTGACTCGACGAGTCGAGACGCGAGTCCCCGAGTTTTTCCCCTTTTTCGTGTTGCGGGTTGGAGCAGTGAGTCATGGGGTGTGACTCAGTGGGTCGGAAGCTAGACTCACTCATGAAGTAACTCGGCGAGTCAATGCCATGACTCGGCGAGTTCAAGACAATCTCCTTGCCCTAAGAACAGACTCGGCGAGTTGTTCATACAGCTCGGCGAGTCTCAGCATAGAGTGTTCTTCGGATGACGATGAACTCGGCGAGTTGTTCATACAACTCGGCGAGTAGGATGAAGGACTATTGGCCTTTAGTTTAGAAGGAGGACTCATCGAGTCAATGCTTAACTCGACGAGTAGAGACGGGTTTATGGTCGGACAAAGGGATAGGGATTCGGCGAGTTAGCAAGTCAACTCGGCGAGTCGGGCCAACTGGTAGTTGACTTTGACTCTTGTTTTGTAAGGGGTAAATGGTCATTTTACCCTGAGGTCGGTTAGCAGTATTTGACTAAGGGTTTTGTGGGAATTATAGCTGGAGGATTTCCGGAGCGGCAGCAGCAGAAGACAGTCAGTTCCCACACAAATCGGCAACTACTTTGAGGTGAGTTACCTTCCAGGTGAGGTGGGTCTACGGCCACAATGTCGTCCCACCAGTAGGAGTTGTATGTTAGATGATTGTCTTTGTGATATCATCTAGGTTGCTACTACCTGATATGTTATATGCTAGCATGATATGTATATGTGATAGTAGTAGAATTCGGTTGCTAGGACCGAAGGGTAGATCGGACACTCCAGATATGTCTGATAATATGTTATATGCTAGCATGATATGTATATGTGATAGTAGTAGAATTCGGTTGTTAGGACCGAAGGGTAGATCGGACACCCCAGATATGTCTGATAATATGTTATGTTATGATATATGTGATAGTAGCGGTAGGGGTGAAATAGTCCCCGAGGATCGGTTGTTAGGACCGATGGGTAGTCAGCACCCCAGAATGGCTTGACATGGGTAGTCAGCACCCCAGAACGGCTTGACACGGGTAGGTCGGCACCCCAGAATGGCCGTACCGGGTAGGTCGGGCACCATAGAATTGCCCGACAGTGTGTATGATATATAATTGTATGGTATGTGGTAATATGGGGGAACTCACTAAGCTTTTTGCTTACGGTTTTCAGTTTTGGTTTCAGGTACCTCTTCTTCGAAGGGGAAGGCGCCGACACGGTAGCGGTACATCACACACACGCTTTGTATTCCGCACTATGGGATCCTCCTGGGGTTTTGTACTCTGATAGTATTATGTTTTACGAAATGGTTTCCAGACAAACAACATCTTTTATGAAAAGTCATGATCCGTGAATGTTCTATTTATAATGTTTTGCAAATGGTATGTTTTAAAATGAAATTTTTGGCTCGTATTTTTGGGACGTTAGAATCTTCCCTAATATAATCTATGTTAAGATCTTCCCCAGTATAATCTAAGTTGGGATCTTCCCCGATATATTCTAATTTCGGATCTTCCCCAGTATAATTTAAATTTGAGATCTTCATCAGTATAATCTATGTTGGGATCCTATCCGGTACAATCTAGGCTGGGATTTTCCCCAGTATAACTAGAATTTTCCCCAAGAATGTGTTTAGAGGGATCCTCCCTGGTTCAACTCTCAGTATCAACAAACAATTCCAAAGAAGAGTTCAACAAAGACAACGGAAAGTCTGGTTGAACTTTAAGGAAGGGAATTTAAAAGCTATCGCCATGTTCTATCTATCATTATCTTCTAATTTATGTTTACTAAAACACTACACCTAAAGTTATCCCTATAACAAGAGAAAGTTATCTTTAATAGTTCCTTTTCTTATAAAGATTTTCCTACAACTCTTAAGACTTTTTAACCAAAGTTTATCTATCTCTAACCTTAGGATCCCAACTATTTCAAGATCCTGAGACTATCCATCTCATATTTTAAGATCGTAATATTTTTTTTGTAAAACCTAAAATCTTAATCAATTCTACCGCAACCCTAGCTATATATTTCTACAAGTAAACCATTCACACAGATAAAACAATAAAACCTAAAGCATATAAATTAAAAGTGTTGCTCGCCAACCCACCAAGAGATTAAATTGTCTTACAAACAAAATTTTAAAGATTGTTTTGAACTTATCAAACCTAAATACTATCCAAGGTTTGATCACCACCTTCTGGAGTCGCCTATGCCTCATCCTTCTTCTTTTCCTCGTCTCCATCCTTCTTCTTCTCCACTGGCCCCACGGGATCCCTACTGACATTAACTTGCTTTCCAGTTAACTTGGCCAATGTGTCACACCACCCGTCCACATTCTAGGATTTTGTGTCTCCTTTCTCCACGTCCTCTGCCATCTTAATCTTCGCCTCCTAAACAAATTCGGCGATACCACTCTTGAGCTCAGTGATCACATCCTCAATATCCTAGGCTTACTCATCTTCTTTCTCTGCCTTCTCCTTTCTTAACTTCTCCACACTTATCAAGAGATCCTTGTTGTTCGCTTCCCATATCTTCTCCTGCTTCTTCAAGGTGTGCTCTGCCTCCTCATTCCTGAGCCTTATATCCTCAATCGACTGGGAGGCATGATATGAAACCTAAATTATCATAATGAGTAAACTAAAATCAATAAAAAAATAACTCAAAGTTTCTTACGGTTTGTGAGAAAGAGATCATCTTCTTCATTACCTCCTCTACTCCTAGGCTCTCCAAGCTAAGATCCAGGATCTTACACGGTTTTCTCTTCCTAGATCTAGGAGTTTTTATAGTTAAATCAATCAGAGGAAGAGAAGAAGAAGAAGAATAAGTCTTTTCCTTTTTAACAATGAGTTGACCACTATACATGGCCTCTTCAAGTTCAGAAAGGGTGAAGCGAGCGCTACAACATGTAGCCTTGGATCCCAAAATTACAAAGGATCTTCATACGTTCAAGATCCCATGAATATAATAAATGAATAGAGGATCCATATCGGTAGACATTGGGAGACTGGTGGATGAACTTTCTTGAAAACTAGACTACTCAAATTTCTCTGTAGTCTCTTTGGTGGCAGGAGTAAGTTCCTCCAACTTGGTGATATGTGTTTTTATGTGTATATAAAACTTGATGTGTGTTTTTATGTATATATTTTAATTGATCAAGTTTTAAATTTATAAAACTGATTTTATTGCAACTGGACTAATAAACATATTAGGTAGTGTACCTAATCGTGCAATAGTATAGTTCATCATTTATAAAACTGATTTTATAGCAAAGGGTTTTAACACCCAAACCAGAAAGTAAACATATATAGAATCACATTGGAATGTTAATCACGATCAAAACAATGAATGCAATGATTTCTGGTATAAATCCGCTCTCTAATCCTTTAGATCTCCGCTCCATATCAGCTTAACGGCCCTCCGACCACCTTTTAGACCCTCAAAACAGCTTCTATGAGTTTTATAATCATAGGGAACGAATTAGGGTTCAAGATATGTCATTAAGGCTAATTTTTGGCACTATTTATAGCATTTAACATCGCCATGGCGTGATTGATAGCCACCACATTGTGGTCTTCATGGATATCCCATATTCTCCAAGTCAGCTCAATGATCGCAAAGTTTCCATTTACCACGTCGTCGTGGTGATCACTACGTTGTGGTGAGTGGAAATAAACATTTTCTCAAAGCACGAAAGTTGTCCAAGATTGTGTCTAGTTTTCAAAACATTTTGAATCTCGGCAGTCAAAGTTACGGGTCATCAGATATGACCAAAACATTGATGAGGGGTCAAGCTGTCCAACAACATCCTTTTTGTGTCTTTTTAGCTCATTTCTCCTGCTTTTGCATTTCAGCTCCCATTTTTACTGTAATTGAACATTTCAAAGCGTATTAAGTATCATATATCTTAAAATATAACATTTTAACTCAAATACATTAGGATAATGGCATAAAATATATAGTTAAATATGACCATATCAAATACCCCACACTATTCTTTTGCTTGTCCCAGAGTAAAACTGATTTTATTATTATCATACCATGACATCAAAACCCTAGCCACCAATATTGAACAAGACAATCCATTTTAAATTTCTCCATTACGTCAAGAATACAATGCAAGTATTTGTGTCTAATTCCTATAAACTTCCCCAATCCTAAATACTCACATGCCTCATAAACACTCTTCCACTTATTTTGAACAAGATTCATTTTATGCATCTCTCCGAATATATCCGTAGAAATCTTTCTTAACCTCAAGGTAATTTTTTACTAAGCTCCCAAGCATACATATATAAAAATAACCTAGAAAGAAAAATTACAATTAAATAAAATACTCAATTGACTTTTGGCAATTTCGCTTCATTCTTCAATATCTTTAGTCTTCAGACTTTGGAAGCTTTTATTCGCTCAACATTTCTCTTTTTTTCTCTCTCTCTCTCTTTTTAAACATCTCACTTTTTTCACGCAAAACAAAAAACCTAATGAAAAATATATGCTTAAGCAATGGAGTTTAATCTTCAACCCTTATTAGTTAAAGGCATTAGTGTAGAGTGCAATGACTACATAAACTTTCCTGCATACATTTCCGGTACACGATGCTAAACATATTATGTCCCTCAAACTAAGAAAATTCATGTTTTTGTCCAATGAGTTTACTAGGACAAGGAAGTCAAAAATACACTAGAACATATGTTGGCGCAAATAAACATCAAGGCTTGGATCAGATCGTTCCATACAACACTAGCAACCTAAGTCTCAACACAATAATAGAACAATTTTTTTAACCATATTCAATTTTGGACTATTTTTACAAGTCTTTATTATTATTATTTTTAAAAATTTTTCAATCTAGCAATGTCAATTAATCTTGAAATTTCATTTTATTTTGATGAAACTATGTTATTATACTTTGAAATACATAAGAAAAGTAAGTTGGATCCTCAAACTGCAAAGAATTCGGACAAGTAAATTTTTGACTAACACGAAAATGACGTTAAAATAAGTTATTAAATAAATATTAGAATTAAACCTTATTGCTATAAATAATAACATAATACGAAACTACATGTCAACACGATTCTGAACATATATAAAACGTCGAAAATGAAGTTTGTATGTGAAAGATGAAATATCGTAATACAAAAAGGGGAGTAAAAACGAATGATAAAAAGTAAAATCTTTCGACCCGCTACCCCACACTTAATCCATGTAATGTCCCCATTGCATGCATAAACAATTAAAGAACATGAAATTAAAGAGGGAGAAAAAGGAACAAACTTCCCTGGGTAGTAGTGGCGAGATTAGATTGGGATGCTAATAATTGCTCCAAAATTTACTAAAGAGTAGAAACTGGAATTACTGCTTTTGTATGTGCCAAAAAATAAAACCAAGAACAACGACTTCTAGAAGTGTGTTGAACGTGGGCCACGATGTGGGAAAGCAACGTCATGTGGTGGTGTCGAGAAAGAGTTTGTCATGATCGTGAAACAATAGAACACCACAACGTGGTTTAGTTTTGCCACGTCGTGGTAACATGTCTGATGCGATATTAATAATAGCAAATGCCATGGCGTGGAGATGATGGCCACATCGTGGTGACTTCTCGGAATGTCTTTAAGAACAAAAATAATGCATGTTTTCTTCTTAATGGCTAAGGACCATTCCTGACCATTTCTTTCTGTAAAATTCCTTCAAAACTATTCTCTTAATCAAGTGGGAACCCCACACTTATTAAAAATCGTGGCTCTCGATACTCAACATCAGACTCTCTCGGCTTTTTATCTCGTGTCAAATCAGCATCGACCCCAATTGTTGAAATTTCTTAAAGTATTCGAAGAACAAAAAAATTATGCAAAGATCTGAAACATCAAGAGCATCAACATGGAAAACAAAATTAAAAAAAACTAAAAAAATAGAAATAAAAGCACACTAAAATAAATAACTAGGATATCACGATCACTCGTCCTTTTCACAATCATGCTACAATTGTTGATCAAATCTCTTGCATACAAGAAGTGGTTTGTGAAAACGAAAACTTTTGGGACCAGTTATGTTATTTCCTTCATTTTGTTTGCACCATTAACTAATAAGTAGAACAAGAGTGACCCAACTAGTCAAGAATAGCAAGAGTTTGGTCTTCCACTTAACCAGCGTAATACGTCTTGCTAGACTATGCCTCGTGGATTGAATTTGACAAATCACCAAAGTAGTAGACTAAACAAGTCAATAATTCCCTAATATCTTGCAATCTCGAAACTCATGCAAAAAGATAAACCAATCAATGCATATGATCGTGAATTCCTGTAAAATAACAACAAAAACCATCCTAACAAGTGCCATGTTATCAAGTAAAATAAAAATAAAACTAAAGTAAATTCAAAAACAAATAACGACGAATCAAATAAATTAAACTAATTCAAAACTGTTCCCCAACAACGTTGCCAAAAACTTGGTGATATGTGTTTTTATGTTATATAAAACTTGATGTGTGTTTTTATGTATATATTTTAATTGCTCAAGTTTTAAATTTATAAAACTAATTTCATCACAATTGAAGTAATGAACACACTAGGCAATGTACCTAATCATGCAATAGTATAGTTGTGGTAAGACCAGGTGTCGAACACAAGAAGAACGGTGCTAATATAATTTGGAGCTTTTGATTATAGGTTACACTAAACACACAAAAACAGTAAGAAGGGTTTTATGGAATTAAATCTCAAATAAACAATTAAACAACAAATATCGATAAACCGATTGAAGACACATCTTTTTAGGTACTTTGGTTTAGACTAGATTTCCTGTCAAAATACCGGCTAACTACTAAGTTCAATGTATATTTATTCATTATTCACCGATTCCTAATATGACTAGCATCATGATCTGACTACTAATCATTTGATTTGAACATAACTATAATTCAGTGATCAAGTGAACAAACAATCATGTGATTCAGTATTTAGTTTGAATTAAGCAAGATGTGATCTTTGTTAATCATAATGATCATAGGAATTAAATCATGCATAGAATGATCATCTACTCATGCACATACATTAAAATTGATCACTTTATTTCCTAACCATAGGTTTTGATCTAACTCTAGTCATAATTACCAATCATCATGGACAACTATAATTCAAATTAACACAGTTAGAATGGTCATCTAAACTCTATTAATTCAGCAACAGGGAATAAAGTAACAATCTTTAACATATATGGATCTTGTAATCAAACTTGAAAAAATAAATTAAATAAGAATAAACAATCCAAATAGCAATTAATCCATAATCTCAAAGATTTATCTAGTCATAAACACAAAGCAAAGGGTTTTAACATCCAAATCAGAAAGTAAACACATATAGAATCACATCGGAATGCTAATCATTATCAAACCAACAAACCAAATGATTTGTGTCATGAATCCACTCTCTAATCCTTCATATCTTCACTCCATATCAGCTTAACTACCCTTTGACCGCCTGATAGACCCTCACAACGGCTTCTCAAAGATTTATAACCGTAGGGAATGAATTAGGGGTTCAAGATATTTCCTTAAGGCTAATTTTTGGCTCTATTTATAGTTGTTAATGTCGCTAAAGTGTGGTTGATAGCCACCATGTCTTGCTTTTCATGGATATCTCGTATTCTCCAAGTCAGCTCAAAGATCACGAAGTTTCCATTTACCATGTCGTGATGGTTATCACCATGTTGTGGTGAGTGGGAATCAATATTTTTTCAAAACACAAAAGTTATTTGAAATTGTGTAAAGTCTTCAGAACATTTGGAATCTCGTCAATTGGAGTTACTAGTCATGCGATATGGCAAAAACACTGACGAGGGGTCAAGCTGTTCAACAACATCTTTTTTTGTATTTTTTTAGCTCTTTTCTCATCCTTTTGCATTCCAGCTCCCATTTTAACTGCAATTGAACATTTAAAAGCATATTAAGTAGCATATATCTTAAAATATAATATTTTTACTCAAATATATTAGGATAATGGCATAAAATATACACTTAAATATGGCCATATCACTTGGTGACTACATAAAATCAAACAAAATAAGAAATTGTAAATTTCGGGATCCTTAACATAATAAACCAAATCCTAGCCTTTTTGACCCAATTCGTTGACAGAAGATCACCATTGGAGATGGACTCGCGTTTCACCAAAAAATCTCTTTCCAAGCACCATCATTTTGTTTTGATTTCAAAATTAGATGTGTTTTATCAAGTTTAACCTTGAACGTGAAACGAGAAGATCCAAAACTTTGAAGATCATAAATGTGGGCTAGTTTAGCCAAACCTATGTCATGACCCTTGGACTGATTCGACTGGTCAATCCAAAAAAGGACCCTCCAGATCGTGGGCATGATTTGGATATAAGAGATTTTGGTTACCTCAAAAAACTTAGAAACGACACTAGAGAAAGGATAGGTCAAATCTAAGGAGAAGGGATACTCTGGGAAGCAAACCCAAGTAGGAGAAATGGAATGCGGTTGGACGTAAGCACCGAAAGGTTTGAAAACAGTATCAGTAAGAAAAACCGCACTCGTTTTCAAACATTCAATGTCACTGTCATCAAAGGAACATGTCTCATCATACTTCAGGATTTGTTAAACAACAAAATCCTCATTCGATAGGGCAATGATGCTTGCGCTCGAACGAAGTATCTTCTTACCCATGGATCAAAAAGAAAAGAATGCAAGCAAAATAAAAGATAAGGGGCATGAGATTTACCTTAAATATGACCGATAATGCTTAGGAGAACGATAGAAGGGGTAAAGAAGCAACGATAACAACTAAGCCCTATTTATTTGGGTCGCAGAAGAGAGAAAAATGGCATGACATGTTAATCCTTCCTGATGAATGGATAAAATTCTCCCCGTTGGAGTTTAAATTTTGAAATCTTTATCTCAGTTGAATTCTAAAATAAATTATATTCTTTAAATATTTGGAATTAATTCAAACATTTTGCAATTATAATTTAGGGTCAATTGTTAGGGGTCAAGATCCTGAAACATGTCCAGGATCCCGGATCTTAAAGAATAATCCGGATCCTAAAACATATATTTCAATGATTCAGGATCCTGAATATTACCAATATTATTTTCTAACAAGATTAATGAATATATTTCTTGTTTATCATTTACATGTGTAGAAATAGTCAACACAAGACACGTCTGCATTGAAGAATATCTCCAATCAAACTTAAAATCCAAAGTTATGAGGTCAAAGAAATATACAAGAGCTTGTTCAACAGGATCCGAAGAATATCGGACATTTATTTAGTTAACCTATGGTATAAATATACATGTATAAACAACACCGAGAGCAACTGAATCACTTGTACTCATATTCTCAAACATATTTTATAATTTGCATTTGAATTAATAAGATTAAACAAGGCAGGTGTTTATTATCACCTTCCAAAGCTATTTGTAGGAGATCCTAGCAAGAAGCAAGGGCTTTTTTATAAGATCACTTGTGTCACTTTCATTTCATTTCCATATTCACGTTGATTACAACACCATAACCTCTTATACAATTTGGTTGATATTTCCTAAATCATTTTTTGACCAATACACTTCCCCTTATTTTTCTATGAATTGAAACATATACTGTCTTTTTTTATTGATGATTGCACGAAATTTATATGGATATTTTGTCATAAATCTGAAGTTTTTCATACTTTTCTCCAATTTCATCAAATGGTTTAAACATAATTTACTACTATGATAAAAATCTTAATAACAAACTGGGGAGGGGGGGGGGGGGGGGTTGGCGGCGAATATCACAACGATTCAACCTACCTCAACTCTCATGACATCTCTCACCGTGTCTCATGTCCATATACATACGAACAAAATGGGTTTTTCAAAAGACACAATCATGTTATCGTTGAAAAAGGACTCACCCTTCTTGCTCACTCTTTTTTTCCTGACACATTCTGGAAATACACATTTAAAACTGCCACATATTTCCACAACCACACAATAATAATTGTACTTGATTTTTAATCTCTTTACCAAAAAATATACTCTAAAAATCCTGATTATGGGTTCCTCAAAACGTCCGGATATTTATGTTAATCATTCCTTCGGCATATAACACTCATAAATTTGACTTTCGTTCAAAACCATGTGTATTTGTCGGCTATAGTGCTTCTCACAAAGGTTGTATATGTTACCATCAGCCCTCTTCTCGAATCTACATAGCTCCACATGTCATCTTTAATAAAGAAGTATTTCATTACTCTACCTCTCCATAGTCCACTTCTACCCCCTCAATCTCCTATTTTTCTAGTATCATCTACCCTACTCCACCATGCAACTGAATTGCTCATCGACATTAAACCTTCTCATTCGTACATACCTATTAGACATAATACTCATGTCCGTTCACCAACTACTTCCCTCTCTTCGTCTCCCTATACCAATCCTCATTATCAAAATTCTAATCTTAGTTCTCGTGCTCGACAACATTCTCCTATTCCTTCTCACTCTTAACCGGATGATAATTGATGACATCTGATGCTTACCATAGCCTATACCAATTCTCTCAAACCAAAAGCATATTTCTCCTCTTTATCTTGTAATCCAATTTTCAAGCCTTCTAACTTCAAGCGGTCTGTTAAGTCTCCATGTTAGCAAGAGGCAATGAAAAATGAATATGGTGCACTTATGAGGAATAAAATTTGGTCCCACGTTTCCTATCCCTGTAACACTAATATTTTAGGTTGTAAATGGATTTACTGTTTCTAAAGGAACTCAGATGGCTCTATTGCATGCTATAATGCTCGTTTGGTTGCACAAGGTTATAGTCAAGAGAAGGGTATTTACTATTTTGAAACATTCAACCCAATCATCAAACCAACCATAATTTCTTGGCACTTTTTATAGTTATATCCAATCATTGGTGTGTTATACAACTATACATCAACAATGTCTTCCCCAATAGCAATTTAGTTGAAGATATGAAGAAACCATGAGGCTTTGAAGATTCTATAAAACCAACACATGCTTGTCGATTAAATAATGTTATTTATGGTCTTATACAAGCCCCAATAGCATGATGAAACAAACTGAAACTTATATTCTCCACCAAGGCTTTCGTGCTTGTCAATCTAACACCTCCTTTTTGTGCATACATCATCTTCCGCGACCATTTATATTCTTGTTTACGTTGATGATTTTATTATCACAGGTACTAATGATAGTCTCATCCAAATTTTCATTAATTAACTAAACAAGGGTTTCTCTCTTAAAAATATGGGACAGTTAAATTTCTATATTGTGCCTTGCATAAAGGACTTTATGACTAGGTTTCAGCCTCCATCACCCTCTCAAGGCCTGAAATCGTAAACCTAGCCTCCCTATGTGATATTGAGCTTTTTATGTTGTTTGGTTGCATTTCGAAGGAAAGAGAAGAAGGTGCTAGCCGAAAGATCAACCAAAAACTCCTCCATATCCTCGGAATCACTCTCTGGATCATTTGTAAGTCTACAAGTCTCAATTTTGATGATTCTTTGGTTGTAGATCTAGCTTTGTTAGATTATTTCGGTCCATAATTGATGTTTGGTTGATTTTATGTGAAAAAGGTTGCAAAATATTACTCTCCTGAGTCCCATGAGCAACATAACTTGTGGATCTAGATTTTGGTTGAGATATTTAGCCTTGCATGAGTTTTGGTCACCTTTTTGCTCTTTTTAACCTAAAATGGAATCTAGAGATGAATTGCTCATGCATGTCTATAAAGCATCCAACTTTATGCTAGATCTAGTATTTGAAACCCTTCTGGAGTTGGTTTGGCTTCGGACTTTGAGGAAAAGTGCTTAATGGATAACCATGTCATAATTTTTTCCCTTATTAGAGCTTGGTTTGGAGATATTGTCTTATTGAAATGTGTTAATGGGTAAAGTTGGAAACTTTATCCATTAAGTTGTTGAGAAGGAGTGGATCTTGATTTTTGAGCCTTTGATTTTAAGTTAAAAGCAGCTTAATTCGATTAAGCTAATCAGACTGCTCACCAGGGCATGACACTAAGCCACCACGACGCGGTGAGTAAGGGATTAGTCGATTGTTTTGTAATTTTATGCCCACGCAATGGCCAAAGAAGACAACGACATGGAGGCCAACTATGTTTGACTTCAAATTTGATATGGGTTAACTTTTTCCAACCAATAGCTTTGGAAGGTAGAATAAGAGTTACATTGTATGACTATCTAGGTGTGGTGTAGAACTTGTCTTAACTAGCAGTGAGAGCAACAACAATTGATTATCGTCTGAGAGGTGAGCTCCTTCACTAGAATCGTGGGTCGATGGAAACGATGCTGACCCACTGGATTATGTTTGTAGGATGATAGTTGTCTTTGTGACACTTACTATTATGCTTATATGTACTTGTTGTGTTTGTGACTCTTGCATGTGTCTATATATATATATATATATATATATATATATATATATATATATATATATATATCATTATGGGCGGGACCTATTATACTGTGGGCAGAGCTCGTATGCATGTATGTGGTATGTGGTATTTTGGGGAACTGACTAAGCTTTGTTCTTAGGATTTAATTTTATGTTTCGGATGCTTCCAGCTCGAAAGGGAAGCGCCAGGCTTGATCGCAATGCATCCATCCATGTTTTTCGCACTTCTATGATTTTTGGAATTGTACTCTGATGACTATTTTACTATGACATAATTTTGGATGGTTTGATATAAATATTCGATGGTTTGTGTTGAATTAAAAATGAAATGTTTACTAGTGACTTTTGGGATGTTACAAGTTGGTATCAAAGCCTTTGTTTAAGGGTTCGGGCACACTCTCGGGTGTATCTTAACTCAAACTGAGGATTTCTAAAAATCTTTTATAAGAAAATAATTTTCTAAAAAGGCTTCTAAATGAAAAGGGGGATCCATACATGTTTATGTTGAATTGTGTCTAAGTCCATAACTATAATTGGTATGACTTGACACGACACATGATCCATTTGGGTTGCACTTCACCGGAACAATTTGTATGGATAGAGTTATGAGAAAAGGATATTTATGATTTATTAATATATTATAAGTTATAATATATTAATATGAAATCATATTATTTAATTAGTATTGATCAAGAATTAATTTGGAATTAATTTAGTGATCAAAAGAGGCTAATTAAATATGGACTCTTATATATATATATATATATATATATATATATATATATATATATATATATATATATATATATATATATATATATATATGGAATGGGCCAAGGTTTAGTTAGGATGGGCTAAGAGTGTATGGAAGTCCATGGAGCTTTTAACCCATGGATCCTGTGTAAATGAAATGTCATGGGTATTAGGGTTTACACCCTAATCCTCCATAATATATAAAGGGGCCCTTGGCTCACAAAATTGGCACTAGTGTGTGTGAAAGAAAATGTGGCCGATTTTAGTGAGCTCCATATTCTCTCAAAGTTGTTCCATATTGTTTTGGTGGTTTGTGATTCCACTTGAGGCATTCACATTATTGGTGCTAGGCTCTTAAAGCTCCAAGGAATCAACCACAACCAAAAGGTATGTAATTCAATCTAGTTTTATTATGCAAGTAACATATGATTATATGCTAGTTAGGGAAATACATTGGAATATTCAAGTTTGCATGTATAATATAGAAAAAATAGATCCAAGGTATTTAGGGTTTCATGTACACCTTAGGAGTGTTAGAATGCTTAAAACCCAACAGTTTATAGTGTCCATACATGTTTATAGTTTTAGTATGTGTATATGTGAATAGAATGCTAGAATAGGGATAAGGATCTACTCGTAATTGCATGATAAGATGCTAGGAGGGATTCCTTATGAGCCGACTGTATGAGCCTTTAAAACTGCATGCCAGTATAGAATTCAAGTGAATAGATAGTATGACATGATTGATAGTGAACTGATTTAGAACCCACTGCTCGAATGCTGCTTCCTTTGTGATTCTACGGACTCCACTGGTGTCGGCTAAGTATTAAGAGAATGCGCTAAATTACATGTTATGGGGATAATATTACTTTTGAAGGTTGGATTCAACCATATTACACAACTCTTGTTTGAGTCCAACTGTTATAGGGTGGCATCTAGCATTCAAAAAAATTATCTGGTGTCAATGACATGTAACTGTATTCATGAGGTAGTTATAAGGTATTGGAGGGGGTCTCTTCTGCAACTGATGGTTGATGGTGATGGTAATAGGGGATCCTAAGAAAGATTAGGATATGTCCTAGCGCATAGGATGCTCTATAGTATAATACAGAAGTAATGGAGAGAAGTGACTTGGAGGATTCGAAACAGTCCTTGGGGAAGGTATAGATAAGTGTGGAAGATAGTATAGGGCTCGTATTACTGAAAGCACATGATCTATACCCAAGGAAAGGAAGACCTTAATGAATTTGACAAACTTTGGGAGTGTGAACCTCTTCATGCATACAATGATGGTTTATGTATTATGTTTCAGCATCGTGATGACACATAGCGGAGCAGGAGGTTCAAGATACGGGTCAGATTCAGGCTCGGGCACCGAACCAATTGATGAAGGATTGTGCGAGTTCATTGCATCTGAGATTATGAGAGGAATCCTTGATGTGACCTCGGTGATGTCCGGGTCGATCAAGGAGGGTATCATCGAGTTAATGTAGGATTGTCTCCTAACCTTTAGAGTCGAGCTAGTTGATGGTCAGTATAGAACCTCCACTCTCTCCTTCAATGATTTCAGGAGGTGTAGGGCACTGGAATTCTTTTGGGCGAAGGACCCCATTGCCACCAGGTGATGGATAGCAGACATAGAGTGTGCTTATATGACTAGCTTCTACCCTGAGGGGTCGAAACTGTAACATCCCCAATTTCACGGCCAGAAAAGACCGATTTCGGTTATGCTTTTTAAAATAAAATCAGAGTAATCATTTAATTGAAAGTGTTGCGAAATTTGTTCCCAGAAAAACATGATAAATATATTATCAAATCATTTCCGAAGAAATGTATTTCATTCATTTAAACCATTGGGATGTCATTGTTAACACAAAAACATAAGCATAAATAAAACTTACGTTCATTTACACTAGTGATTTACTTCTCTTTTAATCTCTCGGTGTAAAGCAACTTCATATCGATACCTCTGATACAAATAAACTAAGTGTGTTAGGCTTGGGAGCCTGGTGAGCATATAGGGTTTTAAACCCACAACAAATAAATTTATTATGTTTAAACATCAAACAATCAACCCAGTCACCCAACCCCATTATCTTCTTTATTTTTTTAAGGATTTACCCTACGAATCATCTATCACTCATTCCTAAAGATTCCTCCTAAGTAATAGGCACGAAGTCACATCGTCGGTAGGGTTTATACTATAGGCACTAAGTCCATAGCTGTCAGGGTTTTTAGAGTACATCTGATGAACATATAGTTCACACACCTACAAGTTGCACTGCTAGTGTTCGATGGACCATCTAGAACAGTCCATGGTTGTCATCCATACTCTGCTGAATGACGGGGCCATCGCTTGGGTCATCGTTTGGCTCATCGCTTCTCACCATATTTTACCACTCATATATCATCGCTCATCTTTCATCGTTCACCATTTATCTCATCATTTTATCACACATCAACTTATTTCACCTACCCATGTTATACCCAGCATATTTGTAGATAATATATATATATATATATATATATATATATATATATATATATATATATATATATGAGGAATTAAATATCCTCCTACTTTTGTTCCTACAAATCCTCCAACCCAATTAAATGATGACATGTGTCATATTAATGTATTAAAATATCATTAAATGAGCATTAAATGATACACATGTCACTATTCAATTGGGTAGGAGGATTTATAGGAAGAAATAGTAGGAGGATATTTAATTTCTCATATATATATATATATATATATATATATATATATATATATATATATATATATATATATATACTAAATCATTTTAAACATGTATAAAACATTCTTTCATCTACCCATGTTTTACCCAACATATTTGTAGATACAAAATACATGTACAGTTTAAAACATGTATTATACAATCATTCAACATCTATCCCAAATAAACAAACAACATATATACACATAGCACGTATTTTATATAAAATACTTCATATCTATGTGTAAGGTGAAAGTGACTATACACTCACTTGATAATGTGATGATTGGACAGAACTACCACTCTAAATGTAGTATTCTTCGGTGAAACCGGGATGTTTTCTAAAAAATCGGGCTTCACGCGGGCAGAGTTTCGACTCGAAAACTCTTTTTCTCAGGATCTTCGGTGCGTCAGGACTTGCTTCGGGTATCGGGGATGATACTGGGGCTTCGGGGTATATCTTGCATGTAAATCGAGGTAATATGGGTGAGAGAGAAGAAATTTGGCAACCAAACTCTGTTGCATTTGTGATCTATTTATAAGGTGAAAATTTGAGATTCACCTCATGAACCAAGTATGTTCACTTCGTGAGGTTCAGCTCGTGAACCAAGTATGTTCACCTCGTGAATTCGATCCTGATCATCTCTTACACTTATTGTGTATCTTCTAGGATCGAAAGGAGTCATGCAACGAATTCACCTCGTGAATTTCAATGTTCACCTCATGAAGGTCTCAAAGTTTGTGCCCCGAACTTCAAAAATCCATATCTTTCGCATACAAGCTCCGTTTTTGATGTTCTTTATATCCACGTGTAGGTGAAGTTATGCTCTACAACTTTCTTTTAGACTCCATCGGCTAATTTTGACTTCATTTTTATTATTCTATTTTTAACAGGTCGTGACAGGAAAAGTCCGTCAAAAATTCATAACTTTTTCCTCCGACGCCCGCTTTCGTCTGTCTTTTTACCGTTGTACTACTATTAATGAGATCTTCGATTCTCGTTTAGATTGTTTCGGCTAGAAATCACTCGATCTCAAAATCGGACTTCGGGCTACATACTGCTAAGCTGAAACTTAGAAAAATCATAACTTCCTCATACGGAGTCATATTTAGACGTTCTTTTTATGCACGCTCTCGGTTTAATGTATTCTACGACTTTCGTTTAGATCGCTAAGGCCAAATATCGCTCTATCGTAAATTTACTATTTACATCGCGTTGTGTCGTGCTGGTTCTGTATGTCATAACTTCTTCGTTATAACTCAGATTTTAGCATTCTTTATATATTTGGAATCCTTGTTACGACTACTAAAACTTAGTTAAGATTACTCCTTCTGACTAATCTTTCATCAGAAAGTCATTTTCGACACTTATCGTCTCTAAATTGACTATCCCAGATCTGTGGGCGTTACAGAAAGTGAGGTTCGTTGCAAGCTATTAGAGGGAGCGTGCTCAGGAATGGTGGGAGGAGGTTGGATATGCTTTGGGATCTCCAACCATTGAGGCCATGACCTGGTCGGATTTTGTGACCTGATTCCGAGTAGAGTTCACACTGGCTATTGAGGTGCAACAGTTGGCGAGGGAGTTCTTAGACATGCGGCAGACGACTGAGACCTTGAGTGATGGAGATCACGGCCAAGTTTTAAGAGAGAGAGAGAGAGAGAGAGAGCTTTATTGGAACCCTGGTATGCAACATATGAGGAGATGAGGAAGACTCGGTACCATGACATGTTGAGATCAGATATCACGGAGTTCGTTATCTTTTCAGCTTGTCCGACATTAGAGGACATGATATCTAGGTCCCGGGAGCGGGAAATCGATTTGGAGCACATCGGAAAGAGGAAAGAGGAACTGGTACAGTCATATGGGGTTCAACAAAGAAACCCAAGGTTTCCGATTCTAGATTGAGGGGCCAACAAGGATGTGTTGAGATAAATATTAATAGATCGATAGATTCTGAACAACAATATGAATCAAAACAATAATTTCAATGATCGTAGTTGTGTTGAATGATTATAAATCAATGCCTTAGAAGAGCTCGATGATAACTTCTCTATGAAGGCAAAGTAGGGAAAAAAAACAATCGATACCTTAATACGGTGCATGCATGCACTTTAAATAGTCTAACCCTAGAATCACTAAAAATCAGGGTGGACAGGCCCAACCCATTACCAAATGGACTATTCTAGCATACATTACAATTGACACAACACAAAATATCCCAACAATCTCCCCGTTTGTGTCAATAAGGAAATTCTTCAGTTCTCTTGACGCTTCTGAACCTTGAAAAGTTTTGGCATTAATCTGAGTAAGGTATTGTGAACTGTGATGTACCACTTAGTCATGTCTGTGAAGCATTTCTTGTCAGCAACTTCATTCTCCTTGCATTGTTCTATAATACCCACGATATAGTTCAGACATGAAGTGGAATAAAGATGCTTTTTAGGTAGAGAGAATAAGCACTTTTAAACATTCGTTCCATCTCTATTTCTTTGCTGAAAAGACACACTCGAATTGTCCTTCTGGATTTTCCCAAGCTTCATCTTCGTAACATCATTCATAGTTTCTTTTGGTTCCACGGAGGGTTTCTTTCTGAGTACTGCCTCAATTTCTACATCCATCTTACCAACCTCGTGGATGTAGGAGATTAACATCGGTTTTAGATGTTCCACAAGGGGTTCAAATTTCTGTTCATCCTTTAATAAGATATGGAACAAGGAAATCAGTCATATGGGTTAAGGCACGACAAGTCTATGAGTGTAAACTCAAAAACTGAACTTTTTGCTCTAGGGACAGCTTTGAATTTATCATTGATAAAGCACTTCGTTTCATATGGCCCAATGACTTTCACAGATTTAATTTTCTTTGAACTCCAGGTTTGATACTGAGGCTTCCAGTGCTTGAGGTAGAAAGAGAAAAGCAAATGGTTGGCGTCGTAGTCTGTAGTGGGTGCTTTCTCAATTTTATCAAAACAACGAAACAGGAACACCTTCAGAGTAATTGGTAGATCACGCTGTGAATCCAAAGTGTACTTGAATTGTTGATAGCTTTGTTCATAATCCTCTCCATGGTCCAGGGAGGGAAAAGAGTCTTTTGACTTTCCAATGTTACCTATGCATCACGAAGCTCTTCTTCACGAGCATCAGCTTCTCTCGCAATTCGCAGGTTTTCATCAAGCTCTTGATCACGAGAATTCGTTTGAGCTTTGCACCTTCATCCTCAGCTACATCTTCATCATCAACCATCTTTCATTTGTCTTTCGATCCTGAAGGTTCATTACCCTTCAGATCGTTTGGATTCGGTTTCTGTTCATGTTCACCAGAAGCATCAACTAGTTTCTTGACTTTCCCCCTTGTTTCAGAAGTGAGCCAGACTCCGAAACACCTTTTTGACGATTAAGCATTGAGAACACGGTTTTAAGTTTATCATCCAGATGTTGATGAACGAAGACCATGAGTAGAGAATCACGAGTCTCGTTGAGATTTAGCAAGAACTGAGTAACTTCTCTAACACAACTTTTTATCATATCCTTTTCAGACTTAAGCTCATCATTTTGCTGTTATGCAAGCGATAGTTGCACATAAATAACTTTGATCTTCACAGTTTTCACTGCAAGTGTATCCATAAGCGAATTATCGATAACAAGGTCCTCTTGAAGCTTAGGAAGCCGAGAAGTAGTAAAAGTTTGCAGCTCAGCATTATCATCCTGAATTTCAGTGTGAACCTTCGAAAAAGCAGCTTTCTCAGTTTGAAGAGTCGAGAAAAGACTCATAATGACCTTATTTGCAGCTTCAGTATTTTTTTCTGAGGATCGTCAAAAATCCTCCATCAACTCAGTAACATCGTTCACTAGTTTTTCGACCTTTTCGGTCGCCTAACGAATAGTATTCTCGGAATTTTCCACAGCTTTAGTAGATGCATCGAGACTTTTGGCATGATCCTTTGTGAAGGTCTCGATTAAAGCTTTTACAAACTAGTAGGAGTATTCTGTGCTTGATGAATTTTTGGAAGACTTAAGTAGAGTATCCAACTCTTCATTGAGGGCTTTGAAGTGCCCCTTCAAAGATGGTATCCGAATCATCATTGTGTAGTGGTGTGATTGGAGTAGAACTAGGACCGATCATAACACTAGAAGCACCTGCCCTTGTATCAGCTACGTTGATAGTTATTGGTGGTGAACTCGTGGTTGTGGTGGTTTTTGCGGTGGATTCCATGTAGAGAGGAATGGTGTGAGAAACAAAGACTTGTGGTTGCGAGACTCCTACAGATACATTTAGACATGGAGCAATGGTGATCGGTATGGATATGGGTGTAGATGTAGTAGTAGGAGATGGTGGAGGAGAAGGAACATGAAAAGTTTCAATTGGTGAGGGAACATAGGTAGGAATCGGAGATATTACCTCTGTAGAAGTCTGAGTAGGAATGGGCTCTGAAACCATTGGTTGCCAACTGACTGCAGTATCTTCAGTTTCACATTGTATTTTCTTTGTTCTCCGAACATCCGAAATTATATGAGACTTCGAATCCTCTTCAACGACTAGAGAGGGTGATTGCGGCTTATGAGCAGCCTTCTTGACTTTCTTCTTTGGAGTTTGATCTGGTTCGGAAGATCCAACTGTTTCCTTTCGTTTACCCCCTCTTAGGCTTGGTCGCTTCCTTCAAAGCCTTTTGCATCTTAGGTGTTAAAGTACGAGGACACGATGTTGTTTTCTTCTGATACTTGTTGATTAGCTCGTTGCCTGATGGAAAAAAATTGAGCATTGCCTCTGGAAGAGATCCAATGAAGTTGAACTTCGTAGGATTAGACACGATGAAGTTCAAAGTGTGAAAGATCAGGATAGCAATCATTATACATCCCTCGGTTAGTGGAATGTTGAGTTTAGTGATGGCTTTGTGGACAATGACAGACCAGAACCGAGCACACGAAATATCCGAGTGTCGTGTCGTGGAAAAAGTACTCTAAAAAAGTTGGACCCAAAGGATGGAACCATAATCCAGGTTGATTCCATGGTAAAGGTCGTAGATTATAGCGCAAAAAAAAGCATACTTGGCCTGTCTGAGCCCATGACCCGCTCTGAAAAACTTTTGAAGAGAAGGGTAAAGAGGCCATTCCACGTCGGAGGTAGGTTGGGCTTCTTGAACTTGGATAAAATGGCGAGATTGCCCACATAACCCATTTGGTAAAACATCCCCAAAATATCAGAAGAGATTGACTCTTGATTAACTAGATCCCTAGATTGAGAAAACCCTAGCAATCGGTTGAATCGAGACTTAGAGATTGTGGTTTTGTGGGAATCGATCTCAAAGGTAATGACAGACTCACTTTCCTGATTACTTGCAGATGAGAATGCCCTGGAGAGATGAACCAAGGTGACATTCTCCGCCATGGTGAGAGCCGGAGAGTAAGGAAGACACTCAATCATCGGTTGGAGAGAGGTGGTGTCACACCCCCAAACCAAGGAAGGCGGAAACGTCTGGGGGTGGAGGACTTCATGGAGAGTATCACAACAACGAGTATAATAGTGCTCAAAGTAAATACAACCATCATAAATATAATTGAAAAAGTTACACCAAAGTATATGTTTACATGATTCGAATCAATTACATTATGATACAAAATGAACTGTTTGACGATTTATCGTCCCATCCTCAAAACGTTGTTGATTTCCTGTTTTCACTGAATTCCTGAGAATACAAGTAGTTTTGAAAAGTGTCAACACAAAGGTTGGTGAGTTCATAAGCTTTTGACAGTAAGAGTTTAAAAATCGATCTTTGTAAAGAGATGTATGTTGCCAAGAAAAATCCAATATTTTCCTTATAAAAGTTATGTGGTCCTAAATGCCAGTACCGAAAAAGTACAAGTATTTGTCATACTTAAAGATATAAAAGTGGTTTCAAATTGGCGTAAAACCCTTTCTGATTTGAGAAAAACTCTCGTAATGAATGGTGTGTAGTCTTAAATACTAAGACTGAAAATATACATCTATATTTGTAATTGATATAAAAATTGATTTTAAATGAACATAAAACCCTTTTTAATATGAAGACGTACAAGTATTTTTCCATACTTAAAGTAATTTCAGTGAGCTAAATAGACATAACTTGCTATTTTATAGTTAGAACCCGTAAATCTTAAGATTTGTTAATACCACATGTGAGCTATCATAACCATACTTGACTTAGACGGCCTCGTAATTGCGATGTTCTTCAGGCGTCGCGAAACTGAAATGACACTTGTCACCACAGACCTGCCGGTCTAGCTGTTGCAAGCAGCTCTGGTGTGGGTTTGTCAAATCCAATATAGATCTATACACAACTATCACGTTCTCCCTACAAGAGACTCTGGTTACAATTTACAGGACTTTTTGATTTGGTTACTTTGGAAGTAACCCGAAGCAAATGACTCACAAATTTATTCATTAACAGATTTACGTGATCTAAACTGAAAACCTTTGGTAAAAAGTTTGAGAAGTAAATGATACATAAACTATACCTATTATAGTTTATCCAAAACGGTTGTAATGTATAAGAACTCTTTTATGAAACGCATTTGTGCTATGAATCCATAAACTATGCTCATTATAGTTTAATATACGTGTTCTAAATGAATGAATATTCTTATTATGAATTACAAATTTTCAGTTTATGATGATAAAATTAACCAAGAAACACATTCAATACTTAGAACTTATTATTATACACTTTGCTCAACATAATACAAAGTGTTATGAAAGTTATATGATGTTAACTAAATTAAACCTTTCTGTATTGTTTTATAAAAGTCATAGAAAAATCATACGAAGTCGAAAACTAAATCCGTAAATTATGAGAGTTCCCAAAATGTGTCTAGTTTACTCATAATTGTTATCATGATTTTTAATGACCTCCAACTTGGGTGAAATAGTCCATCATCACAGACTGGTCCGGATTGGTGTTTGAAATGATAAGCAGTTTTATAAAAATCACCATAAATTGTAGAAAAATCGTATGGAGATGTGCAAGTAGTCATTTTAAAGCTAAGAATTGGAACTACTTTCACCTAAAACAGTTTTGAAAACTAAAATGTTTAAGTTGTCCAAAACAGTCCGTGAATGGAGTTGAACTTTTATGATGAAGGCTGTAAGAAAAGTTTAGTTATGTTCTTGGTGTTTTAACTTGTATTTCCCCCATAAAAACTTGAGAAAACATGAAAATGTAGGGGTATGAACTCACCTTGAGTGATTTCAGTAGATAAGTGTTGAAGTAGAGAAGTGTTCAACCCAAGAACACTTGAAGATTCAAAGATCTAACACAATTATGACGGAGTTTGTGTAAGATATCCATGATTTGAGTAGAAATAAGTGAAATAATCATAAGGAGAATGGATTTTGCTTACCACATGTGGAGGAAAAACCCAAGATCAACCCTTGAATCTCGAATTCTAGAGAGAGGAAGTAAGAGAGAAAAGAGTTTGATCTTTTTGGTGAAAGGAGAGAAAATGAGAGAAGTGAGGAGAGAGGAGAGTTTTCTTACCCTTGACCAAGTGTATGGCTGAAAAGGGGTGGGAAAGTACCATGAAATGACTAGGTATGGGTTGATGGTGAATAGTGACATGGAGTGGGTATGAGAGTGGTTGCTTGTGTCATAGGATAAAGGAAAGTCAACACTCCACCTCTTGTACTTCACCCACTCTCTTTTGGATAAGGTTTTATCCTTAAAACGTGATTAATCATTAATTAAGGGGTCTTATATGTTAAAATAAAGTTTTGGGTGAAAATCTCGTGCTAAAACAATTAAAAACGAAGCTAAAATGAAGTCGTAGTCGAAAACCGGGAAGAAAAGCACTTCCAGCGAGGCTTCTCGGAAAGGGGTCGGAGGTTCGGTCCTCCTGAGGCTAGGTCCGAAACGAAGGGAGGCGAGGAAGCGAGAAGCGAAGGCTCTGTCCGAAGGCATCAGAATCCGAAATGGACCGAAGGTTCGGGTTCGGGTGTGGCATGCGAGGTTCGGGCCCGAGAGGACCCTTCGGGTTCGGTTCCCTTGAGCGAGGTTCGGCCCTGAGAGGACCTTCGGGTTCAGGTCTTCTTGGTTTCGGTCCCTAAGAGGACTTTCGGGTCCTAAGAGAGGTTTCAGGTCCTTAAGAGGGGTTTCGGGTCCTCAAGCTCATTTTACTCGTTTTTACCCCGTTTCAAGCCGTTTTTGACCCGGTCAAGGGTTGGAATGACCCGAATGACTTCAAAAAGTTACGGAAACTTTTGAGAGAGATTTGGGAGAGATTTCACATACTTGGAGAGATTTGGGAGAGATTTGACATTCTTGGAGAGATTTCACATACAAAGAGATATTTGGGAGAGATTTCACATTCATGGAGAGATTTGGGAGAGATTTGACAATCTTGGAGAGATTTCACATACAAAGAGACATTTGGGAGAGATTTCACATTCTTGTAGAGATTTGGGAGAGATTTGACATTCTTGGAGAGATTTCACATACAAAGAGAGATTTCACATTCTTGTAGAGATTTGACATTATTGGAGAGATTTCACATACAAAGAGAGATTTGGGAGAGATTTCACATTCTTGGAGAGATTTGGGAGAGATTTGACATTATTGGAGAGATTTCACATACAAAGAGAGATTTCGGAGAGATTTGACATGCTTGGAGAGATTTCTCATACAAAGAGATATTTGGGAGAGATTTCACATACTTAGAGAGATTTGGGAGAGATTTCACATACTTAGAGAGATTTGGGAGAGATTTCACATAGAGAGGGATAGAGTGAAAACGATTGAGAGAGGTTTCATTTGTGACCTTTTTGAGTGTCTGGCTTCGCAATGCAAGGTCCGTAAACCCCGTTAAGCCTTGTTTAAGGATCTTGCATACTCCCGATGAGTATGCAACATTGTTTTATCGGTTTGGCTCGCCACGTACCATAGTTTTAGGTTAAGGAGATCTAGATTTACGCACTTTTCGATTTATGATCTCTCGTTAGAATAGCGAGTTGTTTAGTAAATACATAACGTAAGCCCTCGTACACAAGGGTTAGTTGAGTTGACCGGTTTGACTTGTTGACTTTAGTTGACTTTGACTTGACCGAAAATTGATGGTTGTCACATCATCCCCCCGTTAGAGGGAATTTCGTCCCGAAATTTTGAATTTAGGCAAGGAGTGGGCATGAAAAATCGAGCCATGCAGTGGGGATACTTCCTAATCGACTGATTCTCGCGCTCCCAAGTGACTCCAGGTCCTTGGTTAGAATTTCAGCGAACTTTCACTAATGGGAAATGGCGTTGCTGCGTTCGCTTAACCTCTCGATCCATGATCACTATGGTTCTTTCACGAAGGTGAGGCTCTTGTGGAACTCGATCTCGTCGAGGGGGATTACAAGAGTCTCGTCGGATAGATACTCCTGCAAGTTCGGGACGTGTCGGGTAGAATGTACTTTACCAAGTGTGACATCCCCAAAATCTCGGCCAGAAAAGACCGTTTTTCATTTATGCTTTTAAAATATTTTCAGAGTAAATCCTTTTGATTTGAAAGAGTTGCGGAATTTGTTCCCAAAAACAAAACATGATAAAACAATGTTTACCAAAGCATTTCATAAAAGAAATGTATTTTTCATTATATAATCAAAACTCGGGGTGTCATGTTCCAATACAGACCAATAAGCATAAACGATAACATTACAAGTCATTCAACAAATATATACATATACAGACTTGTAAACAAAACAACTGATGGTTCATCCATCTCATGCCCTCGCGCCACTTCCTGTAATACAAATAAAACTGAGTGGGTCAGGCTTGGGAGCCTGGTGAGCATATAGGGTTTTCAACCCACAATAAATAATCATATTTAATTTTCACCAACCAACAATAACCCAATTACCCATTCCCGTTATTCTCACTTTATGTCCCTAAAACAACTAACACAAGGGACCTAGTCTAAGAATATTTCATCGGGGCGACAACACATGCTTCGGGGGTACCTCAGCAATATAAGTCAAATAAGGCAACCATGAGGGGGATGGAGTACAGCGAATGAACACCCAAGTTCATTAACACCTACAGGTGGCGAACCTGCTAATGTTTCCACAAGACTGTCTAGAATAGCCAGTGGTCGTCATCTAAACTCCGCTAGATGACTAAATCAAACAACAACGAGGCCTCTCATCTGTTTATTACTCACCAACTATCTACCCATGTTCTACCCAACATATTAGTAGATAAAATATACATTTTTATACATAGTTTTGAAAACCTGTATAGCATGCTTTAATCAACACATAATCCACATAACAGATGAGGCACACACACACACACATAGCACATATCTCATAGAGAATAAATCATATCTATGAGATAGAAGAGAGTGAATACACATTCACACATATAAACAACAATATACTATACACATAGCACGTATTTTATAGAAAATACTTAATATTTATGTGTTAGAAGAAGGTAACTACACACTCACACTTATAAACAACAATATACTTAATACACTCGAACCAAACTTGTATTATTATCGTGTTTATGAAAGGTAGTATACAATCACTTGATCAGAAGATGATCGGACAGCACTACGACTTGCAGAAGTAGTAATCCTCAGCAGGTCTGAAAGATCTTCACAAAAATCGACTTCTCGCGGGCAGAGCTTCGGCTCGGGAACCGCACTTCTCGAGATCTTCGGGATCTCGGGACTTGCCTCGGGGCTTGAGAATAATATCGGGGCTTCGGGATATTTCTGGCACGCAAAACAATGCAAAATAGGAGAGAGAAGAGAGAAAATGAACAAAAGACTCGGCTGCCTCGGATCCTATTAATAGGAGGCTGGAGCCTCGAAGTACGTGGGGCGTACTACAGTACGCAACGCGTACTGCTTCCGAAATCGTCACTGCATGTGTCATCCGAAATGTCGACACTCTTTGGAGTACGCGGGGTGTACTCGCGTACGCGGGGCGTACGTCGGATCGGACTGGTGACTCGCCTTCGGATAATGCCGGATTAAAAGATTAAAAATAAATAAAATTTATTTAATAAACTTCGGAAATTCATATCTTCTTCATACGAACTCCGTTTTCGACGTTCTTTATATCCACGCGAAGGTGAGACTACGCTCTACAACTTTCGTTTAGACTCCGTCAGCTAATTTCGACTTTATTTTTATTATTTATTTTTAATAGGCCGCGACAGAAAAACTCCGTTATAAATTCATAACTTCTTCGTTTGACGTCCGTTCTCGCCTAACTTTTTATCGCTTTGATACCAACAACGAGACCTTCGATCCTCGTTTAGATTGCTTCGGCTAAAAACCGCTCGATCTCAAATCGAGTATTTCGGGCTGCACACCGCTAAGCCGAAACTTCAATAAATCATAACTTCCTCATACGAAGTCAGATTTGGGCGTTCTATATATATTCGGAAACCTCGTTTCAACTACTACAACATTATTCAAAGATATTAAGTTTATTTTACACTTAAATTTTGACGCTTATTTTTATTCTTAATTAATCAAACCACATAATTAAGCAATTAAGCACAAAACACACAATACTTAAATAATACAATCTTTATTATTACAAAACAGGTTACAGAGGTTAACTTAGACTATTACATTGCTAAAAATGGCAAGCCCGGAAACACAGGCGTTACGCCAAGCTCGCGGGAGTAGATTGAAGTTGCGATTACAGGGCTGATTCTTACAAGAATCTCGAAAGGCATAATTATCTAGGGTTTTGGCTTTCCACGCTTTCCAAAGCGTACTAAGCCTGCCCAGAGTGAGGCTTCCAGAGGGATTTGGTCTCTTATTCTGGAGTTCTAAAGGTTTCTTCCTCTTGCTTCTCTTCCCAGTCAAGGGTTGCTCCCTTCAGGGTCAAAGTCGTAAGGGGGTTCTGTAATTTACAAGAAGTTCCAAAGGAACTAAGACGGTAGATCAGCGAGACCCGGAATTTTGGCGTATTCCTGCTGACACCTTTTGTGCTGACTGTTTCTCAACGGTTTTGATCAATTGAAAGAGTCCTTAAGGATTTCCACATTGATAATGATGTGTCTTAGGAATTTGAGTCCTCAATTCCAAAACTCGTATCTAGAGAACTTCGGGTAAAGCTTCTCTGATCGTATTGCTTTCGCGGTTTGTTGTAGCTGCTCTCCTTGGTTTCCTTCTTACTACGAGGGTAGATAAGCAAGTCATTTACAATGACAATGACTAACGGATCCTAGTAAGATTGGCATATCCTATGAATACTGCGAGCAGGTTGGTCCTATCCGAGGGGTATTACTACGGACTTGCAGTGTCCGTATCGAATTTGGAGGATTGCCCTCGGACATCCTTCCCCAATACTCACGACTGGTGATATTCAGGTCTCAGGTCCAATTCCTGAAGGGTACCTCGTTCCTTGCGGTTGGTCGGCCTATTCATCTATGCGAGGCAGATAGTAAAGGTTTCTACTTGAGATATTGTCAAGGCCTCCGAGGTCGATGGGTCTTCGAGCAATTTGTCTTTCAACTTGAGGAATATGACCGGAGTTCTCCAGGGTGAGAAGCTTGGTTCTTTAATTTCATTGTTGGGTAGCTCGACGGGTTTGGTCTGACAGTTCATGGCAGGACTCGTACCGGGTCCATCTATCATTCACTTGCGCATGTAGGTCGTATGTGCTCAAGATTGGCAAGACAGTTGGATGGGTGACTCTGCCCCAAATCCACAACTAGACATGGAACATGAAATAGGGTGGAAGCACACATTCAATGTCTGTAGAATCTTAATTATACATTATCCTCGCGTATACACGTAGTAGTGGTGGACTAACCGTATCCGTCCCAAGCTTCTATACTTGAACCTTGTCTGCTACATGCGTGACATTCCCGAAAGTCTCCTGTAAATACTTGTGATAAGGTTTCGGGATGTATAACACTCCTTTGGTGCGTGTTTTGGGGTTTCACCGTGAGAGATGACCCGGAGGTCCGTGCTGGACGCGTTTATGGGAGACAAAGATTCCGATATTCGGTGAGTTAGGTGAAGGGTTCTTTTGTAGCCGTTAAATCGGGAAGATGAGGGCTATATCCTTAAAATTGAATGATGACAACAATATCTTTTTAAATAACATGCGTTAAGCTGTAGTCATAAGAAGAGATCACTAGAGTGATAGAGTATCTCGTGTTACTTTTCCTTGTTCCGTTTTGTTTGATGTTATTATTATTGTAGATGATTTATACCACAGTGTCTAGCACTGGTAGTGGGTGTGTTTCAATAATCAATAATGATACTTGACATTGTGATCCCTGACAGGTCTCCCTATGATCGAACGGTATATGAACATCGTATGAGAGTTGATGTTGGTGAGATTGTCGAGTGGGTGGCCCCACTTAGTTCTTACTGCTAGACACGGAATGGGAGTTAGGATGGAATTATTTGTTTCATGACTTCGGTAATTTGATTATAACTAGCCCCGATGTATGTACAGGTCATCACATCTTACAGGTAATGATCCTAAGATCATATAGGAATGCCTTTGGTTTGATTTGTACGAGGGAGTATTTTAACTACCCTTAGAAAGACATGGATTTTAGTAAGCATATAAAATTCATTACAAACATATGATACTTAAACGTTTTAGTCGTTGGAAACATTACAAAGGTCCTAATATGGTTCCATGTTACTCTTGTTGGTTCGTTGTCACACTCCTCCGGCTTCCCCATCATTCTTCTTAGTTGGACAGTTTCTCCTGAAGTGTCCTGTTTCGCCACATCGGAAGCACCCTGGAATTACTTTGGTATTGGGGGTTGGAGCGATGTACTGCGTCGGGGCACTGCAGATTCGGACGGTATGCCCTTTCTTGTCGCAGTTTTTATAGTGCATCTCTCGGCAAGCCCCATTGTGATGGAAGTCACATCGGTTACACTTTGGGAGTGATCCCTCATATAGTCTGGCTGGCGTTTGGGTGACAGACCCCGTGGCTAGTGTCGCGGCGTTAATTGTGACTGTTGTTGTAGTGGCAGGTGCAGCTACGGATTGCTTTCTTCCAACAAGTTTTTGACGTAGGTTACACTTCTTTTCGTCCCAGAACTTTCGCTTCTTGTTCGTAGGTTTGTGGCCTGAGGTATTTTGTAACACCCCAAAGTTTGGAAAGTCAAGAAAAGAAAGAAGACCTCAATTTTAAGGGGAGACTCGGCGAGTCCATGGAGGGACTCGGCGAGTCCGAGCGGGATCCGGGCCGAGGAGTAAGTGACCGACTTGGCGAGTCGGCCAAGGTGACTCGGCGAGTCTGGTCTGTGCGAGGAAAACCCTAATTCTGGGAGTTGTATCCTATATAAAGGGTGTTATGTCCCTCCCTCAGCCCCCATATCACTCCAGAAGACCTGTAAACCCAATAATTTGTGGGAGCTTCCATTATTGAGAGAAATAGCTATGGAGGAAGGAGACTTTGGAGAGGAAACTTGAAGATCAAGAAGGTTGCTTCAAGGGAGGTGTGTGTGCTCGAGATCTACTTCAGTTTGTGTTCATCTTGGAGGTATTAAGCTTCCATTTGCTCTTCTTTGCATCTAGATCTAATTTGTCATGAGATTTGGGGGTTTTATGGTTCTTTGACACCCAAATCGGGTTAGGGACTTAGATATGTTGTTGCCACTTCAGATCTATGGTTGGGTGAGTCCATTATGTCATAAAGCATCAGGAGATGAGTAGTTGGTGAAGCCCTTGTGTCCTTAAACCAAACCCTAATGTGTTTTGAGCCTAGATCTCTTTAGTTATACGTAAAGTTTGCAACTTTACGTAGGGATGGAGTTCTGGAAGTATGGATCTATGGATTGGAGTCCCTGCATGACTCAAAAGCCCTCTGCATGTTGGGAGATCTGAATGGACTCGGCGAGTCCTTTGAGTGGACTCGGCGAGTACCATGAAGATGAGGAGGAACTCGACGAGTGGGATGAACAGCTCGTCGAGTCGGATGAAGATGGGCATGAACTCGACGACTTGGATGAACAACTCGGCGAGTTGGATGAAGATTTCCTTGTGCTCGGCGAGTCTGTTCTTAGACTCGGCGAGTCAGGTCGCGGAGTCCCAAACCCTTCGAGTTAAGTCTCGAGTCAGCGAGTCGAGCCAGGACTCAGTGAGTTGGACAGGACAGGAATCGGGAATCAGTAGACTCGGCGAGTCAGGGGCTGACTCAGCGAGTAGAGTCGCGAGTGGAACGACTCTGGACTTATGAACTCGGTGAGTCAGTAGGGTGACTCGACGAGTAGGGTTGACCTGGAAGATTGACTTTGACCAGGACGTTGACTTTGACCAGAGTTGGATTGGTTGACCTTTGAAGGTCAGTTAGACTAAGTGTTATGTTGATATTGGTAGCTCGGGGAGCTAGCGGAGCAGCAGTTCGGAGTCAGTGGTCAGGTAGCGGTCAAAGGGGTTAGCTGCAGCAGTTCGGCAGTATCAGGTGAGTTTCCTTTCCAGTAGGAATGGGTCTAAGGCACCAAGGCCGACCCGTGTAGACGAGATGCTAGTACTAGAGTGTGGGTCGGGCCCGTATCTCTGGGTTTAGTCAAGTATGATATATGTGTTAATATGATAGAATTGCTTATACTTGTTGTCTGCGTGATACTTGTATGTTATGGGTTAGCGATTGAGTGTGGGCAGGGCCCGTATCTCTCCGAGGTTGGAGTGTGGGCTAGGCCCGTATCTCCCAGATAGCGAAGTGTGGGCAGAGCCCGTATCTTCACGAGTGTGGGCAAGGCCCGTATCTCTCAGATAGCGAAGTGTGGACAGGGCCTGTATCTTCCCGAGTGTGGGCCAGGCCCGTAACTCCTAGCTTAACTTTGGTTGTTATATGTTTGCATGGTATGTGGTAAGGTGGGGAACTCACTAAGCTTCGTGCTTACAGTTTTCAGTTTTGTTTTCAGGTACTTCCGGTAGCGGATGATGGAGCTCGGGATGATCGCATGGCACACACCATAGATTAGTCAGCCTGGGAATGTTTTACTCTGATAATGAACATGTGTTTTGGAAACTAATACTCTGTTTATGTTTTGAAATGATGATTTTACTTTAAGTGATACTTTATTAAAAGAAATTTTTAGTCTTGAATTTTGGGACGTCTCAAGTTGGTATCAGAGCCTTGGTTTGAGGGATTCGGGCATACTCTCGGGTGTGCCTGAACTCAAACTGAGGGGTCGGATAAAAAGTTTTCAAAAGTGAAAAGACAGTTTTGTAAAAAGAATTTTGAGAACGAAAAACAGTTTTAGAAAAGCAAAAAGAATTCAGAAAGAAAAGAACTCTTAAAAGAGAAAAGAGGTGTGGTGCATGCAATCAACCGAGCTCAAGTAAGTACCCCAAAATACCCATACAAGTTTATGTTATGATTATCAGTTGATGGAATAGCATGCTACAATAGGACTAAGGATCTAAGGATGATGCCTTATGTGCCTGTTATTTGTGCTTTTGAGCTGCATGATAGTGCTGATTAGACAGTAGTAGGATAGCCTGTTTAGGTTATGCCTGAGTTTATGAGTTTGTGTTGCATGCTAGTTCAGATTTTGCTATGTGTGTATGATTTCTTGAGTATGTTGTGGTTAGATTTTCCCCTAGTCTGAATGCTGCTTGCTTTGTGCATTGTGGGATTTTGAGTGATGGGAGTTAGCCATTAAGTGGATACGCCACGTCACATGTGATCAGGGTTGAATAATCTCAGAGTGCTGGATTTGGCCCTATTGCGCAGCTCTCGTCTGAGTCCATCCGTTGTAAGGACGAGTCTTTTACTTGAAGGATTATCTGAGCCTCGTCGCATGTGATGGTATCCAGGTGATGGCTAATTGGCATCACAAGGAGACCTTCAGCAGCTGAGGACTGGTTTGAGTTGAGTCAGAGGTTTCCCTAGGGTAAGCCTAGGATGAGATAGTGTTGGGAGCAGTATTAGTGGATAAGGGACCTAGTGGAGTCAAAGCAATTCCTGAGGAAAGTACGGATAGATGTGGAAGGTAGTATGGGCCCGTACTACTGAAAGCAGAGGATCCGTACTCGATTCGGGAAAGGCCGAGACAAGACCGGGAACCTGGTAGGGTATGTTTGGTATCGCATCAGTGATGAGTATTTGATAGTGGTTGTGGTATATTTTCAGTATGGTGACGTTGCGAGAGAGACCAGCGGGCGGATCAGGCGCCGGAGAGGGATCAGGCTCGGGTTCAGGAGCCGGGCAGCTTGATGATCCGACGAGGGATTTCATTTCCGCAGAGATTGTGCGCAGCATCATTGATCAGACTCCAATGATTTTTGGTTCGGTTAGAGAGGCCATCGTGGAGCTTATGGACAGTCATCTTGAGGCCTTTAGGGTCGGGAAAGTTTCAGGACAGTTTGGGGCTCGTCTAGAGCCCGGTTCTTATGGAGTTCGGGGATCCATCAGAGAGGGGGATTCCATTTCTGATTTATGCCATCAGGGGTCAGGAGTGAGTGGGGCACCCTGTCTCCGGGAGAGACCCTTGCATGATTTGGTAGCTAATGAGGTTTCGCTAGTCATTCGCGAGGAGTTACCCAACATCATTGAGCGGGTCACTGGTCGATTGACCGTTAAGTTTCAGGGGGCACGTGTATCGGGATTGTAAGCAGGATCAGAGATGTTTTCATTGTCACCAGTCAGGTCATTTCAAGTCTCGCTGTCCCGTTTTGGTGGTGGAGGGAGTTCAGGGTCAAGCGCCCATCGTTCCACAGGAAGTCAAGATCGAGCCGCACTAGATCTCAGGTATGTTGTTGAATTCCTTCCTTTGTGGTAACTCTATGGTTAGGGTATTGCATCGATGTTAGTAAGCATGTATCTGTGAGTATTATGCTACCTGCTTGTGAATGAGTTATATGCCATTTGCATATCTTGGTTTTAGATTGATAGTCAACGGTTGCTCCCCAATAGAGCGGGTTATCTAGGTTGCGGTAACTGTAGCATGCTTGGGAGGGATTTGGTGCGTCTCGCTAGTTCGGAGTGGCATAGTGTTAGAGATGGATTGGTTAGATCCCTAGCTATGGCAGGCTTGGGTTCCTTAGCAGAATGATTATGGAATGGCAGCAAAGATCGGGATCTCTTTTGAGTATCGAGCAACAAGGAGGTAAGCAGGATCGAAGTGGGGGAGAATCCTCCGAGTGTGCCCAGGTAAGAGCACGCATACCCAGAGCGAGTATGTGGCCTCCGAGAAGGAAAAGAAGTAGTTCAACATTTGATGGACTAAGGATTCAGGGTTGGGAGTTTGAGAAACTCCCCACCAGTTAGCGCGTGCGTACGAGATGGTCGGAAGCTGGTTGAGAATCCAGGACTGGAGGACCACCTGTAGGGGCTCAAGTGAATCGGAATGAGGATCCTGAGAGCGGTTAGCAAGAGATGTCTTCGTATTAGTAGCCCGTGGCAGAGTCAGCATGCAGGATTGCGCAGATTCAGGAGTTGGGAGTTTGGAAACTTCCCAACAATAGCTTCTTGTATCCGGATTAGTGGACGGTTGGTTTGGGAACCAAGACGAAGAGTTCCTCGACGAAGCGCTAAGTATATCAAGGGTATAAGATGTCGAGGATGATGCAGTATTCAAAGATTGAGGGCTGGTTTTGAGAAATCGAGATGAGGAATCACTAGCGGGACTAGGGATAGTCAGGATGTTCTCAAGATAGTAGTAGTGTTGTAAGTCTGCGGGGGTAGCCATAGCATTCACTAGCAGTCAGATAGTAGTAGTAGTGTTGTAAGTCTGTGGGGGTAGCCGTAGCATTCACTAGCAGTCAGATAGTAGTAGTAGTGTTGTAAGTCTGCGGGGGTAGCCGTAGCATTCACTAGCAGTCAGATAGTAGTAGTGGTGTTGTAAGTCTGCGGGGGTAGCCGTAGCAGTCACTAGCAGCCAGATAGTATTAGAGAGTTGTAAGTCCGCGAGTGTAGTCGCAACCTTTATCAGATTGGTAGGTAGCATGAGCGCATGTTAGACGCGGGAAAGCAGTAGTACCCACTAGTTCGGGTGCAGCAGTGAGGATATGGGAATCCACGGGTTAGATTTCGGATTTCCCAAATGGTTCAGTTATGGCTAAGTCAGCAATTTTGGCTATAGATCGTCACATCAGTTATGAGATCAGAGTAGTAGTGGACCGTTGGGGTTCGGGTATGTTAAGGGCTACCGTCAGTCTGGGAGCTATCATGTTGTTAGTCGTGGAAATGATGATGTCAGGATGTGACGTATGGACCCGATCGGTTGGATCGGAAGGTTGCTAGAGCCACAGTGACAGGATAACTAGTGGAAACTAGTCCCAGAGGAAGATTTCATTCAGAAGTCGTGGAAGCGACTAAGTGAGGAGTCCTTTGACTCCACAGTTGGGTTGGAGTTCAGTGTTTCAGGCAGCTCAGTGTTTCAGTCAGTTCAGTGTTTCAGGCAGCTCAGTGTTTCAGCCAGTTCAGTGTTTCAGGCAGCTCAGTGTTTCAGTCAGTTCAGTGTTTCAGGCAGCTCAGTGTTTCAGTCAGTTCAGTGTTTTAGGCAGCTCAGTGTTTCAGCCGGTTCAGTGTTTCAGGCCGTTCAGCGTTTCATTCGGTTTAGTGTTTCAGGCAGTTTAAAGTTTCAGGCATGTTCAGTATTGCAAGCAGTTCAGTGTTTGGAAGGTCTCAGAGTTTTGGGACAGTATTAGTATTTGTGTTGGAATGCAAGTGCTGACGGTAGAGTTGGTTGATTTGGAAATGGCAAGTCTCTCTCACCGGGATCAGTTGAGCCTTCTGCCAAGTGTAAGTGATCAGTAAGGATAGCTAAGCAGTTAGCTTTTCTTTCAGGAGGGAAGGCTCGAGTTAGTAGTAGTTGAGTAATCAGATGGGATATAAGCAAGCTGATTCCAGCAGCATCGTTTCAGTATGAGCAGTAGAATGGATAGAACAGTTACAGATAGTCGAAGTATCTTCAGGAGTCGCTGGGAGAGACTAGGAGATTGCGATGGAGTGTAGTGACCGGTGGGAGTTCGGTAACTCAGATATCGGTAGATTAGTTGGACCAGAGTGGTCTCAGTGCATCCAGTAAGCGGATGAGGGGTACAAAATTCTCAGTTGGAGGAAGCAACATTGAGGAAATTAGGGAAACGAGAAGAATTCAGTAGGTACCAACAGTTGTGACCAGCACTGTGAGTGGCTGGAGTGATGGACAGAAGGGTGTTAGTTTTCCAGATAGAGAGTTTGAGGCAGTTCGCAGGACATTTGGTCATAGCAAACTTCGAGGACGAAGTTTAGTTTAAGTGGGGGAGAGTTGTAACACCCCAAAGTTTGGAAAGTCAAGAAAAGAAAGAAGACCTCAATTTTAAGGGGAGACTCGGTGAGTCCATGGAGGGACTCGGCGAGTCTGAGCGGGATCCAGGCCGAGGAGTAAGTGACCGACTCGGCGAGTCGGCCAAGGTGACTCGGCGAGTCTGGTCTGTGCGAGGAAAACCCTAATTCCGGGAGTTGTATCCTATATAAAGGGTGTTATGTCCCTCCCTCAGCCCCCATATCACTCCAGAAGACCTGTAAACCCTATAATTCGTGGGAGCTTCCATTATTGAGAGAAATAGCTTTGGAGGAAGGAGACTTTGGAGAGGAAACTTGAAGATCAAGAAGGTTGCTTCAAGGGAGGGATCTACTTCAGTTTGTGTTCATCTTGGAGGTATTAAGCTGCCATTTTCTCTTCTTTGCATCTAGATCTAATTTGTCATGAGATTTGGGGGTTTTATGGTTGTTTGAGACCCAAATCGGGTTAGGGGCTTAGATATGTTGTTGCCACTTCAGATCTATGGTTGGGTGAGTCCATTATGTCATAAAGCATCAGGAGATGAGTAGTTGGTGAAGCCCTTGTGTCCTTAAACCAAACCCTAATGTGTTTTGAGCCTAGATCTCTTTAGTTATACGTAAAGTTTGCAACTTTACGTAGAGATGGAGTTCTGGAAGTATGGATCTATGGATTGGAGTCCCTGCATGACTCAAAAGCCCTCTGCATGTTGGGAGATCTGAATGGACTCGGCGAGTCCTTTGAGTGGACTCGGCGAGTACCATGAAGATGAGGAGGAACTCGACGAGTGAGATGAACAGCTCGTCGAGTCGGATGAAGATGGGCATGAACTCGACGAGTTGGATGAACAACTCGGCGAGTTGGATGAAGATTTCCTTGTGCTCGGCGAGTCTGTTCTTAGACTCGGCGAGTCAGGTCGCGGAGTCCCAAACCCTTCGAGTTAAGTCTCGAGTCAGCGAGTCGAGCCAGGACTCAGTGAGTTGGACAGGACAGGAATCAGGAATCAGTAGACTCGGCGAGTCAGGGGCTGACTCGGCGAGTAGAGTCGCGAGTGGAAGGACTCTGGACTTATGAACTCGGCGAGTCAGTAGGGTGACTCGACGAGTAGGGTTGACCTGGAAGATTGACTTTGACCAGGACGTTGACTTTGACCAGAGTTGGCTTGGTTGAACTTTGAAGGTCAGTTAGACTAAGTGTTATGTTGATATTGGTAGCTCGGGGAGCTAGCGGAGCAGCAGTTCGGAGTCAGTGGTCAGGTAGCGGTCAAAGGGGTTAGCAGCAGCAGTTCGGCAGTATCAGGTGAGTTTCCTTTCCAGTAGGAATGGGTCTAAGGCACCAAGGCCGACCCGTGTAGACGAGATGCTAGTACTAGAGTGTGGGTCGGGCCCGTATCTCTGGGTTTAGTCAAGTATGATATATGTGTTAATATGATAGAATTGCTTATACTTGTTGTCTGCGTGATACTTGTATGTTATGGGTTAGCGATTGAGTGTGGGCAGGGCCCGTATCTCTCCGAGGTTGGAGTGTGGGCTAGGCCCGTATCTCCCAGATAGCGAAGTGTGGGCAGAGCCCGTATCTTCACGAGTGTGGGCAAGGCCCGTATCTCTCAGATAGCGAAGTGTGGACAGGGCCTGTATCTTCCCGAGTGTGGGCCAGGCCCGTAACTCCTAGCTTAACTTTGGTTGTTATATGTTTGCATGGTATGTGGTAAGGTGGGGAACTCACTAAGCTTCGTGCTTACAGTTTTCAGTTTTGTTTTCAGGTACTTCCGGTAGCGGATGATGGAGCTCGGGATGATCGCATGGCACACACCATAGATTAGTCAGCCTGGGAATGTTTTACTCTGATAATGAACATGTGTTTTGGAAACTAATACTCTGTTTATGTTTTGAAATGATGATTTTACTTTAAGTGATACTTTATTAAAAGAAATTTTTAGTCTTGAATTTTGGGACGTCTCAAGTTGGTATCAGAGCCTTGGTTTGAGGGATTCGGGCATACTCTCGGGTGTGCCTGAACTCAAACTGAGGGGTCGGATAAAAAGTTTTCAAAAGTGAAAAGACAGTTTTGTAAAAAGAATTTTGAGAACGAAAAACAGTTTTAGAAAAGCAAAAAGAATTCAGAAAGAAAAGAACTCTTAAAAGAGAAAAGAGGTGTGGTGCATGCAATCAACCGAGCTCAAGTAAGTACCCCAAAATACCCATACAAGTTTATGTTATGATTATCAGTTGATGGAATAGCATGCTACAATAGGACTAAGGATCTAAGGATGATGCCTTATGTGCCTGTTATTTGTGCTTTTGAGCTGCATGATAGTGCTGATTAGACAGTAGTAGGATAGCCTGTTTAGGTTATGCCTGAGTTTATGAGTTTGTGTTGCATGCTAGTTCAGATTTTGCTATGTGTGTATGATTTCTTGAGTATGTTGTGGTTAGATTTTCCCCTAGTCTGAATGCTGCTTGCTTTGTGCATTGTGGGATTTTGAGTGATGGGAGTTAGCCATTAAGTGGATACGCCACGTCACATGTGATCAGGGTTGAATAATCTCAGAGTGCTGGATTTGGCCCTATTGCGCAGCTCTCGTCTGAGTCCATCCGTTGTAAGGACGAGTCTTTTACTTGAAGGATTATCTGAGCCTCGTCGCATGTGATGGTATCCAGGTGATGGCTAATTGGCATCACAAGGAGACCTTCAGCAGCTGAGGACTGGTTTGAGTTGAGTCAGAGGTTTCCCTAGGGTAAGCCTAGGATGAGATAGTGTTGGGAGCAGTATTAGTGGATAAGGGACCTAGTGGAGTCAAAGCAATTCCTGAGGAAAGTACGGATAGATGTGGAAGGTAGTATGGGCCCGTACTACTGAAAGCAGAGGATCCGTACTCGATTCGGGAAAGGCCGAGACAAGACCGGGAACCTGGTAGGGTATGTTTGGTATCGCATCAGTGATGAGTATTTGATAGTGGTTGTGGTATATTTTCAGTATGGTGACGTTGCGAGAGAGACCAGCGGGCGGATCAGGCGCCGGAGAGGGATCAGGCTCGGGTTCAGGAGCCGGGCAGCTTGATGATCCGACGAGGGATTTCATTTCCGCAGAGATTGTGCGCAGCATCATTGATCAGACTCCAATGATTTTTGGTTCGGTTAGAGAGGCCATCGTGGAGCTTATGGACAGTCATCTTGAGGCCTTTAGGGTCGGGAAAGTTTCAGGACAGTTTGGGGCTCGTCTAGAGCCCGGTTCTTATGGAGTTCGGGGATCCATCAGAGAGGGGGATTCCATTTCTGATTTATGCCATCAGGGGTCAGGAGTGAGTGGGGCACCCTGTCTCCGGGAGAGACCCTTGCATGATTTGGTAGCTAATGAGGTTTCGCTAGTCATTCGCGAGGAGTTACCCAACATCATTGAGCGGGTCACTGGTCGATTGACCGTTAAGTTTCAGGGGGCACGTGTATCGGGATTGTAAGCAGGATCAGAGATGTTTTCATTGTCACCAGTCAGGTCATTTCAAGTCTCGCTGTCCCGTTTTGGTGGTGGAGGGAGTTCAGGGTCAAGCGCCCATCGTTCCACAGGAAGTCAAGATCGAGCCGCACTAGATCTCAGGTATGTTGTTGAATTCCTTCCTTTGTGGTAACTCTATGGTTAGGGTATTGCATCGATGTTAGTAAGCATGTATCTGTGAGTATTATGCTACCTGCTTGTGAATGAGTTATATGCCATTTGCATATCTTGGTTTTAGATTGATAGTCAACGGTTGCTCCCCAATAGAGCGGGTTATCTAGGTTGCGGTAACTGTAGCATGCTTGGGAGGGATTTGGTGCGTCTCGCTAGTTCGGAGTGGCATAGTGTTAGAGATGGATTGGTTAGATCCCTAGCTATGGCAGGCTTGGGTTCCTTAGCAGAATGATTATGGAATGGCAGCAAAGATCGGGATCTCTTTTGAGTATCGAGCAACAAGGAGGTAAGCAGGATCGAAGTGGGGGAGAATCCTCCGAGTGTGCCCAGGTAAGAGCACGCATACCCAGAGCGAGTATGTGGCCTCCGAGAAGGAAAAGAAGTAGTTCAACATTTGATGGACTAAGGATTCAGGGTTGGGAGTTTGAGAAACTCCCCACCAGTTAGCGCGTGCGTACGAGATGGTCGGAAGCTGGTTGAGAATCCAGGACTGGAGGACCACCTGTAGGGGCTCAAGTGAATCGGAATGAGGATCCTGAGAGCGGTTAGCAAGAGATGTCTTCGTATTAGTAGCCCGTGGCAGAGTCAGCATGCAGGATTGCGCAGATTCAGGAGTTGGGAGTTTGGAAACTTCCCAACAATAGCTTCTTGTATCCGGATTAGTGGACGGTTGGTTTGGGAACCAAGACGAAGAGTTCCTCGACGAAGCGCTAAGTATATCAAGGGTATAAGATGTCGAGGATGATGCAGTATTCAAAGATTGAGGGCTGGTTTTGAGAAATCGAGATGAGGAATCACTAGCGGGACTAGGGATAGTCAGGATGTTCTCAAGATAGTAGTAGTGTTGTAAGTCTGCGGGGGTAGCCATAGCATTCACTAGCAGTCAGATAGTAGTAGTAGTGTTGTAAGTCTGTGGGGGTAGCCGTAGCATTCACTAGCAGTCAGATAGTAGTAGTAGTGTTGTAAGTCTGCGGGGGTAGCCGTAGCATTCACTAGCAGTCAGATAGTAGTAGTGGTGTTGTAAGTCTGCGGGGGTAGCCGTAGCAGTCACTAGCAGCCAGATAGTATTAGAGAGTTGTAAGTCCGCGAGTGTAGTCGCAACCTTTATCAGATTGGTAGGTAGCATGAGCGCATGTTAGACGCGGGAAAGCAGTAGTACCCACTAGTTCGGGTGCAGCAGTGAGGATATGGGAATCCACGGGTTAGATTTCGGATTTCCCAAATGGTTCAGTTATGGCTAAGTCAGCAATTTTGGCTATAGATCGTCACATCAGTTATGAGATCAGAGTAGTAGTGGACCGTTGGGGTTCGGGTATGTTAAGGGCTACCGTCAGTCTGGGAGCTATCATGTTGTTAGTCGTGGAAATGATGATGTCAGGATGTGACGTATGGACCCGATCGGTTGGATCGGAAGGTTGCTAGAGCCACAGTGACAGGATAACTAGTGGAAACTAGTCCCAGAGGAAGATTTCATTCAGAAGTCGTGGAAGCGACTAAGTGAGGAGTCCTTTGACTCCACAGTTGGGTTGGAGTTCAGTGTTTCAGGCAGCTCAGTGTTTCAGTCAGTTCAGTGTTTCAGGCAGCTCAGTGTTTCAGCCAGTTCAGTGTTTCAGGCAGCTCAGTGTTTCAGTCAGTTCAGTGTTTCAGGCAGCTCAGTGTTTCAGTCAGTTCAGTGTTTTAGGCAGCTCAGTGTTTCAGCCGGTTCAGTGTTTCAGGCCGTTCAGCGTTTCATTCGGTTTAGTGTTTCAGGCAGTTTAAAGTTTCAGGCATGTTCAGTATTGCAAGCAGTTCAGTGTTTGGAAGGTCTCAGAGTTTTGGGACAGTATTAGTATTTGTGTTGGAATGCAAGTGCTGACGGTAGAGTTGGTTGATTTGGAAATGGCAAGTCTCTCTCACCGGGATCAGTTGAGCCTTCTGCCAAGTGTAAGTGATCAGTAAGGATAGCTAAGCAGTTAGCTTTTCTTTCAGGAGGGAAGGCTCGAGTTAGTAGTAGTTGAGTAATCAGATGGGATATAAGCAAGCTGATTCCAGCAGCATCGTTTCAGTATGAGCAGTAGAATGGATAGAACAGTTACAGATAGTCGAAGTATCTTCAGGAGTCGCTGGGAGAGACTAGGAGATTGCGATGGAGTGTAGTGACCGGTGGGAGTTCGGTAACTCAGATATCGGTAGATTAGTTGGACCAGAGTGGTCTCAGTGCATCCAGTAAGCGGATGAGGGGTACAAAATTCTCAGTTGGAGGAAGCAACATTGAGGAAATTAGGGAAACGAGAAGAATTCAGTAGGTACCAACAGTTGTGACCAGCACTGTGAGTGGCTGGAGTGATGGACAGAAGGGTGTTAGTTTTCCAGATAGAGAGTTTGAGGCAGTTCGCAGGACATTTGGTCATAGCAAACTTCGAGGATGAAGTTTAGTTTAAGTGGGGGAGAGTTGTAACACCCCAAAGTTTGGAAAGTCAAGAAAAGAAAGAAGACCTCAATTTTAAGGGGAGACTCGGTGAGTCCATGGAGGGACTCGGCGAGTCTGAGCGGGATCCAGGCCGAGGAGTAAGTGACCGACTCGGCGAGTCGGCCAAGGTGACTCGGCGAGTCTGGTCTGTGCGAGGAAAACCCTAATTCCGGGAGTTGTATCCTATATAAAGGGTGTTATGTCCCTCCCTCAGCCCCCATATCACTCCAGAAGACCTGTAAACCCTATAATTCGTGGGAGCTTCCATTATTGAGAGAAATAGCTTTGGAGGAAGGAGACTTTGGAGAGGAAACTTGAAGATCAAGAAGGTTGCTTCAAGGGAGGGATCTACTTCAGTTTGTGTTCATCTTGGAGGTATTAAGCTGCCATTTTCTCTTCTTTGCATCTAGATCTAATTTGTCATGAGATTTGGGGGTTTTATGGTTGTTTGAGACCCAAATCGGGTTAGGGGCTTAGATATGTTGTTGCCACTTCAGATCTATGGTTGGGTGAGTCCATTATGTCATAAAGCATCAGGAGATGAGTAGTTGGTGAAGCCCTTGTGTCCTTAAACCAAACCCTAATGTGTTTTGAGCCTAGATCTCTTTAGTTATACGTAAAGTTTGCAACTTTACGTAGAGATGGAGTTCTGGAAGTATGGATCTATGGATTGGAGTCCCTGCATGACTCAAAAGCCCTCTGCATGTTGGGAGATCTGAATGGACTCGGCGAGTCCTTTGAGTGGACTCGGCGAGTACCATGAAGATGAGGAGGAACTCGACGAGTGAGATGAACAGCTCGTCGAGTCGGATGAAGATGGGCATGAACTCGACGAGTTGGATGAACAACTCGGCGAGTTGGATGAAGATTTCCTTATGCTCGGCGAGTCTGTTCTTAGACTCGGCGAGTCAGGTCGCGGAGTCCCAAACCCTTCGAGTTAAGTCTCGAGTCAGCGAGTCGAGCCAGGACTCAGTGAGTTGGACAGGACAGGAATCGGGAATCAGTAGACTCGGCGAGTCAGGGGCTGACTCGGCGAGTAGAGTCGCTAGTGGAAGGACTCTGGACTTATGAACTCGGCGAGTCAGTAGGGTGACTCGACGAGTAGGGTTGACCTGGAAGATTGACTTTGACCAGGACGTTGACTTTGACCAGAGTTGGCTTGGTTGAACTTTGAAGGTCAGTTAGACTAAGTGTTATGTTGATATTGGTAGCTCGGGGAGCTAGCGGAGCAGCAGTTCGGAGTCAGTGGTCAGGTAGCGGTCAAAGGGGTTAGCAGCAGCAGTTCGGCAGTATCAGGTGAGTTTCCTTTCCAGTAGGAACGGGTCTAAGACACCAAGGCCGACCCGTGTAGACGAGATGCTAGTACTAGTGTGTGGGCCGGGCCCGTATCTCTGGGTTTAGTCAAGTATGATATATGTGTTAATATGATAGAATTGCTTATACTTGTTGTCTGCGTGATACTTGTATGTTATGGGTTAGCGATTGAGTGTGGGCAGGGCCCGTATCTCTCCGAGGTTGGAGTGTGGGCTAGGCCCGTATCTCCCAGATAGCGAAGTGTGGGCAGAGCCCGTATCTTCATGAGTGTGGGCAAGGCCCGTATCTCTCAGATAGCGAAGTGTGGACAGGGCCCGTATCTTCCCGAGTGTGGGCAAGGCCCGTAACTCCTAGCTGAACATTGGTTGTTATATGTTTGCATGGTATGTGGTAAGGTGGGGAACTCACTAAGCTTCGTGCTTACAGTTTTCAGTTTTGTTTTCAGGTACTTCCGGTAGCGGATGATGGAGCTCGGGATGATCGCATGGCACACACCATAGATTAGTCAGCCTGGGAATGTTTTACTCTGATAATGAACATGTGTTTTGGAAACTAATACTCTGTTTATGTTTTGAAATGATGATTTTACTTTAAGTGATACTTTATTAAAAGAAATTTTTAGTCTTGAATTTTGGGACATCTCATATTTTCGCTGGCAGACACCCGTTGGTGTTTCTGATTGTTACCACAATTTGTATTGTCAGTACCACTTCCACTCCTGTTGGCGTTGTTAGCATCGAATTGCGCCATGACGGCTGTCACGGCTGCCGTGACTACAGCCTGAAAAGTAGCAGCATTTATCTGCAGAGTTGGCGTCTTGCTAGTTGGTTGGTTGCCTCTTGGTGAAGACATAGCTCTGTTTCACGATGAAAAACAGCTTCGTTAGTAGAAATGATTATCTTAAGTGCATCTCTACGATTTATATTTACGCATATAAATTCTTGCACAATACTGTATTATTCCTCATGTTTCCGCTAACGTTCCTGAGACGGATTTATGGTAGTGAGTATAAGTAGGTTTCGTGCGGGCGTTAAGCTTTTACTCATCTTAGAATCATGTTTATCCGAACACGCTTGGCTGAGGAGTTTTGATGGGACCCGATGATTTAGTGCCTGAATGATCGCAGTCCATAGGTCTATGAAGAAAGCATCCCCTCAATCGTAAGGGTTAAGGGGAGAGACGGTAACGAGTCTTTAGAATGGCTATATTTCGCGAGTTTTCTAACTAAGTTTATCGATCTTAGTTCAATTTATAACGTATTCCGGTTGTTAAGGGTGCTCTGAAAACAGTTCATAACGAGAGTCTTTATATGGTAAATCCATGAATTTTTAGTAGTTCAGTATCCAAGTGAAATCTTGTAACTTGACCCAAGCTAGGTCCTTATTATGACCAATTGATGGATGCTTAGTTATATAATTAAGGCTAAATAGACCTTCGAGTCTGTTAGGTATGTCCTAAGCCCATCTTGTTAATATGACTGTAGTAATTCTAGTTTTGGCAAAAAATTTTGACCTAGATGTAGGTTTACCTCACATCCGTGCATGGAAAGTTTTGATAGCAATTGGATCTCTCGTTAATTATGACCGCTTAAATCACAGTGTCATGCTTACGCCTAGAATAGAGTAGCACCAACGCATACTCACGAACCTAATTTACAAGATCTTGTGAGCGGTATGAACTTTACTTACGACGATCTGTCCCTTGCGCTGCATGAGGCAAAGTCGATGCACCTTGCAAATCGATGCTTGGCTACAATCTTCCTCTCTTTGAATGTTGTGTGTCTACCCCGTTACTCTCTTGCCTCTGCCTGAGTGGCGATAAGGTCCTAAACAGAGAGTTGGTCTCCGAAATAGTAGTCTCTTTCCGAGTATCGGGTACGTGAGACAGTAGGGCCCCTGTAGTAGCGTGCAGTTTCCGAACTCGGGTTGTAGTCTACCTGCTTTAATCCCCGATGTTCGCGATCTGCCGGGTCTTCGCTGGGAGGGCTCTGTCAGTCGGTCCCCCGTGGTTGAGGTCATAGTACCCTCGTTGGTCTCCACATGGTGGTTGTTGTCATTGCTGTCGACATTCCAGGGCACAGGTTTGATGTAGTCAAAACGGTTCGCGGAAACCCTTGCTATGCATGGAGGATTGATTACCTTCGGTTCCGCTTCTGATTCTCCTCATAACCATTCACCATTTCTCGGGTTCGGATTGGGAAAGTAGGGGTCGTCCGGTAAGTAGGATCTTGTTATGTTGTACTTGCGAGAAAAAGAGTGGAAGAGATAATTACTAGGCGTCTAACTCTATAATTAATTACTTATAGGGGTGATCCTTATTAGTTACTTCTATAATGACATAGTGCATACTAATTACATATAACAAGATATGATAGACCTTCGAATAAGTGATCCTACCCTAGATCCACATCCAAACAAGGAAAAGGAAGTAAGGCAATGACCACAAATTCTAAGTCTATGATTTCTAAGTTATATAATATCTTAGGGTATCCACTTAGGGACTATAGACCTATTAATAAGGATCTATTTAGTTTTCATATAAGTTATGATATCACAAAATACTCCTATAGTATTTTAAACTCGTGTTCTGTTCTAATGTTCTCATTGTGGTAGTGTTGGTAAGTATTTAGACTTCTTGCCATATCACAACCATTCTTGGGCATGTGCTAATCACTCCTCGGACTAGCATAGTTGATCAGGCTATGCTACTCCCAAGACTGACCATACATCTCCGAGCTTATCTGTGATATCCAACGATCATTACTTTTGTTTTGTTCTAGAACGATGCTGCCCTTAGTATGTATGCATGCATGTATACTTTTAATTAGAAAATTATTTATTTCTAAAAGTATAATTGTTTGGAAAACTTTAAATCAGAGACTTTAGTCCCAATGCATTTATAGTTTGTATATCTTATGTGGTTCGATATACTGAGTTCACTATAAACAATGCTCTAATACCAATCTGTCACACCCCCAAACCAAGGATGGCGGAAACGTCCGGGGGTGGAGGACTTCATGTAGAGTATCACAACAACGAGTATAATAGTGCTCAAAGTAAATACAACCATCATAAATATAATTGAAAAAGTTACACCAAAGTATATGTTTACATGATTCGAATCAATTACATTATGATACAAAATGAACTGTTTGACGATTTATCGTCCCATCCTCAAAACGTTGTTGATTTCCTATTTTCACTGAATTCCTGAGAATACAAGTAGTTTTGAAAAGTGTCAACACAAAGGTTGGTGAATTCATAAGCTTTTGACAGTAAGAGTTTAAAAATCGATCTTTGTAAAGAGATGTATGTTGCCAAGAAAAATCCAATATTTTCCTTATAAAAGTTATGTGGTCCTAAATGCCAGTACCGAAAAAGTACAAGTATTTGTCATACTTAAAGATATAAAAGTGGTTTCAAATTGGCGTAAAACCCTTTCTGATTTGAGAAAAACTCTCGTAATGAATGGTGTGTAGTCTTAAATACTAAGACTGAAAATATACATCTATATTTGTAATTGATATAAAAAGTGATTTTAAATGAACATAAAACCCTTTTTAATATGAAGACGTACAAGTATTTTTCCATACCTAAAGTAATTTCAGTGAGCTAAATAGACATAACTCACTATTTTATAGTTAGAACCCGTAAATCTTATGATTTGTTAATACCACATGTGAGCTATCATAACCATACTTGACTTAGACGGCCTCGTAATTACGACGTTCTTCAGGCGTCGCGAAACTGAAATGACACTTGTCACCACAGACCTGCCGGTCTAGCTGTTGCAAGCAGCTCTGGTGTGGGTTTTTCAAACCCAATATAGATCTATACACAACTATCACGTTCTCCCTATAAGAGACTCTGGTTACTATTTACAGGACTTTTTGATTTGGTTACTTTGGAAGTAACCCGAAGCGAATGACTCACAAATTTATTCATTAACAGATTTACGTGATCTAAACTGAAAACCTTTGGTAAAAAGTTTGAGAAGTAAATGATACATAAACTATACCTATTATAGTTTATCCAAAACGTTTGTAATGTATAAGAACTCTTTTATGAAATGCATTTGTGCTATGAATCCATAAACTATGCTCATTATAGTTTAATATACGTGTTCTAAATGAATGAATATTCTTATTATGAATGACAAATTTTCAGTTTATGATGATAAGATTAACAAAGAAACACATTCAATACTTAGAACTTATTATTATACACTTTGCTCAACATAATACAAAGTGTTATGAAAGTTATATGATGTTAACTAAATTAAACCTTTCTGCACTGTTTTAGAAAAGTCATAGAAAAATCATATGAAGACGAAAACTAAATCCGTAAATTATGAGAGTTCCCAAAATGTGTCTAGTTTACTCATAATTTTTATCATGATGCATATGGCTCTTCGTTCGTAGTTGGATCTTCCCAATGGATTGGACTTTCGTGGTTCACTAGAGGAGTTAAATCTTCCTCCTAGAATGGTGATTCTAAGTTGACTTTAGGATATGCATTCTCCTCCTGAACAGGAGCATTCGTAGCGTATGGTGAAGATTGATTCTCAGTGGCCTTCGGACTGAGTGGTTCATTTCCAAGATCCTTCACAGCATCATCAATAATCTTCTTGAGTTCATCTTCCTTGTTATCTGTTGTTTTTTATTCTGAAGAGATCACCTTTTCTGGCTCGTAAAATAGGTTCATGAATTCCTCACAGAGATTTGATAGAGGAACCGTCATTGGATTTGTCATAGGAAAGATCTCTTCTGATTGACGTTTTAATGTCTGATACTTCTTTAGATAGTTATCATCGAACGTGACATAGTAGGTTTCTTCAATCTGTTTGGATTTCTTGTTGAGAACCCGGTATGCCTTAGAAGTCATAAAATAGCCCAAAAAAATTCCTTCGCCAGCCTTGACATCGAATTTGGTCCATTGCACCTTAGACTTGACATTAGGTTTTTGTTTATTCAGAATCTCATAGGGAGTGATTGAAAATCGTTTATTAAGAGGAGATCGATTCTGAGTGAAACAGGCAGTTCTGATAGCCTACGCCTAGAAGCAAAGTGGTAGATTTGCAAGAGACACATAGTTCTAGCAACTTCACACAAAGACCGATTTTGCCTTTCAACGGCCCTGTTCTGCTAAGGAGAATAAGGAGCATAAAAGTTATTACCAACTCCTTTTTCAGTCAGGAATTCTTCAAACACTTGGTTTTTGAACTCCGAGCCATTATCACTGCGAATGTTCCGAATTAGATTTCGAAGTTGAAGCTCGATCTGCTTGATGAACTCCTTAAGCTTGGAAGTCTCTTCGGATTTCTATTTAAGAAAATAAACCCAGGTGAATCTGGAAAAATCATCAGCAATAACTAGAATGTATTTGTTACCACCAATACTCTTGATGGCTGATGGACCACAAAGATTTATATGCAATAGTTCGAGTGGCTCAATCACTTTAGTGGCAAATGGTAGGCTTCCCTTTGATAGGATTGAGATTAAGAGGACACATTTAACATTTTCTTTTAGACTTCAATAGCACTGCCTTTATCTTCTTTTCTATTATTTCAGGTCCCTCATCATCGAATGAAACTTTCAGACCTATACCCACAACCAATTGCGATACACTGATTAGGTTATGTTGCATGCCTTCCACATAGGTTACTTTCCGAATGGGAGAATTCCTCATTTGTAATCATGCCATATCGTTAACGGAACACCGTGAAGCCTCACAATTTCCTCACGTAAGAATTCGCAAGCTTTTCCATAGACCATTTCTCCCTGGCCGCTATGAAATGCGCACTCTTAGTGAATCGATCAACGACCACCCAAATCATGTCGTGACCATTCTTTGTTCTGGGCAGTTTAGTGACAAAATCCATAGCAATGTCTTCCCACTTACCCATAGGCACAGGCAATGGTTCTAAACTCCCGTAAGGTTTCTGATGTTGTGTCTTGACTCTCGCACAAGTCACACACTCGGCCACATACTTTGCAACATCAAGCTTCATCGTCGGCCACCAGTAGTAGGCTTTCAGGTCCCTATACATTTTAGTGCTACCCGGATGAATTGAGTACATGGTTTTGTGAGCTTCTTCCATCAGAAGATCCCTAATTCCTCCTGACTTAGGTACCCAAATACGATCTTGGAATACCTTCAGTCCATGACCGTTAGTACCAAACACCAACGTTTTACCCAAACGTTCCTCCTTTCGGTCATTTTTCTCAGAAGCTTCCTCTTGAGCTTTCTTTATACTTTCCACAATAGTCGAGACAACTTCAATTCTCAACGCTCTTGGCCTCTTCCTTTCAAGATTGACTTTCCGACTGAGAGCATCAGCAACAACATTAGCTTTACCGGGGTGGTAAAGTATCTCGCAGTCGTAGTCTTTAAGTAATTCTAGCCAGCGTCGTTGCCTCATATTCAATTCTTTCTGATTAAAGAGGTATTGGAGACTCTTATGATCAGTGAAAAGTTTGCACTTCGTGCCATAAAGGTAATGCCTCCATATTTTCAGAGCGAAAACTACCGCTGCCAACTCCAAATCATGAGTAGGGTAATTCTTTTCATGCTCTTTCAGCTGTCGAGACGCATATGCTATCACCTTTTCTCTTTGGGTCAAAATACAACCCAATCCAACACCAGACACATCGCTATAAACAGCGAAGTCTTCAACTCCATCGGGTAGAGAAAGTATCGGTGCCTCGCATAGCTTCTTCTTTAACTTCTCGAATGCTTATTTATGCTTCTCACTCCAAGCATAAGTAGCTCCTTTGTGGGTCAAAGCTGTCAACGGAGTAGCAATCGAAGAAAAGCCTTGGATAAACCTGCGGTAATATCCGGCTAATCCCAAAAAGCTTCGAATCTCCGTGGGACTTTTCGGTTGTTCCCACTTCGTCACAGCTTCGATCTTCGCTGGATCAACCATTATCCCTTCTTGGTTGACCACGTGACCCAAGAATTGGACCTCACGAATCCAAAAATCACATTTGGAGAACTTTGCATAAAGCTTCTCCTTCTTCAAAACTTCTAACACTTCTCGCAAGTGTCTGCCATGCTCCTCCTGGCTTTTCGAGTAAATCAGAATGTCGTCTATGAACACTATCACGGATTTATCAAGGAACGGGTTACAAACCCTATTCATCAAATCCATGAACGCTGCTGGAGCATTGGTTAGTCCAAACGACATAACCAAGAACTCGTAGTGTCCATATCTAGTTCTGAATGCAGTCTTCTCGATATCTTGCTCTCTTACTTTCAGCTGATGATATCCTGACCTAAGATCGATCTTCGAGAAATAGCTCGAACCTTGCAATTGATCAAATAGGTCATCAATCCTCGGCAACGGATATCTATTCTTTATTGTTGCCTTGTTCAGCTCTCTGTAATCGATGCACATTCTCATACTTCCATCTTTCTTCTTCACAAATAACACCGGAGCTCCCCAGGGCGATGAACTAGGTCTAATGAAACCATTGTCCAACAACTCCTGAAGTTGCATCATTAGCTCCTTCATCTCCGTCGGTGCTACTCGATAAGGTGCTTTTGCTATTGGTGTGGTTCCTGGTAACAAGTCTATTCTGAACTCCACTTGTCTATCAGGTGGTAATCCAGGAAGATCTTCGGGAAATACTTCCGGATAATCACACACCACTGGAATACTCTGCATCACCTTCTTTTCTTTCTTAGCATCAATCACAAATGCTAAATATGATGTACATCCCTTGGTCAAACACTTTCTGGCTTTCATTAGAGAAATGATTCCAGAATTCACTCTGCGTTTGTCCCCATACACCATAAACGAATCTTTTCCAGGCGGGTTTACTTTAACTATCTTCTTCTTGCACAAAATTTCGGCATCATTGGCGCTAAGCCAATCCATTCCCAACACGATGTCGAAACCATTTAGTTCGATAGGCAATAATTCCTCGTGAAACTTATTCCCATTCAGATCAATTAAGATGCTTTTCATACGATGACTAACAGGTACAAACTTGCCACTAGCTACTTCGACTAATAAAGCATCATCTAGTCTATCAATAGGCAAAGCTAGCTTTCTACCAAACTCATGCGAAATAAAGGAGTAGTTGGCTCCAGAATCAAACAATATATGAGCAGGTAATTCGTTTACGAGAAAGGTACCTGAAGCGACACCAGCTTCATCTTTCGCAGCTTCCAGTGTCATCTGGAATGCTCTCGCCTTTGGCTTTGGTGGAATGTTGGGCTTTGCTGCCTCCTTCTTCTTCGGACAGTCTTTCAAAATGTGCCCCTCTTCATTACACCCAAAACACATCCTTTTGTTGTTCGAACATTCATTGGCAAAATGTCCAACCTTCCCACACTTGTAGCAGGTCACATCCTCGCTACATTTCCCAAAGTGCTTTTTCCTACACTTATCACACCACTTTGCTTCGCCTCCTTTTCCTCCAAACTTTTTCGAATCAAATTTCAAAAATTTTCTCTTCTTACTGGAACCAGATGTTCCTTCAAACTTCCTTTTCTCACCAACCTCAACCTTGACGGTGGTTCTCCCCTTGATCATGTTCTCCACAGACTTGGCAGCCCAGATAGCTGCCTCTAGAGTAAGTGCCTGACGTACTGGCACCTCGTACTCCCATGGAAGTCCCTTCGCATACCGATCCACCTTTGTCAGCTCGTCTGGAACGATACGCAAGGCAAACTCCATCTTATCGGTGAAGTTATTGGTGTACTCATCAACTGACATGCTACCTTTCGTCAATGTCAAAAACTTATTCTCCAACTCTAACAGATTTTGAGCCGAGCAGAACTTGCGCTTGAACTGCACCAAGAACTCTTCCCATCACAATTGCAGTGGCTCATTAGGGCTTAAGGTCTTCCCTAGAGTGTTCCACCAACGAACGGCTCCACCTCGGAATTGACGCACGGCATAGATAGTTTGCAACTTACCTCTGCAGCCACAAGTCATGAAGGCTAACTCCATTTCGGAGATCCAATCCATAACCCCAATCGGATCCTCCTTTCCATTGAAGGTCGATGGTTTGCAAGTCAAAAAGTCCTTGTACTTGCATCCCATTCCATCATTCCTTCCATCACGGTTATCTTGCCTAACTATTGGTGGGTTGGCTGGACCAACAGACCCACTAAAGTTTCCTCCTTCTGAGTGCCCTTCATTTAATTCAGGCTCTTCCACACGAATCGACAGTTCTTCATGATTTTGTTGAAGCAACCGTCTAGTTTCATCCATCTGACGATCCAACATCGTCTGAATCATCAATTGCACACCAGCCATGGTTATTGGCTCTGGTGTTGCTGCTACGACAGGTATTGGCTCAATCACTGGTGGTTGATTCCTGTTTTCGTCCGCATTTCCAACTCCACTTCTTGTTCTCACCATTTTGATCTATACACCGAATAAGGCGAAATTAGATCCTCAATCATGATGGATATTCAAATCATCCTTATCACTCTGAAACGTTTACATGCTACTTCTAATATCGTAGACGTACGCTTAGAATCCTACACACATAAGGTTTCTAGATCCGGTCGGCAACAGACCATAGATCCGAACAAATAATATCATATATGGCAACATATAACATTTAGCACATAAATCATTTTAGGCAACTTTCCTAAAATAAACTAGTGCTCGTGTCTAAAACATAACAGACACGCATCTCAAAACTTCACTTAGCATTCTAAGTTTAAGTCTAGAAATCCAACAAATTCCTAGTTCGCTTAAACTAATGCTCTGATACCAACTGTGACATCCCCAAAATCTCGGCCAGAAAAGACCGATTTTCATTTATGCTTTTAAATATTTTCAGAGTAAATCCTTTTGATTTGAAAGAGTTGCGGAATTTGTTCCCAAAAACAAAACATGATAAAACAATGTTTACCGAAGCATTTCATAAAAGAAATGTATTTTCATTATAATCAAAACTCGGGGTGTCATGTTCCGATACAGACCAATAAGCATAAACGAATACATTACAAGTCATATAACAAATATAAACATATGCAGACTTGTAAACAAAACAACTTGATGGTTCATCCATCTCATGCCCTTCCGCCACTACCTGTAATACAATTTAAAACTGAGTGGGTCAGGCTTGGGAGCCTGGTGAGCATATAGGGTTTTCAACCCACAATAAATATCATATTTAATTTTCACCAACCAACAATAACCCAATTACCCATTCCCGTTATTCTCACTTTAATGTCCCTAAAACAACTAACATAAGGGACCTAGTCTAAGAATATTTCATCGGGGCGACAACACATGCTTCGGGGGTACCTCAGCAATATAAGTCAAATAAGGCAACCATGAGGGGGATGGAGTACAGCGAATGAACACCCAAGTTCATTAACACCTACAGGTGGCGAACCTGCTAATGTTTCCACAAGACTGTCTAGAATAGCCAGTGGTCGTCATCTAAACTCCGCTAGATGACTCAATCAAACAACAACGAGGCCTCTCATCTGTTTATTACACACCAACTGTCTACCCATGTTCTACCCAACATATTAGTAGATAAAAATATACATTTGTATACATAGTTTAAAGAAAACCTGTATAGCATGCTTTAATCAACACATATATCACATAACAGATGAGGCACACACACACATAACACATATCTCATAAAGAAATAAGCAGATCTGTAAGATAGAAGAGAGTGAATACTCATTCACACATAACACAACCAAATATATACACATAGCACGTATTTTATATATAATACTTCGTATTATTGTATTTGGAAAGAAAATAACTACACACTCACACTTATAAACAACAATATAATTAATACACTCGAACCAAACTCGTATTATTATTGTGTTTAAGAAAGTTAGTATACACTCACTTGATCAGAAGATGATCCGACAGCACTACGGCTTATAGAAGTAGTATTCCTCAGCAGATCTGGAAGATCTCCTTGAAAATCGAACTTCTCGCGGGCAGAGCTTCGACTCGGGAACCGCACTTCTCGGGATCTTCGGGATCTCGGGACTTGCCTCGGGGCTAGAGTATGATACCGGGGCTTCGGGGTATTTCTGGCACGCAAAACGATGCAAAACGGGAGAGAGAAGAGAAGAAATTGGCAATTGGGTCGGCTGCCTTCGGTTCCTATTTATAGGAGGCTGGAGCCTCGGAGTACGCGGGGCGTACTGCGTTACGCGGGGCGTACTGCCCAAAACGTCATTGCTTACGTATCCGAAGTGCTCGAGTGCGAGTGTCGACATCCCTCGGAGTACGCGGGGCGTACCTCGGATCAGATCGGTGACTCCTTCGGATAATACTTCCGAATTTTGAATTAAAAATAAATACAAAATGATTAATAAACTTCGGAAATTCATAACTTCTTCATACGAACTCCGTTTTCAACGTTCTTTATATCCACGGAAAGGTGAGACTACGCTCTACGACTTTCGTTTAGACTCCGTCGGCTAATTTTGACTTTATTTTTATTAATTATTTTTAATAGGCCGGGACAGAAACTTTCGTTATAAATTCATAACTTCTTCGTTTGACGTCCGTTCTTGCCTAACTTTTTATCGTTTCAATACCAACAATGAGATCTTCGATTCTCATTTAGATTGCTTCGGCTAACAACCGCTCGATCTCAAATCGAGTAAAACAGGCTGTATACCGCTAAGCCGGAACTTCGATAAATCATAACTTCCTCATACGAAGTCAGATTTGGGCGTTCTATATATATTCGGAAACCTCGTTTCAAATATTACAACACTAACCAAAGATATTAAGTTTATTTTACACTTAAATTTTGACGCTTATTTTTATTCTTAATTAATCAAACCACATAATTAAGCAATTAAGCACAAAACACACAATACTCAAATAATACAATCTTATTATTTCAAAACGGGTTACAGAGGTTAACCTAGACTGTTACATTGCTAAAAATGGCAAGCCCGGAAACACAGGCGTTACAGAAACCTGTGGAGATGAAGACTATGGTTTTGAAAACCTTTTGGGATTCAAATTTGAAGAGACTTTCGCACTCTGATTTCCAGATCTTTCTTTATTAACAGGGTTGGAATTTTTGGATTTCCAAATATGCCTTTTTTCTTTTAAATTTTTCCGATATCTAGCATTTCTTTGACATTTCTTAACAACAAATACCTCATCTGACTTATGAATACTAGCCCTAGGTTTTGCTTTTCTAACAGGAGTGTCAAACTGTTCGGATGTCGTTTCAGTCGGTACATCTTTCGTTCCACTCGATCTGCCTTTCTCGTAACTTGAGTTAACTTTGTTCAATGGTTCTGCCACATATCTCCCCTTCGTTTTCCAAGAGGTCATTTCAAAAAGACCTTTGGTTTCATATGCATTATGCCAAGTTCGGCAAATGCGAGTTTTGGTTACACGAGGTCTAATTTTTAGGGAATCATGTCAATAAAAATGGGATATTGGTTGATCCAGCCAAGATTGAGGTCATAATGCAGTGGGAGGTTGCGAACTCTCCATCTGAGATTTAGAGCTTCTTGGGTTTAGCAAGGTATTATCAGAGGTTCATCAAGAACTTCTCCAGGATCACATTTCCGTTAACTAGGTTGACAAAGAAGTCTGCTACTTTCCAGTTGGGGCTTGAGCAGCATGCGACATTTGATACTTTAAGGCATAAGTTATGCGAGGCTCCAATATTCACCCTTCCAGAGGGTGTGGATGATTTCGTGGTGAATTGTGATGCATCGATTTCAGTATTGGATGCAATGTTGATGTAAAGGGATCGTTTGATAGTTTATGCTTCGAGGTATCTGAAGCCTCATGAGGTGAATTATCCCACTCATGACTTGGAGCTGGGGCAGTGGTTTTTGCCTTCATTACTTTGCGACAGTACTTGTATGGGTTTCATTGTATCATTTACACGGACGACAAGAGTTTGAGGTATCTAATGGACCAACTAAATTTGAATTTAAGGCAGCATGGGTGGCCTGATGTGGTGAAGGATTATGATTGTGAGATCCTTTATCGCGCACGGAAGGCCAATATGGTGGCCGATGTTCTCAGTGGCAAGGAGGCCAGTACTCGCATCAGGGATGTTTGTCTGGGGATGATGGTGATTCGGAAGGCTCAGGTTGAGGCTACCAAGGAGGAGCACCAGAAGAGAGAGGGAATAGTGGGTCAGGTGACTTCGGTTGATTATGATGGTCAGGGACGGTTAAACATTCATCGGAGAGTCTGGGTTCCATACTGTGCGGGTGTGCGACATATTTTGATGGAAAAGACACACAAGTCGAGATTTTCTATTCATCTGGGTGTAAAAAAAATGTACAGAGACCTCCAACCCAATTATTAGTGGCCCTACATGAAGCGGGATGTGGCTTGGTACATGGAAAAGTGCTTGACTTACAAGAAAGTCAAGGCCAAGCACCAATAGCCTCATGGAAAAATGGAGTTGTTGGGTATTACTATTTGGAAATAGCAGGAGATCGCAGTGGATTTCATCACGAAGTTGCCACAGACAACACGAGGAGTGGATTCGATTTGAGCTATCATGGACGGATTGACCAAGAGCGCTCTTTTTATTCCCATTCAGGAGAGCATCTCTACGAAGAAGTTGGCATACATTTATATCCGAGAGGTGGTGGCACGACACGAGGTTCCAGTATCAGTGCTTTCAGATCGGGATGTTCAGTTCACCTCTAGGTTTTGGAAGAGGTTCCATGAGAAGTTGGGTACTCGGTTACACTTCAGTACAACTTTTCACCCTTAGAACGATGGTCAGAGTGAGCAGGCTATCTAGACCTTGGAGGATATGCTTCGGGCATGTATGCTGGATTTTGGTGGTAGCTAGGATATGTATATCCCATTGGTCGAGTTCTCTTACAACAACATCTACCACACCAACATTAGTCGACTTCCTTTTGAGATGCTCTATGGGAGGAAGTGTTGGACCCTTATTTGTTGGTGTAAGTTCGGACAGTGAGTCATGGGTAACACGAAGGTGGTGCTCCGGACTACTGAGTTGATCCAGCATGTGTGTAATATGTTGCAGACCACATAGAGCCGGTAGAAAAGTTATGCTATTAGGCGATGGTCATATTTAGAATTTTAGGTCGGGAATATGGTACTCCTGAAGGTGTCACCTTGGAGAGGTGTCATCTAATTCAGGAAGAGGGGAAAGATGGCCCCTAAGGTATATTGGACCTTTCAGGGTGGTTTCCCGGGTGGACATTGTTGCATATCGTTTGGATCTGCCCGAGGAATTAATTCATATCCTTAGTGTTTTTCATGTCTCTCAGCTGCAAAAGTGTTTGGTTGATGATTCCGCAGTGGTGCTTTGGAAGACATTCAGGTGGACAAGCACCTAAATTATATAGAGAGACCGATTTTTCCCTCCTCGACAGGAAAATGAAGACCTTGCGTAGCAAGTTTGTGAGCTTGGTGAAGATGCAGTGGCAACACCGCAAGTGTTCAGAGTGGACATGGGAGCCTGATGAGGAAATGAGGGAGCATTACCCTGAATTTTTTTTTGATGGCGAACTTCAAGGATCAAGTATAATTCAAGTGGGAGAGAGTTGTAACACCCATTTTAGGTATGATTCAATTCAGTTAAATTTCAAAAAGTTATTCTTTGGCTTCCATAGCACGGTGCGGCTTCACCATGACATGACATTATTTTCTTGACCGCGGGTTTAATTGAATCGCCACGGCATGGCAATTGGTGCCACGATGTGTCAGCCAATTTTGGAGAAACCCTAGTCCATGGGATTTGGGCTTGTATAAAGGACTTTATGGATAGGGGTTAACCTCCATCACTCTCTTAAGACATGAAATCGTAACCCTAGCCTCCCTTGTATGATATGGAGCTTTTTGTAGGGTTTGGTTACATTTTGAAGGAAGGAGAAGAAGGTGCTAGCCCAAAGATCAACCAAAAACTCCTACGCATCCTTGCAATCACTCTCCAGACCATTTGTAAATCCTGAAGTCTCCATTATGATGATTTTTTGGTTGTAGATCAAGCTTTATTAGCTTATGTTAGTTTGTAGGTGATGTTTGGTTAATTTGATGTGATAAAGGTTTCAACTTTATGACTCTCTTGAGTCCCATGAGCAATATATCTTGTGGATCTTGATTTTGGTTGAGATATTTAGCCTTGCATGAGTTTTGGTCACCTTTTTGCTTATTTTGACCTAAAATGGAATCTAGACATGCATTTGTCATGCATGTATATAAAGCACCCAAATTTATTCCAGATCTAGTATTTGAAACCCTTCTAGACTTGGTTTGGCTTTGGGCTTTGAGGAAAAGTGCTTAATGGTTAACGATGTCATGATTTTTTCCCTTATTAGACCTTGGATTGAAGATATTGTCTTACTGAAATGTCTTTATGGGTAAAGTTGGAAACTTTATCCATTAAGGCGTTGAGAAGGAGTGGATCTAGATTTTTGAGCATTTGATTTTAGGATAAAAGCACCTTTACTTGATTAAGCTAATCAAAATGTTCACCATGGCGTGGTGAGTAAGGGATCGGCCAATTGTTTTGTCATCTTATACGCATTCCATGGCCAATGAAGACCATGATGTGGAGGCCAACTGTGTTTGAATTTGGCTTTGATTTGGGGTTGAATTTTGGCTAACCCTTTAGATTTTGAAGTTAGACTAAGACTTACCTTGTTTAACAATCTAGGTGTGGTGTCACACTTACTGTTATGCTTGTATGTGCTTGTTGTCTCTATGACTCTTGCATGTGTATGTATGTTTTATATATATCATTATGGTTGGGGCCCATATACGATCTGGGTCGGGCATGTTATGTTGTACGTGAGGCCCATATGCAAGTTAGATGGGGCCTGTTATGTTGTAGGTGGGGCACGTATGCATGTGTGGTATGTGGTACTTAGGGAACTGACTAAGCATTGTGCTTGTGATTTAAGTCTATGTTTCAGGTACTTGCAGCTCAAAAGGGAAGGACCCGGCTTGATCACAGCGCATCCATCCATACTTTCCACGCTTTTATGATTTTAAGAATTTTACTCTGATGTCTATTTCACTATGACATACTTTTGGATGGTTTGATATGAATAGTTAATGGTTTGGGTTGAATTGAAAATGAAATGTTTACCTAGATTTTTGGGATGTTACATACACTAAGTTAACAGAGGTATATTTAGGACATTCTCACTCAGACACACATGTCGAAGTCTACACCAATTTCTACTCCAGCAGATAATCAATTCAGGTTGTTGCTTGATGGTGATCCATTTTCTTATCTAAAATTCTATAGACAAGTTGTTAGGTTTATTCAATATGCCACTATAACGCGACCAAACATAACTTTTGTTTTTAATTGTGTCTGCCAATATATGCATTCTCTTACAGTTCTTCATTTGCAAACCGTCAAAAGAATACTATGGTATCTAAATGGAATGGTGGATTAATATATGTATTTTTCACCAACAACCACCACTTTTCCTCTTACCTAATCTTATGCGGGTTGGATTTCAGATAAGGATGACAGTGGGTCGTGATACGGTTTTGTAATTTTTCATGGCTCCAACCTTATAAGTTAGACTTCAAGGAAACAAAAAATAGTTGCTCGTTCCAGTACCGAGGCAGAATACCGTCTCTTACATACACTACTACTAAATTAATTTGGATTAAACAACTTCTTTCTAATCTTCATGTTCCTCTCAACAGTCCTCCATTCCTGCTATGTGACAATGTTAGTGCCATCTTTATGACCAAAAATCCAATAATACATACATGATCTAAACACATTACCTTGGACTTCCATTTCATTATAAAACAAGTGAAATCTAAGGTGTTGTTTGTTTTTTTGCAGCAAAAATTCATGAAGTCTGCGGACCACATCTGCAACCCTCTCGAGCAGAAGAGGTGGACCAAATGGCTGCAGACTGTAATAAGAAGCGTGCTTGTTTTTTAACATCTACAAGTTGTATATGTGTGTGTATATATATATATATACCTTTTTAAAGTTCTCCCACTCCTCATTTATTAAGTTAAAAGTGTTTGTTTGAGGATTGTAAATGTTGCCAGTTTTATTTTTCAAGTATAACCACCTTGTGCATTTGGCTTTCATAGACGTTTTTCAATTGTATTTGAGTCAAATCAACACCATACTTTCCCTTAACGGGTGTTCCTAATTTGTTACATGAATTTTTGTGCAAACTCAAACCTTGTCTACCCACATTGTGTACTTCTTCAATACAAGTGTGCAATAAGAATTTTATCTGCTCATTGGTCCATGTATATTTATCTCCCATTGCTAATAACCAAAAAAACATATGGAATACATACTTTAGCAAACATAACCTTATAACAACTTTCAGCATAACAACAACTTCTATTGATTAAGGTAACGAATTTCAACAAAACGATTATTCACATTTCAGCAACAATTATCACAACTTAGCAACATTTTATGATATTTCAGCAACATTTCAAGACATTTCGGCAACAATTCATGACAATTTCAACAACAATTCATGACATTTCTGTTGGATTAGTGTCTAAGTCCATAACTACTTTGGTATGTAATTGACCCGGTTATTAGCATGGTCCTTTTGGGTTGCCTTCACCATAGCAATATGTAGGATGAATTAAGGAGATAAAGGTTTAATTATGATTTATTAATATATTATGAGAATAATATATAAAAGGAGAAATCATAATGTTTAATTAATATTAGTCAAGAATTAATTAAGAATTAATTTTGTGGCTAAAAGAGATTAATTAAACTTAGGGGATTGAATTGTAATTATAAGATAATTGCAATTGGGCTATGGATCACCTTGGAATAACAGATTGGACGAATTCTATGGGGAAGCCCATTAGAAATCGTCCAAAGCATGTTCCAGAAGGGGTCCATGGGCTGCTTAGGGCTTAAGCAGTCAAATTAGGGTTTCCTTGTTAGATAACCCTAATTGCCTACCTATTTAAGGAGCCCCTAAGCCCCAAAAACGTGGTGATTGATTCCCTTAGGGTTTCTGGACGATTTTGGTGCTCCTTCCTCTTCTTTTCTTCATCTTGTTGCTTAGTGGTGTTTGTAACTCCATTAGAGGTGCAACACTTGAGGCACTAAGCTTTCTAAAGCCAAGGAATTGATTGTTATGGCTACATAACAATCAAGGTAAGATCTAAACCCTAATTCAAATGTTAATTTGATTACTGGTATGCTAGATCTAGGGTTTGTAAGTCTTGGAAGTTTATTGCATGTTCAAAGTAGAAAAACTAGATCCAAGCAATTAGGGTTGCATGAACACTATAGGATTGATGTTATGCTTAAAACCCATCAGTGGTATCAAAGCCTAGGTGGTTTTTCTATTGAATAGATGCATAATTGGACTGCCAAAGATCAGAAAAATCAATTTTTTTTGCATTCTGACAGGTTGACTTTCCGAGTCCATTAATGGACTCGACGAGTTGGCCCAACTCGACGAGTTCCATGGTGGACTCGACGAGTCCAAGGGTCAGTTGCCGGGATTATCGATTTTTTGAGCAGATTTTATTAAGGATAATTACCAAAACTTGTTTTTATTGCCTAAATCGATTTTTTATGTTTGGAATGTTTATCCTTATCAAAATTAAGGATTTGGTTAAATATGGATAATATAGGATTACTATTAGATAAATATTTGACCTAGTAAGTTTGAAAAGTTTCAATTTGCACCCTTTAGGTTTTATAATTTAAATTTGAATTAAAAGTTTTGTTTTTGAAATTTAAATAGTTAAACCTAAATGTTTTGAAAGGTTTCAAAACTTGTCCTCAAGTTTTGGAATTTAAATTTTGATTAAAAGTTTTATTTTGAAATATTTAAATTCTAAACCCCAAGTTTGAAAAAGTTTCAAGACTGCCCTCAAGTTTTGGATTTTAAAATTTTAATTAAAAGTCTTAATTTGAAATCTTTGTTGGATTAGTGTCTAAGTCCATAACTATTTTGGTATGTACTTGACCCGATGGTGCATGGTCCTTTTGGGTTGCCTTCACCAAAGTAACTTGAGAGGATGAATTATGGAGAGAAACGATTAAATATGATTTATTAATATATTATGAGAATAATATATTAAAGGAGAAATCATATTGTTTAATTAATATTAGTCAATAATTAATTGGTAATTAGTTTTGTGACTAAAAGAGATTAATTAAACTTAAGGGACTGGAATTGTAATTATAAGATAATTGCAATTTGGGCCATGGATTGCCTTATAATAAGGAGTGGACGAATTCTATGGGGAAACCCATAAGGAAATCATCCAAGGCCTTAATTAAAGGAGTCTATGGGTTGCTTAGGGTTTAAGCATCCAAATTAGGGTTTCCTTGTTAGATAACCCTAATTGCCTAACTATATATAAGACCCTTATGACCCAAAAACGTGGTGAAGCTTTATTCTAGGGTTAGAACACGTTTTTGGGCAGCCTCCATCCTCTCTCCTCTTCATCGTCTTGCTTATGGTGTTTGTGAACCATTAGAGGAGTGACATTTGTGACTCTAAGCTTTCTAAAGTCAATACAAGGAGATTTGGGATTGTTATTGCTACATAACAATCAAGGTAATATCTTAAACCCATTCTTATGTTAATATGATTACTTGTATGTTAGAATTAGGGTTTATAGTCTTGGATAACTTGCATGTACAATAGAGAAACCTAGATCCAAGCATTAGGGTTTGTATGAGCACATAGGATGTTCTTAGGACAAAACCCATCAGTGGTATCAGAGCCTAGACTGGTTTCAATAGTATTGATGGATTACATGTTCAAAAAATTCGATTTTTGATGTTCTGGGGGCTGGAGTCGCCGAGTCCATAGCTGAACTCGCCGAGTCCATGCAGACTCGACGAGTCCAAGCTTGACTCGACGAGTCAACTCGTCAGATGGAGTATATCTCGGGATTTCTTGCTGTTTTTGCTTTGGGATAGTTACCTTATCATATTAGATCAATATAAATCCGATTTTATGATATATTTGACTATATTCTTGATCTAATTGAAGATATTTATCAATTAATAAGATAATTGTTTCCTTATGTGATAATTGATTAATTATTTTGACTAAATTGATAAATTGTTTTGCAAGAAATCATTAAATAAAACAAAATATGGATAATTATGTGATTAAATGTTAATTTAGATTATTTGTTATTTGATCCTTGTTGTTATGAAAAGTTTCATGTTTTCCCCTTTAGGTTTTATAGTTTAAATTTGAACCCAAAAGTTTTGTTGTTTTGAAATTTAAATAGTTAAAACCCTAATGTTTTGAAAAAAGGTTTCAAAACTTGCCCTCAAGTTTTGGAATTTAAATTTTGATTTAATGGTTTAATTTTGATGTATATTTAAATCCAAAACCCTAATGTGTTGAAATGTTTCAAAACTTGTCCTCAAGTTTTGGAATTTAAAAGTTGATTAAAAGTTTAATTAGGAATGTTAGATTCTAAAACTCTAGTATAGTTTTGAAAAAGTTCGAATCACACCCTTATGGTTTTATTAATTAATTAAGGTGTATAATTAAAATAGGTTTAATAAATCCATAAAAGTTTAGGTTTACAATTTAATTGAATTAAAAGTATAATTGTTAAATTAGACCACCTAGTATTTTAAAAGTGTAAAATACACCCTATACTATATATATAACATTAAAAGTCTAAGATTATATATATGTATGAGTAAAAGTCAGTGTTACCGTTAGTAGGCCTCATTCACGAAGCTGGTCTATAAGGGGTGTTTAAGGAAATTGCCTATAGAATGGCGATTGAATGGGTATCCACTCTTACCCACCGCACTCTTGACTAGTGGAGGGTCGTTAGCCGAACGGGTAGGATAGGACAAAACCTTTCATTATAAGTATAATAAAGTACAAAAGTAACTAAATGTTTTAAAAATTCCCAATCTTAGTTACTTAGGCAAAAGTGAATTGATGCAATTCCATGAAATTACACTTTGTGCCCTTGCGAAGACGTTAGTGGAGCGTGTGTGGTTAACCGGCACACTAAATGGTTCTATGCAAAGGTAGCAAAGGGTGACTCAATGTTTGTCATAGTTCGGTCCAGCGTGTGTGGTTTACCGGCACATCGAATAGGTGACCGTAACATGTGAGGGCACCATGTAAGTTTGCATGGTTATTCACACCCGCTTTGTGATCCTCGGCATCCCAGTCACAAACAAGAGGGGCATATCAAGATTTAAACATGCCATTGAAAGTTCAATGTATCTCAAAGGATCTAGGAGTTTTCATAGATTTAAAACTTAAATTTCTTTTTTCGTTTTTCATGGTGGAAATTAGTGAATCGTCATTCACTTACCTTCAAATATTCTGCAATTAGGGTTACGCCATCCCTCTCCCGAGTTGTAGAATATTGTGTTGGATCCTAGCCTTAGTATCTCATTTGGGTGATTTACTAAGTACTCAATCAATCAACTAACTTGAATTCGTTTTCTCTCGTTTTGTAGATGTCAAAGTATGACAACTATGGTCTTCTCAAATCCCGTGGAACAAGCTTTCCACATGAAGATGATATTCCATGATTCGATCGAGGAACAAGAAATCATGCTTCACTTCCTCCACCTCCTCCAATAATTCTACCTAACCCACAAATTCAAAGGCTTGAAAAGTTCAAGATCACTCAAGCTATTTTGGAAAGTAAACATAAAGAAGGAAAGCCGGTGTGTGCACACGTCCTAAGGATGAAGTCACACATTGATAAGTCAAGAATGTCGGGATCCGTTGTCTGTGAGGAAATGGCTGTTGATTGGGTTCTTCAGTCACTTCCTAACTCATATAGTGAGTTCGTAAGAGAGTACTATATGATGAATCGCGACGTGACCTTTATAGATCTCACCTATATGCTTATTGCTGCTGAATCAGCAATGGTTTGGCGCAATAGAAAAGCAAAGTTGATTGGTGAATCCGCCTTCAAGACCTCTATGGATATAGACAATGCCAACGAAAGACATGCTATGATCAAAAAGTTTGATCATAAGAGAAAGGCAATGTCTGAAGTAGTTCCATGTCATGTTCCAAAAGAGTCAATTTGCTTTTATTACCAACAGAAAGGGCATTGGAGACGAAGCTGCCCCATTTACCTAAGAGATCTAAGAGATGGGAGAGTCAAAATGTATGGCTCTACTTTAGCTAAAAATCCATTGACTAACTCTTTTAAGCTTCTATTCTAGATTCATAATACATAATTTGATAAGATTACAATTGATGTTTTGTAGGATCGAAGAAGAGGAAGGAAGCTTAAGGGAAGAAGTGAGCAAAATCTAACCGTGAAGAAATGGATTTCGATCGCATTACTTGAAGATTAGATTATTGAGCTACTACTTGGAGTTAGAATTAGATTGCTAAGAAAGATGTATTAGCATAGTTTTTCAATGAATTGCATTGTAAGGACAAAATTTTTCCGCAATAAAATAAATTTTGATTTTATATTATTTATTTATCCTTGCAATGGCGTGTATGAAAAATTGATGTTTCAATGTTTCTATTATTAGCAATAATGGATTTGGTTCTTATTATGTTATTTATGGAAAGTCGAGAATTTACCAAATAGGGAGAGTTTCTCATCGCCCAAGTTTCAATTGGACAGAAACTTGGAATCATGCAACTTGGTTGCACGATGAATGAGAAATTTCATATTTGAAAATTAGACTAATTCACTGACAAAGTGTCAAGTGAAGAACTAGGAGATCGAGTACACAAAGGTGTGTGTTGATCAAGTCCACCAGAAGAGTAACAATGATATTCGTCATGATTTACTAAAGGTTTAGTAAATATGATTATACTTACAAGATTAAGTGTGATTATGAATTGATTGAAAAAGTTTAAATCAACAAGCAGAAAGAATAAGAAGAATCAAGTAGGCAGAAAGATAAAAGTTTCTCCATTCTAAGAAGAAGGGAGAGTAGCTTTTCTGCTTTATGATAGGTCTTAATGATTAAGAACCATATCTCAATTGATCCTCTAAGTGAGTCTTAGTACAATTGTATGTGTAAGAAGAGGAATCAAGGATTGGAGAAATGGTTAAATCAAGAAGTCAATCATACTTCGTTCCAAAACAAGTCTTAAAGTTAAGATTGTGACATTGAGTGATAAGTGTTAAGAAGGTTTATAACAATCATCAAATGTGGAAAGTTGTGATGTCTTGGATAACACAAAGACCAACTAGGACCAATTTATGAAGAGTTTTGATAAAAGCTACACTAACTCTTGAATATTTGTTTGTCAAGAAATGTTTTGACAAGAGAATCTTATATGTCAAGGAGTCAGTGGGAGTCTTAATGGTCTTGAAAGGTTTCAAGAACAAATCAAATAAACCTTATCGATCATCACTAGCACACGAGTTGAGGTTTACAACCTATCGTGTTGACATTATTTTGTTTCTGTGTCAATCCAATCGAGTTAATTATGCATGTGAGTCCTATGAGTTTTCATTTGAATGCATAAAAGGCAAGGACCTTGATCAATGGAAAGTACATTGATAAGAAAAGGTGAGCTGCTTAACTACTTGGAAGACATGGTGGGCAGTTGTGCTACCATAAGACAAGAAATCGAGATTAAGAAAGTTCGATCCATATGAGTTTGAATTTGTCGTAAACTTTGGTTTTGACAAATTCACATGGATAGGAACAAATACACTGTTTAAATCTAAGTGTCATAAGATTTCCTCCGTCATGAAAATGATTGTGAGAAAATGCTTTCACTAAGAAAGATTTTAAGAAGATAGTGATTGTAAAATTGCATTCTCGAATTTGATTATGGTTACGGTATCCCTTTCCATAATTTGAATTGTGAGGTTTGGCAATTGTTTACACACACATATGAACTATCTAAGGCAAAGGTGTATAAGTTCAAGAAGCCTTGATAAAAGATTATCAAAGCACTAAGTATTAGAAACATGAACTTAAGAAATTCAATAAGCATTGTTTTTCTGAAAGTTAAGATGTTTATGAATACATGTCGAAGCTAGTGGGAGCATAAGTGTTATGTTTTATAATAATCATCATGATAGTGGGAGCATAAAAGTTATGATTGTATGATTATTAAGGCACGTATTGCAAGTTGGCAATATTATTTATAGAAAACAAGATTTATACCTTGCAAAGTCTTAAGGGTTGTAAAGTTGTTTTGCTATAATTAAGGGAGAGAATATTATGCTTCATTTCAAATCTAAAGGATTAGGTTGAGAAATGTTAATAAATTTAGTCAAGGGTACATAGTGTGTTCTTAAAATTTCGATTATGATTACGGCATACTTCTTCACAATTCGAATTTTGAGAACATAGCAAATAAAACATTATGCGTCGTGTCCCATACGCTTCGGGTATAGGATCGATTGCAAATGCTTTAATGATTGACCGTTCTAAAAAATTCTCCAAATGTCGAGCGCATTTAGAGGGAAAAGGGACTAGAATTGGTTTTGACTAAAATAATTAAACAACTATCAAAGGACAATCCAAAGTTCGACGAGGATTGGTTGCTTATGAGTAGTTGGAAGCATGGTATTGAATGGACCATGTCGACATTATTATAGAAAAGATTCTATTAAGAATGAGTTGTCATATGGAAATTATGGAAATGTTTCCATATTGGATGGACCATATCGACATCATTACAAATAGATAAGATTCTATTAAGAATGAGTTGTCATATGGAAAATATGGAAGCGTGTCCATATTGGGAATTGAATATTGAAAATCTATGTCTAGATTAGAAACTTTTATGCAAAAGGATGTTCAAAGGAATGTACTTTGAGAGAGAGACATCATATCTAAGGAATTGTCTTGTAACAATGTCCGATAGAGGACTTTGTAATATCATTGGCAAAGTCTTTGTGACTTTGGTGTAGTGACATTACAAAAGGATCATTGCATAGAATGTTAGAATCTAGCATATTTTATAAGTAACAAGAATTTGATATTCTCACACTTATGAAAAAGGATTTGGAATTGTGAAATGATAATGATTGGAAATGTGTTCAATTTGATCTATTTCACAAAAGTAAGAACCATAGGTAAACATTGTGTGCATGCTAAGAGCATGGGACAAGTGTGGTAATTCAAGTAAGAAGTTGATTACCCGAAACGACAAATAATGAGTAATCGATATGGTGATAAATAAAAGGAGTTTTATTTATACTCAAAGGTTTGAGGCCATATGGGATTAGTATTATTCTTGTGTTTCACATTTGCATGTTTTGACTTCCAGAATAATTGAATTTATTAAGAATAATCGAATTATTCGAACGGGCCACAGTCGTTCATATGTTGGAAGTAGATATGAATGAAGACTGTGATGAATTGGTGTGTAGATTGTCTAGAGCGTATTAGACATAGCAAAGGTTTTCTGCAACGTTCATGAGTGCTTACGAATATGACTTGAGCATTGGATTAAACCCACGCTCAATTGGATCACTCCATGAATTGTATCACGAGTGATTGGTGAGACGATAACATCTTATATTCTTGAAACCGAGATGTGTGAGTTGTATCTTGCAAATCGGTTGCACATTGATAATATGTAAACGCACTAGTAACTTGGTGTGTAATTTGGTGAGTGAGTGCAAGCAAGCATTGTATCAAAGTTTATCCGTTCCTTTTATCCAAGGTAGGATAAAAGCGATATCTTTGGGCCCCTCGATGATTTAGTGATGACAAACGTAAATGCTCGGCCGGGCTAGGGCTGATTTGACTTGTTCAATTAGTCAGTCGTCATAAATTGGAAATCGAGATATACTACAAAGAGAATGATTTGAAATCATATCTCATATGATATCTAGAATGGAGGAATATATGATCCCTTATCTAAGGACACGCGTGTCTGATAGGATCAGAGTTGACAACGGCTTTGGAAAGCTACGATTGCAGATCAGGATCTGAAGTCATACGCAGAATAGTTATTAGACTTATCCAAGTGGGAGACAGTTGGATTAGTGTCTAAGTCCATAACTATTTTGGTATGTACTTGACCCGATGGTGCATGGTCCTTTTGGGTTGCCTTCACCAAAGCAACTTGAGAGGATGAATTATGGAGAGAAAGGATTAAATATGATTTATTAATATATTATGATAATAATATATTAAAGGAGAAATCATATTGTTTAATTAATATTAGTCAATAATTAATTGGTAATTAGTTTTGTGACTAAAAGAGATTAATTAAACTTAAGGGACTGGAATTGTAATTATAAGATAATTGCAATTTGGGCTATGGATTGCCTTATAATAAGGAGTGGACGAATTCTATGGGGAAACCCATAAGGAAATCGTCCAAGGCCTTAATTAAAAGAGTCTATGGGTTGCTTAGGGCTTAAGCATCCAAATTAGGGTTTCCTTGTTAGATAACCCTAATTGCCTAACTATATATAAGACCCTTATGACCCAAAAACGTGGTGAAGCTTTATTCTAGGGTTAGAACACGTTTTTGGGCAGCCTCCATCCTCTCTCCTCTTCATCCTCTTGCTTATGGTATTTGTGAACCATTAGAGGAGTGACATTTGTGACTCTAAGCTTTCTAAAGTCAATACAAGGAGATTTGGGATTGTTATTGCTACATATCAATCAATGTAATATCTTAAACCCATTCTTATGTTAATATGATTACTTGTATGCTAGAATTAGGGTTTATAGTCTTGGATAACTTGCATGTACAATAGAGAAACCTAGATCCAAGCATTAGGGTTTGTATGAGCACATAGGATGTTCTTAGGACAAAACCCATCAATCTTAAGATCTAAAAAAACCCTAGTATTTTGAAAAGTTCAAATTACACCCACATGGTTTTGTTAAGTTAATTGAAAGTTTAATTAAAAGAGAAAGTTAATAAAACCACCTAGTATTTTAAAAGTGTAAAATACACCCTATACTATATATATGTAACATTAAATATCTAATATTATATATATATATATATATATATATATGTATATATATATGAGTAAAGAGTCAGTCTTACCGTTAGTAGGCCTCATTCACGAAGCTGGTCTATAAGGGGTGTTTAAGGAAACTGCCTATAAAATGGCGATTGAATGGTATCCACTCTTACCCACCACACTCTTGACTAGTGCAGGGTCGTTAGCCGAACGGGTAAGATAGGACAGAAACCTTCCATTATAAGTATAACGAAGTAAAAAGTAACTAAATTCTTTTACAAATTCCCAAATCATAGTTACTTTAGGCAAAATGTGAAATTGTATGCTAATCCATGGAATTACACTTCGTATCCTTTTCAAATGTTAGTGGAGCGTGTGTGGTTAACAGGCACACTAATTTAGGGATGACATTGGTAGCGAGGGGTGGCTCGATGTTTATCATAGATCAATGGAGCGTGTGTGGCTAATTGGCACATTGATTAGGTGATAGTAGCGTTGAGTGCACCACATAGATTCGTATGGTTATTCACACCTTATTTGTGATCCTCGGCATCCCAGTCACAAATAGAAGGGCATAATCGTGATTAAACATGCCATTGAAAAGTTCAATGAATCTCAAAATATTTAGGAGCTTCAATTCATTTAAAACTTAAATTTCCTTTTCGTTTTTGATGGTGGAAATTGGTAAATTTACCTACCTTCAAATATTCTGCAGCTAGATTACGACATCCCTCTTCTAGGCTGTAGAGTATTGTGTTGGATCCTAGCCTTAATAATTCATTTGGGTGTTTTATTAAGGAATCAATCAACTTAACTTGAATTTTCTCCCGCTTTGTAGATGTCAAACAACTATGGTTTTCCTAAATCCCTTGGAACAAGTTTTCCAAACGAAGATGATATTCCACGATATGATCAAGGAACAAGAAATCATGCTTCGCTTTCTCCACCTCCTCCAATTATTCTCCCTAACCCACAAGTTCGAAGGATTGAAAAGTTCAAGATCACTCAAGCCCTTTTGGCAAGTAAACACGGAGATGGGAAACTTGTGTGTGCACACGTCTTAGAGATGAAGTCACACATTGATAGGTTAAGGATGTTGGGTGTCGAGATTTCAGGTGAGTTGGTTGTTGACTGGGTTCTTCAGTCGCTTCTTGAATCATATAGTGAGTTCGTTCGAGAGTACTATATGATGGATCATGACGTGACCCTCATTGATCTCACCTATTTGCTTATAACTGCTGAATCAACAATGATTTGGCATGCTGGTCAAGCAAATTTGTCTCGTGAATCAAACTCCCAAACTTCAATGGACATTGAAAATGGTGACATTGGAAATCCAGAAAAGGTAAACTCTGAGATAGTTCCTTGTGCCATTCCAAAAGAGTCCATTTGCTTTTATTGCCAAAATAAGGGGCATTGGAGACGAAGCTGCCCTATTTACCTGAGAGATCTAAGAGATGGGAGAGTCAAGATGTATGGCTCTACTTCAGGTAAAATCCATTAACTAACCCTTTTAAGTTCCTGTTCTAGATTCTTAATACATGATGTGATAAGATTACATTTTGATGTTTTGTAGGATCGAAGAAAAGAGAGGAAGCTTAAGGGAAGAAGTGTGCTGAATCTAATCGTGAAGAAATGGATGTCGATCGCATTGCTTGAAGATTAGATTCTTGAGCTACTACTTGGAGTTAGAATAGATTGCTAAGAAATATGTAATAACATAGTTTTTTCAATTGAATTGCATTGTAAGGACAAATTTTTCCGCAATAAAATAAAATTTGATTTTATCTTATTTGTTTATCCTTGCAATGACGTGTATGAAAAATTGATGTTTGAAGGTTTCTATTATTAGCAATAATGGATTTGATTCTTAATTATGTTATTTGTGGAAATGTCGAGAATTTGCCAAATAGGGAGAGTTTCTCATCGCCCAAGTTTCAATTGGACAAAAACTTGGAATCATACAACTTGGTTGTGTGATGAATGAGAAACTTTATAATTGGAAATTCAAGACTAATTCATTGACAAAGAGTCAAGTGAAGGACTAGGAGATCGAGTTAGCAATGTTGTCCATCAATCAAGTCCACCACAAGGGTGATAAAGATATTCGTCATGATTTACTAAAGTTTAGTAAATATGGTTATACTTATAAGATTAAGTGTAATTCTAAGTTAATTGAAAAGGTTTATGGCAGAACGAATAATAAGAATCAAGAAGGCACAAAGATAAAAGTTTCTCTGTTCTAAGAAGAAGGGATAGTACCTTTTATTGTGTTTTATGATAAAGTCTTAATGATTAAGAACCATATCTCAATTGGTCCTCTAAGTGAGTCTTAGTACGTTTGTATGTCTAAGAAGAGGAATCGGGAATTATTGAAATGGTTAAATCAAGAAGTCAATCATACTTTGTTCTAATATCGAATCTTAGAGTCATACTCCAAGAGTGCGAATTGAGTGACAAGTCTTAATTAGGTTTATAACACTCATCAAATGTGGAATTTGGAAAAGTTTTCTTATTCTTGCACATTTGAAATTGGTAAGTTGTGATGTCTTGGATAAGACAAAGACCAACTAGGACCAATTTGTGAAGTGTTTTGTCTTGATAATAATTACACTAACTCTTGAATATTTGTTTGTCAAGAAATGTTTCTTGACAAAGAGAATCATATATTTTAAGAAGTCAGTGGGAGTTTTTAATGATCTTGAAAAAGGTTTCAAGAACAAATCAAGAATAAACCTTATCAATCATCACTAGCACACGACTTGAGGTTTACAAGCTATCGTGTTGACATTATTTTGTTTCTGTGCCATTCCAATTGAGTTAATTATGTATGTGAGTTCTATGAGTTCTCATTTGAATGCATAAAGACAAAGTGCCTTGATCGATGGAAAGTACATTGATATGTAAGGATAAGCTGCTAAACTACTTGGAAGACATGGTGGGCACTCGTGTTACCATAAGGCTACAAATCAAGAAAGTTCAATCCATATGAGTTTGGCTTTGTCGCAAACTTGATTTTGGAAAATTCACATGGATAGGAACACATACACCAATAAAACATAAGTGTTATAAGATTCTTTCCTTCATGAAAATGATTGTGAGGATATGCTTTCACTAAGAGAGATTTTAAGAAGATAGCAATTGTGAAAATTGTATTCTCAATTTTGATTATGGTTACGGAATCCCTTTCCATAGTTCGAATTGTGAGATTTGGTAATTAGTCTAACATTTTGGACTTATTGATATAAGTTCTGAATTAGTTAAGACACACATATGAGCTATCTAGGGCAAAGGTGTATAAGTTTAAGAAGCTTAGATAAAGGCTTATCGAAGCATCTGGTATTAGAAATATGAACTTCAGAAATTCAATAGGTATTGTTTTCTGGAAGTTCAACTGTTTTCTGAATACATGTCAAAGCTAGTGGGAGCATAAGTGTTATGCTTATATGATAATAATCATCATGATAGTGGGAGCATAAGTGTTATGTTTGTATGATTATTATGGAAAATATTTCAAGTTAGCAATATTAATTATAGAAAAACAAAGATTCAATTTGCAAAGTTGCATGGGTTGAAAAGTTGTTTTGCTATAATTAAGGGAGAGAATATTATACTTCGTTTCAAAATATAAAGCTTAGATTGAGAAATTTTAATAAATTTAGTCAAAGGATACATAGTGTGTTCTTAAATTTCGATTATGATTACGGCATCCCTCTTCATAGTTCGAATTGTGAGAACGTGACACATAAAATGTTATGGCAAAAGATTTATAAAGTATCATATCTTTATGTAAGACATTATGCATCGTGTCCGATATGCTTCGGGTATAGGATCGATTACAAATGCTATAATATTTGACCATTCTAAAATTTTCCAAATATCTAGCGCATTAAGATGGAAAAAGTTTGTTGAGGATTGGTCGCTTGTGAGTAGTTGGAAGTATGGTATTGGATGGACCATATCGACATTATTATGAGTAGATAAGATTCTATTAAGAATGAGTTGTCATATGGCAAATATGGAGATGTTTCCATATTGGGAGTTGGATATTGAGAGTCTATGTCTAGATTAGAAACTTTTATGCAAGAAGGATGTTCCAAGGAATGTACTTTGAATGTGAGACTTCGCGTCTATGGAATTGTCTTGTAACAATTTCTGATAGAGTACTTTGTAATTTCATTGGCCAAGTCTTGGTGACTTTTGTGCTATGACTTTGCGAAAGGATCGATGTGTAAAATGTTTGAATCTAGCATATTCTAATAGTGGCAAGAACATTGTGTTCTTACACTAATGATAAGGATTGGGAATTGTGAAATGAACATCATTGGAAAAGTTTTTCAATTGATCTATTTCACAAAGTAAGGACCATAGGAAACATAGTGTGCATGCTTTGTGCATGGGTCAATTATTGTTGTAATTTGAGTAATAAGTTGATTTTCTGAAACAGTAAGCGGTGAATAATGAGTAATCAATATGGTGTTTAAACGAAAGTGTTTTATTTACTCCCACAAGTTTGGGGCCACATAGGATTAAGTATTATTGTTGTGTTTAATTTTGCATGTTTTGACTTCTAGAATGATAGGGTTATTCGAACCTTCACAGTCGGTCATACGTTGGAAGTAGGTATGAAGGAAAATTGTCATGAAGAGTCAATAGATTGTCTGAAGAGTTTAGATATAGCACAAGTTTGCTGCAGGGTTCATGAGTGCTTTGATAAGATTAGAGTATTTGATGAAACCCATGCTCACTTAGATCACTTCATGGATTTATCACGAGTGATTGTGAGTCGATAATATTGTATATTTTTTAAAGCAAGACGTGTGAGTTGTAATTTTCTATTCGATTACACATTGATAATAAGTAAACGCACCAGTAACTTGGTGTTATAAAACTTATTGTTGTATGTGATTCGATGAGTGAATGCAAGCAAACATATGAGTCGAAGTTTATCCATTCCTTTTACCCAAAGTGGGATAAAAGCGATATCTCTTGTCCCCTCGATGATGTCACACCCCAAAACCGGAACGGCGGAAACGTTCTGGGGTGGATGACGTCATGTCAAGTATCACAACACATGCATTATAGTAATCAAAGTACAACGAAACATTGCATTAATAGTAATAGTTTTACATGGTTTACATTACATAGTATCAAAGTAATACAAGTAATAGAATAAATACAGTGTGGTACTAAGCTATCTTCATCAACAGCTCTGGGGATGTACCTGTCTAATGCTAACCTGAGAATACAAGTTATTTGAAAAGCGAGTATCAACATTTTTACAAATGCTGGTGAGTTCATAAATATTTAGTGACGTTTTATTCAAATAACTTCATAAAGTAGTAGTTTAAGTGTTTACTGTGTATTAGAGTTCTTTCCAGAAAATCCTATATTTTCTTTAATAAAGCAGCCTTCTACCAAGACTGGTCAGTGTTATGTGGTAAAAAGTCATTTTCCTTAAATTGCCATCATTATAAAAATACTGAATTTGATTATTAAGGAAAGCAAACGACATCAGGGAATAACATATGCCTCAGCAGTGAGGACTGCTGACTAAGGCAAGGAATCATAGACTCCAGGAGAGTATCGAACTAACGACACGCCTGGTTCAGTCTAACAAGTAGAAACTCAGACCCCAGAAGGTACCAAATGAAAGGTACAGCTGGTAAGGTCTAAAACAGTGAAAAACAGACCCCCAAACAGTATCAAATGAAAGATATGTCTTGTAAGGTCAAAACAGAGAAAACAGACCCCAGACAGTATCAAATGAAAGATACGTCTTGTAAGGTCAAAACAGTGTGACTCTGAAAATGAATTACCAGCATACAGTGTAAATTGCCGGTGAAATATTGTTACCTTAAGGCCAAAGAATTATAAGGTAACCCGGGATACTCGTAACCATACTGACTAGAGTACCAGATGCCCTACAAGCGTCTAAAATATGACATTTGTCACCCGTTGGCTTGGTAGGCCGGGACTGTAGCTAGCAGTCTGGGTGCGGGGTTGTCAATCCCGTATAGATCTATACACACAATGTCCGCTCTCCCTACAGGAGATTCTGGTTACCAACTAGACAACGGAGAAGGTCGTGTCCTGAAGATGCATCCCAAATAGTGGGTAGAGACCTCCAAATAGTGGGTAGTGTGTAAGTGCTGAACTAGAGGTAGAGACTTCCAAATAGTGGGTAGTGTGTTTCTAATGTAAGTGTAGACTAGAGGTAGAGACTCTTAACTGAACTGACTAGAGAATTCCTGTATGTCCATACTCATATACATAATATATAACTAATAAATCAAACGACCTTCGGACGGCCATCGGATCCCACCAGACCACATCTCAACGAAGAAAAGGAAATAGGGCGGACAAGCCTTCCTAAGTCCTTCAATCATTATTTATATGCATCTATACAAGCACAGACATACATCTAACTACGCTTGAGTGTGTATCAAGTGGAATCATATCGTGAAGTATAAGTGTACAGTGTGGAATAACCAACTTGTGAAGTATAAGCGTACAATGAAATATCCGAGTCGTGAAGTATAAGCGTACAGTGGGACATCCGATTCGTGAAGTATAAGCGTACAGAGTGGGATAATCGAATCGTGAAGTATAAGTGTACCAAGTGTAAGTGTATCACGAAGTGGAAACGATGATAAGTGAAGTAAGAGCGTCTATCAAGTATAAGCGACTACAAGTATAAGTGAAAGCGTTACTAAGTAGGAGTATAAAATAAGTATAAGCGAAGCAGCAGTAACTAACAAGTAAAAGTATACGTTGTGAAAGAGAACTTTGATTAAAATCTTGTAAAACCTTTATAAACCAGTTTAAAGTGAGTTTTAAATAAAGCAGTATAAATAAGAGTCTTGAAACAAACGAAAAACCTTTTTGAAAACCATTATAGTGTCCTACTCGGTAAAACAGTATAAAGTGTGGTAAAATCTTGTGCATGCGGGTTATCAATCATATGTGATTGATATGATAACTGGCATGTTTAACTTGTATTCCCCCCCCCCCTATAAAACATGTAAAAACATTTAAAAGGTTCATTCAGGGGTATGAACTCACCTGGTATAAGTAGGTCCGACGAAGGTGCCGTTTGGGCGTTCGGTGTCACGCAAGGACTTGAACACACACAATGACCTATTTAATGTATGATAACATATGTTCACATACAATTAGTATATTTAATACTAATTAAACAAATATACGCGCTCAAAGGAGCGGAAAACACTTTGGATAAGTGTTTGGGTGTCCCGGGTAGTGTCTAAAGGTGTGTATGGCTAAGGAATGGAGTTTACTCTCCAAGAGTAAACCCTTAATACCATGTTTACGTCCCAGGGACTACTCACCATGAGTTTACGGCCGTAAACTCATGGTGAAGGGTTCTAGTGTGTTTAAGGCTTCTAGCTTGTTCATAGGATTATTCTAAGTACAATTCCAAAAAGGCATGAGTGAGTTTAAGGCTTCTAAGGGCTTCATATAGGAGTTTACGACCTACGTACAACTCCTAAGGGAGTTTACGGCCATAAACTCTCATATCATGGATTTAATGAAGTTTTAATCTCTTAAATCATTCCTAGCATTTTATAAAAATAGTCTAAGGCCATTTGGGGGGCAAAAACCACATTTTTGGCAGATTTAGGGGTGTTTACGACCTTGGTACTTACCTGGGACGTAAACTTCTTTTTCCCTTTCATTTCATTGTGTTTAAATGGTTTAAACCCGAAATGTTAAGCCCCTAATTTATGTATTAAGCCCTAGGGTGGTTTGGGAGTGTTTTGGGGCATTTTAACAAGATTTAGAGGTGTTTACGGCCTAAGCATGTGCTTGGGCCGTAAACTCTCTTTTATGCTTAAATTTGATTGTTTAAAATGTGCAAACACTCCTAGGCTAATTCCTCTATTTATTTCCAAGCTTTTAGGGACTTTTGGGGGTCATTTTGGCCTCATTTAAGGTGTTTACGGCCTAGGGAGGAGCTTAGGCCGTAAACTCCTTTTCAACAGCTTCTAAGTCCGATTTTTAAGCTATAAACACGAATCAATATGTTTAGAATGAGCTAGGGTAAGCGGACTTACGATTTGGAAGCGTTTGGTTGCGGATTCGGGGCGAAAACGAGTCTAGAGAGAGAGTGTAAAAAGTCTCCAATGGACTCCACTCACCTTTATATAGGGTTTCGAGTCGGGGCTCAGTGGAATTCTACCCAATACTGCCGTTAAACGGGGCTTTTAGTCGCACCCGATTTAGGGGTCGTAATAATAAAAACTAACTTTTCTAAATAAATGGAAATGTGTGTTATGTGTTTTTATTTCCTTTTATGACTACTTAACGGCATAATAGGTGTAAACAAATGGAATGTTTATTAAGTTGACGACCTTTAATTAACGGAACTTTTATAAACTGGAATATTCCGTTAACGGTAACGGGGAAATGTAACGGAACAACTTGGGTTGTCACATCATCCCCCCGTTAGAGGGAATTTCGTCTCGAAATTCAGGTCTAGGCAAGGAAGTAGGTATGAATGGCCAAGTAGAGGTAAGATATTACTTCCTATATGGTTTATCGTCGCATTCCCAAGTGATCTCTGGTCCGGGTTTGTCATTCCAACAGACCCTCACGTACGGGATGCAGATTCCGTGTCGTGTAGCTAGTGGGTTCCAACTGGTGTATCTACAAGTTTAGGGTTTTCAATGGATTCTATCAAGATGAGTGAGGCACGAAGACTGTTGTGGGGAAATCACGTATCAAGTCTAAGGAGTGGATCGATCGGGTGTGAATCTTGTGGTATATCCGAAAGTAGTAGCGGCCTGAAAAAGGGTCGGACCAAAACTCCATAAGGATTCTCAGATGGTCCTAAGCTCTCGGAATGGTAGAGCTTTTCAGTACTAAGAACATAGTGTACTTCTATGGCAAGATCATCACTGGTGTGATCGCCATTCCGAAGTTCCTAACGTTCTCACGCGTACTATGTGTGTAGTCCTTCAAGTTGGTTCTTAGGAATCCCGAGTGGTCTTTGGTTTCGTGATTCCTGTCATCTAGCTGATAGAGGCTTTCTAGATCGTCGAGTGGGTTGTGGGACTATGGCTATCGGTTTGCTGTAGAGTGTCTATCTCAAGCTTGTGCAAAACAAATCTGCACTAACGAAGCTTGAGATGCGGAAACCCTGGAGGTCGGAAAGATAGGGTTTCACCAGACGAGTGTTGGACTATCTCCGGAGGTGGTTCTACTATTTCTACGTGAGATAGTATCCGTGGAACACCTAATAGTCCAATTAACTTCTAAGACTTTGGTTTATTCTAGCGTGGACAGTGCATGCTCCTGCATAACCCTTCGACTAACACCAGGACTGGTGTCAAGTCTATAACCTCTTTGGGATCTGGGTCATGAGGCTTAACAGAACTACTTTCTCACTTTGATCAAGTATTCTTGGCTGCGAAGGGTATCCTGTGGTTCTCGGTATCCTAGTGTTCACTTCGGAGAATGTAGTCTATCGTCTACAGGGCGCCGACGATTTCCTCCATGCAAGAGGGTGGAGGATGATAGGCACTGCTCGTCTATAACTGGGTGGACGAAGTGCCTGAGTAGTGCGAGCATATACTGCAACTACTCTTCTGAAGGTTCTGAGTTTCCTCGGTCTAGGTCAATTCTAGTGAGTATAGGGTCTCATCACTCGGGACTTTACTAGCTTAACCCGCAGTGATTCTCTTGACTCCGGCTCCTATGTTATGGAATAGGGTGAAAGGGTTTTGCGAAGAGGTTCGTGGTAGAGCTCATGCTTGGCTTAAACACCAATACTTGGTGTATGCAAGCAGTATACAATTGAGGTCGGCAGGATGTTCAGCTGTGCGACTCCACCCCAAACCCACAACCCAGCGAGGAACAGGGAATAGGGAGGAAACACACACCTTAAATCTTTTTGATCTTAATTATATGTCACCTTTCTGCATATACCTAGTTATAGTGGTCAGTCTCATGAGTTCTGTTCTTTGGGTTCACGAACCTGATGTGCGAGGTGCGAAGGGTCTCCCGAGGGAATCTACGGAGTATGCGTCGGTTGGTTGTCGTCTACTGAAGTTTCTACAGTGTCCTTCGCTTTGGTGTTCATCTGACTACTGGGGGTCGGTCGACGGCGCGTGATACCCTCCCTTGGGTACTTCGGAAGGTTTGAGATAAGAGAGACGATTGGCGGATCGCATTAGGTTTGATTTATTTAAGTTAGGTTTAGGTTCGGAAGAACCTTTATTCGCCGACATGGCTACGGAGAAAGTTCTTTTTACACAGCACTAAGAATGAACACATGGTTGCACGAAGTCGAACCATGATCGATAGAGTCGTCGAAGTTGGCACACTCCGACATAATGTATAATGAAGATCGATAGAGTCATGTGCCGAACAGGCACATGAGTTCTAGGCGTCTCGGGTTTCGTCCTATGTATCACTACCGCGGATACTTGGACCGATAGAGTCGACGCGGAACTATAGAGGGTCCTAAGTGTTTCCGAATAGAGTACCTTTTCATGAGTGGATTCTCACAAGGCATTTCTATAATCGCCTCACATATACTAGTCATGTATATTTTACGTGGGGAGGACTGTTGACTGAGCGACTCCGCCCAAAATCCACAACCAAACGAGGAACAGGAAATGAGGCGGCATTCGCTCACTCTAGGTCTGTCCATCTTAAATATACATGGCCGTAATGTATACATTTAGCCATCATAGTTTTACCTGATGAATTTTTAAATTTTATAACAGTGCTGCGAATTTCGCCTTATTGGGAAATATTTACATTTGAATTAGCTCTTTTTAATGTATTTAGTTTAGTTATCTGAGATCGAGAGACGTACCAAAATCTATCGAATTCCTTGACGCTTCTCCCTAAGCGGTAGAGTTAGGCTCCTTCTGTGTCCTTGTTGTTTCCTTCAGTTGGGCAATCCCCTTTGAAGTGCCCAAACTCACCACATAGGCGGCAAACCTGCTTGGTCGCTGCATTGGCGATTGATGCAATACGTTCCACCGGAGTTCTGCATACACGAGTAGTATGCCCCTTCATGTTGCACCTAGCACATAAGAGTTCCCGGCAGGCACCATGATGATGGTAGCTGCACTTGCTGCAGTGGGGAAGGTCTCCTAGGTATGGTCTTCTTGAGGTCGGGAGGGAAGGATTGACAGGGGTATAGACTGCCTCAACTCGTCGCCTTTCAGAAGGTCCTTGAGCCGAGGTACTTCCCTCCTCAATCTTGAGTTTTCTCTTTAGTGGGTTCGGTGAAGGTTCTTGGGTGATTGGGTATGAAAGTGTTGGTTGTTGCTGTCCATCGCCAGGATTGGAAATCCCGACAGGGCATTTGCTAACATTGGCGGTGTTAGCATTCAGGTGAGCCATGAAAGCTGCTACGACTGCTGAGACTGCAGCTTGGAACGTAGCTTCATCGAATAAGAGAGCAGGTTTCTTGCTTGTGGATTGGTTACGCTTCTTCGATGGCATGGTTTTTCCTACACGGAAAGGAATACAAGGTAATGAGAGACGATGGTTAACCCTGGACATTTCTGTCCTGAACGTATTAGGCATATATTTTTCCCGTGCCTTGGGTACTGGTCGTCTGAGTGTCGACCTACATCCCTATGATGTAGTCCTGGTAATCGAAGTGGGTGTATGAGTATCGGAAAAGGCCATAAGATGCGAGTCGTTCCTACTAAGTTACCTTTATACTGGGAAAGGTTTCACTCTCCGGCCTGGAGAGATTTGAGAACGGTTCGGAACGAAACTGCAAAAAGAGAGGCTCACAAGGGCAAATGACTAAATTCTCTCAATAGAGATGCGGGGATCCGCCCTAATCGTGTATCTGGCAACGGGAAACGACGATTTACCTAACACATAGTGTGAGTAGTGTAACCACTAACTCACTAAATTGTATTATTTTATGGGTGTATTAGCGTGACGCACACGAGGAAAAGACAATTCCCGGGTTCCATGTACTGGCTCCCTCGGTCTGCATCGTATCTTTGACTGGAATTGGCGTTGGTTTCCTTCGGGTAGTTTCCTAGGGTTCTCTTCTCGTATGGACATATTGAATTTCTACTCCGCCTTCCTTCTGATTCCAACTCTGGGTGTCATCACTTCATGATGGATGACTGGGAATCTCCGAAGTTTAGGCGAGTTTCTCACCAATGTCCCTAAAAGATATAGGCACTTGGTGAATTCAATAGTCTTGACCTAGTTCATTCGTTTCCTAGCTGGAAATCTTCTCAATGAACTTCTTCGGGGTCGGACTCAACTCTTCTGTTAAGCATTAAAGTGGATAGGGTTGTCTACAGGGTTCGTGTGAGAATGGAAATGTCTAAAGAATCCTAAGAGATTATTAACATTTCACTGAATGATCCCTATCGAGTCCTGCTACGATTACACAGGGTATAAAAATCATATATAGCTTAGATCCGATAGGCCTTCGAATATGTGATACTACTCTAGAACCACATCCCAACGAGGAAAAGGAAATAGAGCGAAACCACACATTCTTAGCCTATGGGATCCTTATTATATATAACCTTGGGAGTATACTCTCTGTAGTTGTAGGTATATCAATAGGGATCTTTTTAGTTCTTCACACAAAGTTATCTATGCATCCTAAAATACCCCTATGGTATTTTAATTCTTGTTTGTTTCTTATCTTCTGAGTTTCATTCTGGGATTAGTGTGAATCTTTTAGTGTTCCAAAATACTCCTATAGTATTTTAACTTTATGTTTGGCTCTAGCAATCCTAGTTGGTAAGTTTCAGACCTGTTGCAACACCACTATCACTCCCAAGCACACGTTCATCGCATCTCGAATTAATGTAGTTGATCAGGTTACATTTATCCCAGCTTACGATTACATAACTGCCCAGGTTTGACGGTAATGCTCAACATCCGAAGACTTTTATTATTGTTCTTCTTGTGATACTTTTGTTCAAGTGTTTAGATTCTGGGTGTTATTATACTTTGGTAAAATATGGTTATATTTTAAAGTATAATTCTTGGTCAGAGTGTTTTATCCCTTTGTGTTTATAGGTTGTATATCTTTTATGAATTGATATACTTAGCTCACTATAAACAATGCTCTGATACCAATCTGTCACACCCCAAAACCGGAACGGCGGCAACGTTCTGGGGTGGATGACATCATGTCAAGTCACACAACACATGCATTATAGTAATTAAAGTACAACGAAACATTGCATTAATAGTAATAGTTTTACATGGTTTACATTACATAGTATCAAAGTAATACAAGTAATAGAATAAATACAGCGTGGTACTAAGCTATCTTCATCAACAGCTCCGAGGATGTACCTGTCTAATGCTAACCTGAGAATACAAGTTATTTGAAAAGCGAGTATCAGCATTTTTACAAATGTTGGTGAGTTCAAAAGTATTTAGTGACGTTTTATTCAAATAACTTCATAAAGTAGTAGTTTAAGTGTTTACTGTGTATTAGAGTTCTTTCCAGAAAATCCTATATTTTCTTTAATAAAGCAGCCTTCTACCAAGACTGGTCAGTGTTATGTGGTAAAAAGTCATTTTCCTTAAATTGCTATCATTATCAAAATACTGAATTTGATTATTGAGGAAAGCAAACGACATCAGGGAATAACATATGCCTCAGCAGTGAGGACTGCTGACTAAGGCAAGGAATCATAGACTCCAGGAGAGTATCGAACTAACGACACGCCCGGTTCAGTCTAACAAGTAGAAACTCAGACCCCAGAAGGTACCAAATGAAAGGTACAGCTGGTAAGGTCTAAAACAGTGAAAAACAAACCCCAGACAGTATCAAATGAAAGATACGTCTTGTAAGGTCAAAATAGAGAAAACAGACCCCAGACAGTATCAAATGAAAGATACGTCTTGTAAGGTCAAAACAGTGTGACTTTGAAAATGAATTACCAGCATACAGTGTAAATTGCCGGTGAAATACCGTTACCTTAAGTCCAAGGAATTATAAGGTAACCCGGGATACTCGTAACCATACGGACTAGAGTACCAAACGCCCTACAAGCGTCTAAAATATGACATTTGTCACCCGTTGGCTTGGTAGGCCGGGACTGTAGCTAGCAGTCTGGGTGCAAGGTTGTCAATCCCGTACAGATCTATACACACAATGTCCGCTCTCCCTACAGGAGATTCTGGTTACCAACTAGACAACGGAGAAGGCCGTGTCCTGAAGATGCATCCCAAATAGTGGGTAGAGACTTCCAAATAGTGGGTAGTGTGTAAGTGCTGAACTAGAGGTAGAGACTTCCAAATAGTGGGTAGTGTGTTTCTAATGTAAGTGTAGACTAGAGGTAGAGACTCTTAACTGAACTGACTAGAGAATTCCTGTATGTCCATACTCATATACATAATATATAACTAATAAATCAAACGACCTTCGGACGGCCATCGGATCCCACCAGACCACATCTCAACGAAGAAAATGAAATAGGGCGGACAAGCCTTCCTAAGTCCTTCAATCATTATTTATATGCATTTATACAAGCACAGACATACATCTAACTACGCTTGAGTGTGTATCAAGTGGAATCATATCGTGAAGTATAAGTGTACAGTGTGGAATAACCGACTTGTGAAGTATAAGCGTACAGTGGGACATCCGAGTCGTGAAGTATAAGCGTACAGAGTGGGATAATCGAATCGTGAAGTATAAGTGTACCAAGTGTAAGTGTATCACGAAGTGGAAACGACGATAAGTGAAGTAAGAGCGTCTATCAAGTATAAGCGACTACAAGTATAAGTGAAAGCGTTACTAAGTAGGAGTATAAAATAAGTATAAGCGAAGCAGCAGTAACTAACAAGTAAAAGTATACGTTGTGAAAGAGAACTTTGATTAAAATCTTGTAAAACCTTTATAAACCAGTTTAAAGTGAGTTTTAAATAAAGCAGTATAAATAAGAGTCTTGAAACAAACGAAAAACCTTTTTGAAAACCATTATAGTGTCCTACTCGGTAAAACAGTATAAAGTGTGGTAAAATCTTGTGCATGCGGGTTATCAATCATATGTGATTGATATGATAACTGGCATGTTTAACTTGTATTCCCCCCCCCTTATAAAACATGTAAAAACATTTAAAAGGTTCATTCAGGGGTATGAACTCACCTGGTATAAGTAGGTCCGACGAAGGTGCCGTTTGGGCGTTCGGTGTCACGCAAGGACTTGAACACACACAATGACCTATTTAACGTATGATAACATATGTTCACATACAATTAGTATATTTAATACTAATTAAACAAATATACGCGCTCAAAGGAGCGGAAAACACTTTGGATAAGTGTTTGGGTGTCCCGGGTAGCGTCTAAAGGTGTGTATGGCTAAGGAATGGAGTTTACTCTCCAAGAGTAAACCCTTAATACCATGTTTACGGCCCAGGGACTACTCACCATGAGTTTACGGCCGTAAACTCATGGTGAAGGGTTCTAGCGTGTTTAAGGCTTCTAGCTTGTTCATGGGATTATTCTAAGTACAATTCCAAAAAGGCATGAGTGAGTTTAAGGCTTCTAAGGGCTTCATATAGGAGTTTACGGCCTACGTACAACTCCTAAGGGAGTTTACAGCCGTAAACTCTCATATCATGGATTTAATGAAGTTTTAATCCCTTAAATCATTCCTAGCATTTTATAAAAATAGTCTAAGGCCATTTGGGGGGCAAATACCACATTTTTGGCACATTTAGGGGTGTTTACGGCCTTGGTACTTACCTGGGACGTAAATTCCTTTTTCCCTTTCATTTCATTGTGTTTAAATGGTTTAAACCCAAAATGTTAAGCCCCTAATTTATGTATTAAGCCCTAGGGTGGTTTAGGAGTGTTTTTGGGGCATTTTAACAAGATTTAGAGGTGTTTACGGCCTAAGCATGTGCTTGGGCCGTAAACTCTCTTTTATGCTTAAATTTGATTGTTTAAAATGTGCAAACACTCCTAGGCTAATTCCTCTATTTATTTCCAAGCTTTTAGGGACTTTTGGGGGTCATTTTGGCCTCATTTAAGGTGTTTACGGCCTAGGGAGGAGCTTAGGCCGTAAACTCCTTTTCAACAGCTTCTAAGTCCGATTTTTAAGCTATAAACACAAATCAATATGTTTAGAATGAGCTAGGGTAAGTGGACTTACGGTTTGGAAGCGTTTGGTTGCGGATTCGGGGCGAAAACGGGTCTAGAGAGAGAGTATATAGAGAGAGTGTAAAAAGTCTCCAATGGACTCCACTCACCTTTATATAAGGTTTCGAGTCGGGGCTCAGTGGAATTCTACCCAATACTGCCGTTAAACGGGGCTTTTAGTCGCACCCGATTTAATGGTCGTAATAATAAAAACTAACTTTTCCAAATAAATGGAAATGTGTGTTATGTGTTTTTATTTCCTTTTATCACGACTTAACGGCATAATAGGTGTAAACAAATGGAATGTTTATTAAGTTGAAGACCTTTAATTAACGGAACTTTTATAAACTGGAATATTCCGTTAACGGTAACGGGGAAATGTAACGGAACAACTTGGGTTGTCACAGATGATTTAGTGATGACACCTAATCGCTTGGCCAAGCCGGGACTAAGTTGATGTGTTCAATTATAGTCTGTTGTCAGTCGTCATGAATCGGAAGTCGGGAAACAGTATAGAGAGAATGATTAAAACTCATGTCTTATGTCTATACAATATCTTAAGAATGGAGGAATATATGATCCCTTATCTAAAGGACACGCGTATCTGATAAGATCAGAGTTGACAGCGGCTTTTAAAAGCTACGATTGCTGATCAGGTTCTGAAGTTATGCAGAATAGTTATTAGACTTATCCAAGTGGGAGACTGTTGGATTAGTGTCTAAGTCCATAACTATTTTGGTATGTACTTGACCCGATTATGAGCATGGTCCTTTTGGGTTGCCTTCACCATAGCAATATGAATGATGAATTAAGGAGAGAAAGGTTTAATTATGATTTATTAATATATTATGAGAATAATATATTATAGCGGAAATCATATTCTTTAATTAATATTAGTTAATAATTAATTAAGAATTAATTTTGTGGCTAATAGAGATTAATTAAACTTAGGGGACTGGAATTGTAATTATAAGATAATTGCAATTGGGCTATGGATCACCTTGGAATAATAGGTTGGATGAATTCTAAGGGGAAGCCCATTAAAAATCATCCAAAGCATGTTCTAGAAGGGGTCCATGGGCTGCTTAGGGCTTAAGCAGTCAAATTAGGGTTTCCTTGTTAGATAACCCTAATTGCATACCTATTTAAGGAGCCCCTAAGCCCCAAAAACATGGTGATTGATTCCCTTAGGGTTTCTGGACGATTTTGGTGCTCCTTCCTCTTCTCTTCTTCATCTTGTTGCTTAGTGGTGTTTGTAACTCCATTAGAGGTGCAACACTTGAGGCACTAAGCTTTCTAAAGCCAAGGAATTGATTTTTATTGCTACATAACAATCAAGGTAAGATCTAAACCCTAATTCATATGTTAATTTGATTACTGGTATGCTAGATCTATGGTTTGTAAGTCTTGAAAGTTTATTGCACGTTTAAAGTAGAAAAACTAGATCCAAGCAATTAGGGTTGCATGAACACCATAGGATTGATATTATGCTCAAAACCCATCAATTTCAACAACATTTTAAGATATTCAACATCCATTAATGACATTTTAACAACAATTCATGACATTTTAGCAATGATTCAACAACATTTCAGCATAATATGACATTTAAGCACAAATTTATGACATTTCAGCAAAATAAAAAACAACATCATCAAATTTTGATAACATTAGCATCAAGATTCATCAAGAACAAATATATCAACAATGATTCAACAAGAAAAATCGAAAAATAAAGATGAAGCAGGAAAGTTGAAGTTGCTCCAACAAGAAAAAACGAAAAATTCAAGATTAACCATGGCAGAATTGTTGCTTCGACAACAATAAACGAAAAAAACTTACCGAGATGAAAGATTGGAGCCGACAACCGGAAGGAGAGGGCGACCAGGAGGAGTCTACGCCGGAGAGGAGGGAACGCCAATGAGAAGGAAGTTGCGCCAGCGAAGGGATGATTGCAGATGCGAGATCAGGGATGACGACAACTAGGGAGAAGAAAATGCGGCACTTTTTCTTTAAGGGGGGAGTATCTGATTTATTTAGGTTTAGGTTTGAAGATGCTAGAATAGGGAATTCAAGTGTTGTCCCAAACAGAACACACGCAAAGATTTTTTACTCTGAAGTTTATAAAAAACAAACTGTTGCGGGATAAAAATTGTGGCGCATGTACTGCGCCGCATAACACAAACTACAAAGTGGTTTAATGGAGTTTTTTACAAAAAAAAATAAAATAAAATAAATAATTAATAAATAAAAATAAAAAAAAGCACCTACGGAACTCATGGTTAACCATGTTTCTTCAATTGATCAGTTTGCCCGAAAATTTCACTAAACCTCTCAGTAAGGATCGTTTGATGACTCTCGGATACAAACTTCAAGTTCGTCCCTCCTTTGATCTTGCGGTAGGGTAATAACGGTAAATTAATTTACAACACCCACGTGTTGAAACACGTGTGCAAGACCAGTTCGCAGTCAAATATTGTACCTAGTCTAAAGTAGTGTAATTAGGATATTAGTTGTATCTTTACCTATTTATAAACTTACTGAATTCAACATACAATTACTTTCTTGTTGTCTTTATTTTGAAACAATGAAATGTATATTTTATCTAATTTGTAAAAACATAAAATAAGAATTAATGGGTTTTATAAATTTTTAATCGCAGCCTTATTGAAATTCAAAATCCATTTTTCACCATATCCATTTTCATGGTTCGTATTGTACGATTATAATTTAAGGACACCAAAAGCAAATAATGCACGTTCATTGGCTTCGCACATATGGGTTCTTCATTTTAAATTTCATACCAATTAGTTTCCTTAGTTCAATTATAGTTCTCAAATTTACTCCTATGTTTTAATTTGACATTTGATTGGCCTAATTAGATAACTGTTACCAAGAATGGACATTGTTTTATCATACAAAAAACTATCATTTTCATTTTTTTTTCTTTAACACTCATAAATTCCACTCTGGTTGAGAGTATAGTATGATGTGGCCATCATTGACAATGGCCATTAATGGTGCCTTTGTGTACCTATTTTCCTTATTGATTTGCATTTAAACCTACCCTTTTTTTCTTTGACAAAATTGGAGGAAATGAATTGACCCGCTTGATAGAGAGTGTGGTCATTTAACACATTTTTCCATTTGTCCTTTCAATTGTTTGTAAATTTTCTGCAATTGTTGTCTTTGTTTTTTCTTTATGTTTGTACTCTTTCTCTTGCATAGCAATTTGCCAGGCTTGACTCTTTTATATATCTTATTTACTGGTTTCAAAATTTTTTAGTATTATGCAACTTATAAGATATTACGTCCTTAGTTTGAAATTTTATGTAATAAATATTTTTTGATAAATAAAAAATAAATTAAATTACATATATGGTCCCTATGATTCGAACTCTGGTTTCACTCCAATAATTTTTAATTTTTTGATACTTAAGTTTGAATTGTGTTGCGATTTTGATCAACCCAATGATATTTTCTTTAGTTTTTAATTCTTTTTTATAGATTTACAATTTATGAAAATAAAAATTCATAAAAAGTAAAAATTATGAAGACTTCAAGGTTACAAATTTCATCAACACTTTAATTTTTTATTTTACTTTACAAATCTTTTGAGACCGTTTTAATTCGTGTTGTCAAGTTCTGGTTGAAAAAGAAAAAGCCGCACGAGCAAAATCCAAATACTCACATAAGATGGGACAACTAGGATACCCGAGACTAATAGAAAATTTAGTATGTTAATTGATGTTTTTAAGATCCTTTTAATATGTGTTGGAAGTTGTTACAAATGATGATCTTGTTATGATCCAATGATGTTCCATTTGTTGGTCATCAAACTTTTTAGTTGTTCTAAATATTGATAATCTTATTTAGTTGTTAAAAATGTTGATAAGTTTTGAAGTATTCAATTTGATAAATGTAAATTACAAGATAAAAGATAAAGGAATTTGTGAGGATCAAGATCACATACGATCTTTGACGTGGAGGAAAGTATATGTGAATAAAAATCTATCTCTTCTGATAAACTAAATCTTAATATGCCACTTTTCCCTTTCTCCGGCCTTTCTTATCACATGACATCCTCTCCTATATTCTGTTTTCTTATTCCCGCTTATTGTTTCCCCAAGATTTTTTGCCTAAAAATTAGCACTTCAAATTAGTAACTATTTTCGTTACTCGGATTATGATGACATGTGCGGAATAGTAAAGATCAGGTGAATCACACAAACCTGAAGAACACAAAGAGTAAATAAAATTTGTTTAAGCTCTCATTAGATTTAGGAAACCATTACAAAGTGGGTCTTGCAATAATTCTCCCACTTGTATAATCACTCCAAGATGGTTCTTACATAAAATGGGAGTCACTCATTTCCTATTTATAGGAAAGGCTAAACTCATTACACATCACAAGAGGGTAAGCGATATTTAAGGAGAACATTGCACCATAACATTCTCCACTTCAAAGTTAGGATTCAATTTTCCGGCTTCAATTTCCAAACGAGCTCCAAGCGATCAAGATCAACTCACCTTCGAAGTAACACCACCGGTCTTCAAATCCTCTTTGAAACGAAATACCTGAGAAGCTTCGAATACCCATTTCTAAATTCTCCCCCTTTTTATAATCAACAAATAACTATAAAACCCACAAAGGATGAGAAGCGCTCAAGGAATAAACTTGATGAAACTCCCCCTCCATGTGTAAAAAAAATGCAACCGTGAAAATCTTGCACGAAAAAAATCACGAAAAGCTGAGAAAATTTTCCAAATTTTGTGAAAAGTTCGACTTTTGGGTGAGAGTTGCAAGAATTTCGAGAACTGGGTAAAAATTATCAATTTCACAAATTTTGCAGGGACCGTTGCGACTAATCAACTTCAAATGCGAAATGGGCATAAAGTGTCAATTTGCATAAACTGTAGGGACCAGTTCTGTAAATTCTTCCCACTGAATTTTACCCTTAATTCGAGACAGGGCAGAAATTGTCGAAGTTTGGAAACTTCAGGGATTCAAAATGAAAAATCTTCATTCCTCACAAAATATTACTCCAATTCAAAATTAGGTAGAAACAACCAACTCGTTGAAAGTGTGAGGACTCGAATGCCACATTTCGTTTTCTTCCCCAATTGGTTTTCCAATGCGAACAACCATCATCAGTCGAATACGAGTTCGACTAAAACTCAATACCAACAGAACTTGATTTCGATTCCAAATAACACCAATCGAAATTAAGCCTCTTGAGTCGAATGACTCCAAGATGTGATTTCAATTTCAAGCAAGTACGTTCGACTTCTGAATACTTTCGACGCTTCATGGACTCGAACCAGGTACATCAACATCAGTTCGAGTCGGGCACAACAATCAACCCCTAGTCCAAAGTGATTTCAACTCCAATCAATTTTCGTTTGACTATCATACCCATAACATTAATCGAACTTTTTTTTCGATTCCAATCAATCCCAGGTGTGATACGAGTTTCATCCATTCAATACGTACACATAGCAACCACTCGACTTTCAAACAGTACCGTTGAAATCAACTCCAAATGCTTTCGATTCGAACAGTGTGGTGTTCGACTATGAACATTCAACCCAAGCGAAAAACTTCCGTTTACAGTCCAAATCGAAAACCGTTTCCAATTTGATTTGGCTCCAATCAGTCGAAATTAGTTCGACTCAAATGAACACAAGTCAAAATCAGATTCCGACTCCAAATGATACACCATCGAAATTGATTCCAAATAAGTTTCGATTCCATCATTGATTTGTAACAATTTCGAGCAATGAGACCAACATATCAATTTGAACATCCCATCTGTGTGTAACAAAACTTCAAGAACTCATCACTCGCAAACCAAAATCAAATCAATGTCGGTACTTGATCCCATCTGATTTCAATCTTCCCATTCGACTTCAAAAACGTTGACTTTAGTTTCGTTCCTCGTGATGCAAAAAAGAGTAATGCAATCAATCATTTGAAATCTTCAATTCGTCTTTAGATGAGCCTCGAATTGAGAATGATATAATCCGCAACAAGGTCAAATTTTGACTTTCTAAACACTAACATTCTCGATTTCGAATAGTGTTACACACGATTTGGGCTTAAAAAATGAATAGAATTCGAATTGGGCTCAAATTGATAGATCAAGAACACTGGAAAGCTGACTTTTAAGCTCAAGGTTATCGTTCATCTTCGGATCTTATAAAATATATCGATCTTAATATGAATTTTTGCGAATTCATTTAAGAATTTGTGAAACCCTCCTGATAATTCTTTTCCCATTTGCAACACATGAATCAATCATGGAAGATCTCGGTTCTTTGGTTGGAATTAGAAAAATACCCGATTGCACATTATACCACCCATGATGCATATTGTACAATCCATGGAACTTCTTCTCATTTTTCCAAGATCTAACTTCATCTTCATAACTATTTTGAGGATCTTCAAAAATTTTAGGTTTGGAATTCGAAATCATTTCAGCATTTGATGATTGTTGCTTAGGAACCCAAATTTGCTTCATTGAATTCGACTTCAATACAACATTGGAAGAAATTTTTTTAGAAACCCAATTGTTCTTAGTTTTTATCTTCTTCTTCTTCTTCATATTTTTAGATCTTGAAGATTTGAATTGAAGAACAACTTAATTCTTGACAACTTCAAATTTACAATTTTGAATCAAATCTTTTGAGTTTGATACATTTAAACTTATCAATCAGCAAAATAAACAACACATTCTTTACTTTTAATTATTATATTAAGCAATAAAACAACAAATTATATTATTTCAAAAAATTTAAACAAATTCCCCAATCACATCACTTTCATTGCCATCATGAGATAACTTTTAGCATTTGTTTCAATATTAATCCGTCTGCTACATTTGAAGATTGGAACCAATCTCACTTATTGTTCTATGTATATGGCTTATTATGTGTGGTTGTTACATTATGAAATAATTTTTTCATTCCATCCATGGTTTTAAAGTTAGCCATTCTATGTATTTAGTGTTTTGGTATTAATATGAAGAAGTAATTGAACATATAGAGTGTTAGGGAAGAAGCGCAAGAAGTATTTGTTTCTTCATCTCCCAGTTAATGTCCATAAGGAACTATCTATGACACATGTTTGTTTTTTGATAATTTCTTTAAACTTGAAGACCCATTTCTTGTGTTGTATATCCACACGAAATTAATAGATTTTGCATCTAACATTGAACACCAAGAGTTAACATGTAAGTATATTTCCATGGGTTTTCGTTTCTTTTGATTTCTCATTTCAACCATATATTATTATTGCGAAAATGTTGTTTCAGAAATCCTTAATGCTACTAATTCCAATATAATATTTCTTTTATTACCGATTATTCATATAAAAATAATTGCATGCAAATTTATGATTAATAATTATGACTTTTATAATCTTTATATTATTTTAGCAAACACGAAATTGTAAATCCATCTTTAAGTTCTTCATATGAGAAATCAAATACCATTCTACTTTTTTTCTTATTATCTTCTAACACACTTAAGATTGTGACATTCGTCATATTTAATAAAATTAATAAATTTTTATTAAACTTGTCAACATCTAAAAGTGATAGAAGGATGGATAGGAAGAAAAAGTAGGAGGTTATTTAATTTCTCTCTTTGTATATATGGAACTATTACAAAGTACTATAATAAACGAAGAACCTGAGATTAACCAATGGAAAAGATATGGTTATGTTACAAATAAATATCGACTAAAAATGGATTATGTAATGAGACAAGACTTAAGGTGGAATAATTGGGTATTCCCGTCATAGAAACAATGGTCTTAACTGTAAGCAATATCAGACATCAAACTTTTATTTCAAGATTGTCTTTAATACATTCATACAAAAAAAATCCTTACAAATTTAAAAGAAGACAATTTCCCTTGGTGGTTTATGTCACCCCCAACCATCAACAGAAACGTCGGATTGTGCGACGTCAGAATGTTGGATCATAGGCAACAAATATATTGAACACACCAAATTTACCACATAAACATTACATTTTATTGTTTATATATTATATATCACATACTTGCTCTAGGTACATGTACAAGACAAAAAGCAAAGTAAATAATAAGATACAAATGTTTCACGTAACATCCTTGAGAATTCGCCCGTCATCTTCATTACTCATCCTCCTCAGAATACATGTGGATTTGAAAGGTCAACATAATGTTAGTGAGTTCACATGTGTTTATGTTTTAAAACGTTTCTGAATGGTATTTCTGTATATCGGCTCTTAGGTGCTTTTAGTATTCTGAACTTGCGACTTTGAGTTTGTATAAGTTTACAACTTCTTAGGCTTTATTCATATTAGTAATTTTGGTTAGTTTAGCCTAACAATGTTGCAATGAGTTCCTATAATCGACCTACGATGTTGCATTTCCCCGAAAATCGACTCTTCATCGGACGTCACCAAAGGTTTAGAAAGTTATGCCTATTGTGACTCGATCGTCAATGTTGTAGCTAGTAACCGCAAGTGAGATTGTCTATCCCGTATAGATCTATACATATCTTTCCTACTCACTTAAGCTTTATCGATTCTAGGCTAGGGTTAGCTAAAGATTATTTAGCTAAGGGATGAATAAAATCCCATTTAACAACTCTTCATGTGTAGCCATGTTGATAGTTTCGCTTTACTTGTTTCACTAGTTATACTTAACCTATATATATATATATATATATATATATATATATATATATATATATATATATATATATTCTGCATATGTATAATTAAGCCGGTATATTTTGTTCGATAGGATATTTGGACATAGTAACAACTAAATACAATGCTATCCCAAAAGTTTCGCTAGAGTAACGACTAAGTATAATGTTTCTTAGAAATTTAGCGAGCATAACAACTAAATACGATATTATCACTAAAGGTTGATCAACGTAATGTTGGAATAGTGTGTAAGGCTGCAACTATATTTGGCAAGTATTTGACCCGGTTGGGCATGGTCCTTTTGGGTTGCCTTCACCATAGCAACTTGACAGGATGATTTATAAAGAGAAGAAATATTATTAATATATTATTAGTATAATATAAGGAATAATAATATTGTTATTTGATTAATATAAGTCATAAATTAATTAGGAATTAATTTGGTGACTTAAAGAGATTAATTGAATAAAGGGGCATAAACTGTCAATTGTATGATAGTTGTACTTTGGGCTATGATTCCTTATGAATAAGGGAGTGGACGATTTTAGGGTTAGGAAAGGCCTAGAAATCATCCAAGGCTTATCAATAAGGAGATTGGATTGCTTAGGGCCTAAGTTATCCAATTAGGGTTTAAGGGTGAAACCCTAGGAAGCTCACTAGTATAAATAGACCCTTTGGTATTGAAGAAACCCTGGCCGACTTTTCTTACCCTCCTCTCTCTCTCTCTCTCTAATCATCCTCTTGTTAGTTGGTGTTTGTAAGCCATTAGAGGAGTGACAATTGTGACTCTAAGCTCCAAGGACAAGAAGATTCAAGCAAGCAACTCAAGGTAATCTTCTAGATCTGTTTTTCATATATGATGTGAATGTTCTTCATTAGATCTATCAATCAAAGTCTTGGATATATTGCATGTTCATTTAGAGAAACCTAGATCCAAGCATTAGGGTTTGCATGTGCACATAGGAATGTTCTTATGGCTCAAACCCATCAGTGGTATCAGAGCCTTGATTGGTTTCTATTGAATGGATGCATTGGTTGCTTGATTGTTGATTGAAAAATCGATTTTGTCCTTCTGCCTGATGAACTCGGCGAGTACCATAGTGTACTCGGCGAGTAGGCCTCAACTCGACAAGTACAGTGTGGTACTTGGCGAGTTCGAGCGTCAGAAGGAGCTAGTTTCGGGATTTCTTGTTGTTTATCTTATGGAAACTTGCCTTTATCTTAATGGGTCAATATAAATCCGATTTTAACATATATTTGAGTATATCTTTGACCTAATTAAAGATATTTTTCAATTAATTGAATAATAATTTCCTTATGTGATAATTGATTAATTATTTTAATTAAATTGGTAAATTATTTTGCAAGAAACATTTAAATAAATCAAATATAGATAATTATGAGATTAAAAGGTTAATTTGAATTATTTTGTTATTTGATCCCTTATGTTTTGAAAAGTTTAAAACTTGTCCTCAAGTTTTGAAATTTATGTTTTGTGATTAAAAGTTTAATTTAGACAATTTAAATTTCAAACTCTAGAATTTTACAAGTTTAAAACAACCCTATACTCTATATGATTACAAGCTTAATATATATATATATATATATATATATATATATATATATATATATATATATATATATATATATGTATGTATGTATAATTAAAATGCTAGTCTTACCGTTAGTAGGCCTCATTCACGAAGCCGGTTTATAAGGTGGGTATAAGGTTGCTTCCTATGAAATGGCGCTTAATGGGTGTACACTCACACCCACCGCTTGCTTGATCGGTGGAGGGTCGTTAGCCGAACGGGTAGGATAGGGCAACCTCATCTCCTCATTAAAAGTATAATATTGAAATACAAAGTAACTACATGTTTTTCAAATTCCTAATCCTAGTTACTTTAGGAAAAGTGAATTGATGCAATCCCATGAAATTACACTTTGCACCCTTGCCTCGAAGTTAGTGGAGCATGTGTGGTTTACCGGCACACTAATTGGTTCTAAGCATAGGTGGCAAAGGGTGATTCATTGTTTATCATAGTTCGGTGGAGCGTGTGTGGTTTACCGGCACATCGAATAGGTGATTGTTACAATGAAGGCACCGTGTAGATTTGCATGGTTATTCACACCCACTTTGTGATCCTCGGTATCCCAGTCACAAACGAGAGGGGCATATCGAGATTTAAACATGCCATTGAAAAGTTCAATGAATCTCATCGAAACCTAGAAATTCTCAATACATTTAGAACTTAAGGTTATGTTTTGTGATGGAGAATTAGTGAATCGTCATTCACTTACCTTCAAATTGTTTCCATGTTGGATTACGGCATCCCTTTTCTAATATGTAAATATTGTTGTTGGATCCTAGCCCTAATTTTTCTTATTGGATGATAATTAGGGATTCAAATTCTAATCAATCTTTGTCCTTTCTATTTGTAGATGTCGAACGCGAACAACGCTGCTGCTAGTTCATTCACATTGATGAGCCTTTGCCAAAAGGTGACTTTCGATGGAACGAACTTTAGCGAATGGATAAGATACATTCGTACGATTGCTCGCTACGAGGACAAGGAGTATGTCCTTGACGAGAAGCTTGTGAAGATCAATACAGAAATCGCTACTCCGGCTGAAATGACTGCTTTTGAGACTCATGAACGTGATGCGACGAAGGTTCATTGCATCATGATAGCCACAATGAACGTTGAATTCCAAAAGTCCTATGAGGACATGTATCCGTACGAAATGCATCAAGACTTATTGGAGAGATACCATCAAAACGCGAGGCAGGAACGTTACGAGATCTTCACTAACATGATCTCCGCTAAAATGGGACATGGAGAATCTCTAACCATACACTTGCAAAAGATGCAAAGGTATGTCGATCGTCTTCGCAAGTTGAATGTCGACTTTGGGGAAGATTTGGCTATCGACATGGTGCTTAATTCTTTGCCTCCGTGTTACAACCAATTTAGGATGACCTACCACATGAACAACGAAGAGGTCACCCTAAGTAAGCTCCAAGGTCTCCTAAGGGTTGCTGAGAGCAACCTCAAGGACAAGTCTGTTGCACCAACTACCAATCCACCCGTTGCTCCTGTTTTGGCAATTGGGCAAGGAAGGGGCAAGAAGAGGATGGCTCCGTCTAAGAGCCACCGCAAGGGAAAGTCCCGAGATGGTTCCTCTTCTAGTGGGACCAAAGTTGATCCTGCTAAGCCCAACCCTAACCCAAAGGAGGCAGAGTGCCACCATTGTCACAAAATAGGGCATTGGAAGAGAAGCTGCTCAGAATACCTGCAAGCCATCAGGGAAGGAAAGATCAAGTCATCTTTCGCAGGTATTTACACAATTAAATCTAATGATTCATCTCATGCTATTTCTTGGGTCCTCGATACCGGGTGTGGTTACCACATTTGTTCTGAATTGCAGGGGCTAAGAAGAAATAGGGATGTGGAGCGTGGAATAATAAATCTAATCATGGGAAACAGAAGATCGTCGCCTGTGACCAAGATTGGAGTGTATTCTCTAGTACTTAGTAATGGATTATGTTTATATTTGAATAATTGTTGCTACTCGCCAGAAATGGCAAGAAACATCATTTCGTTTCATGGTTTGTTTAGACAAGGATTTAGATTTTCTTTTAATAATGAGAATGGTTCAATTTATGCTTATCTAAATGGTGTCTTATATTTTGAAGCAATGCCATGTAATGGAATATATGAAACTGTTATGATTGTAGATAACCTAGGAAATGATGTTTTATGCATGGATTCTTCCAATAGTATGGATAAAGCATGTTTGTGGCATTGTCGTCTTGGACATGTCAACAAGAAGCGCATAGCCCAACTCCAAAAGGATAGAGTGTTGGATTCATTCGACCTTAGGGAAGATGACACGTGTGAATCTTGTTTGCTTGGAAAGATGACCAAGTCACCCTTCACTGGTATGTGTGAAAGGGGTGAGGGTTTGTTGGATCTTATACATACCGATGTATGTGGACCCTTTAGATCTGCCACAAAGGATGCGAACCGCTTCTATGTGACTTTCACCGATGATTATAGTAGATATGGGTATATTTACTTAATCAAGCACAAGTCAGAAACGTTTGAAAAGTTCAAAGAATTCAAACATGAAGTGGAGAATCAATTGGGCAGGAAAATCAAGATGCTTCGATCCGATCGAGGAGGAGAGTACCTAAGTCTTGAATTCCACGACTATCTCAAAGAATGTGGAATAGTTTCGCAATTGACGCCACCTAGGACACCGCAATTGAATGGTGTAGCAGAAAGGCGTAATCAAACCTTGTTAGACATGGTTCATTCTATGATGAGTCGTGCTTCACTACCTATCTCATTCTGGGGGTATGCCTTAGAGACTGTCGCCCATATCTTTAACCGAGTCCCTACTAAGAAGGTTGCCAAAACACCTCACGAGATGTGGACAGGGAAAGCTCCCTCGTTGGCACATATCAAGGTTTGGGGTTGCGAGGCTTTCGTATGACGAGATACTCACGACAAGCTCGAACCTCGTAGTGAGCGATGTATTTTCATCAGCTACCCGCAGAAATCCTTTGAATATCTCTTCTATAGACCAAGTGACAATGTTGTCTTCGTTGCGAGGAGAGGGGTTTTCCGAGAGCGAGAAATCATAAGCCAAGGAGACAGTGGGAGGCAGATCGAGATTCAAGAGATTCAAGAGTCGATTGATGAAGGAACCTCTACCGCTGGCACTCAACCCAAGGAGGAAACTCCGGTTGAACCGATTGACGAGTCCTTACCTCTTAGATGTTCTGAAAGAGTTAGAGTTCAACCCCAGTTTTATGGTTTTCATATTACTACCGAAGGGGACACGTATATTAGTGATGGTACACTAATAAATCTAGATGAACCTAATAGCTATAAGGAAGCCATGGCAGGCCCGGAGTCTGCAAAATGGAAAGAGGCGATGGATAGAGAGATCCAATCCATGTATGACAACCAACTTTGGAATTTGGTTGATAATGTGCCCGGACGTAAGATCGTTGGGTGCAAATGGATCTTCAAGAAGAAGACCGACGTGGATGGAAAGGTACACACATATAAGGCGCGATTGGTTGCGAAGGGCTTTACTCAAACTCCCGGAGTTGACTATGATGAGACCTTTTCACCAATTGCGAAAATAAAGTCTATTAGGGTGATGCTGGCCATTGCTGCATTTCATGATTATGAGATATGGCAGATGGATGTCAAGACCGTTTTCTTTAATGGAAAGTTGGATGAGGATGTTTACATGGCTCAGCCAGAGGGGTTTGTTGATACGAAGCATCCGAATAGAGTGTGTAAGCTTGAGAAGTCCATTTATGGACTTAAGCAAGCGTCTCGCAGATGGAATCTTTGCTTCGATGAGAAAGTCAAAGAGTTTGGATTTGTACGAAGCGAAGATGAATCATGTGTATATGTCAAAGCCAGTGGGAGTATAGTTAGCTTCCTCGTTTTGTATGTCGATGACATACTACTCATAGGAAACGACGTCCCGACACTGCAGGAGGTTAAGTCCTGGCTCGGGAAGTGCTTCGCTATGATGGACCTCGGAGAGGCTTCCTATATTTTGGGAATAAGGATAGTGAGAGAACGAAGTAAAAGACTAATAGGACTTAGTCAAAACACTTACTTGGAAAAGGTACTAAAATGTTTTAGTATGGAAAATTCGAAGAAGGGAGAATTACCGATACAAAGTAATGCCAAGTTGAGTAAGACTCAAAGTCCGAGTACCGAAGCCGAGATAGCAGAAGTGAGCCGAGTACCATACGCTTCCGCAGTTGGCTCAATCATGTATGTTATGACTTGTACTCGCCCTGATGTAGCCTTTGCTTTGAGCATGGTCAGTAGATATCAAGGGAACTCTGGCAGAGCCCATTGGATTGCGGTCAAGAATATAATTAAGTACCTTCAGAGGACGAAGGAATGGTTTTTAGTCCTCGGGGGGAGTGATGACTTAAAGGTGCGAGGGTATAGTGACTTGGAAAGGTTCCAAGCAGGAAACCGTAGCTGATTCAACGTGCGAATCAGAGTACATTGCAGCGAGCGAAGCGTCAAAGGAGGCAATATGGTTGAAGAACTTCATTGGTGATCTTGGAGTTGTGCCTGCCATAAAGGAGCCTATGGAAATTTTCGGTGATAATGAAGGAACGGTTGCCTTGACCAAGGAACCGAGGGATCATGGTAGATCTCGTCATATCGACAGAAAATATCACTTTATAAGACATCGAGTAGAAGAAGGACACCTCGTGGTTAGGAGGATATCATCATAAGATAACCAAGCAGATCCGCTTACGAAGGGACTGAGCAGGGTTAAGCATTTGCAGCATGCTAGGAGTATTGGACTAAAAGATGATATTAGATTAGATTAGATAGCTTTTGAAACATGTAATAGATAAATGTAATTGACATTTGATGATTAAATAAAGGAGTATTATTTATGAGTAAATTTACTGTCTCATGTTAATTCTTTAACTATTGTTTCACTTTGCATGTTTTGACTTCCATAATAATTGAGTTTATTAAGAATAATCGAATTATTCAAACAGTCCACAATCGTTCATATGTTGGAAGTAGGTATGAATGAAGATTGTCATGAATTGGTGTGTATATTGTCTAAATGGTATTAGACATAGCAAAAGTTTGCTACAATGTTCATGAGTGCTTATGAACTAGTTTTGAGCATTGGAACAATTCGCGCTTGTTGGAATCACCTTATGGAATATGATAAAAAGGGGTGATCGCAAGACGATAATATCATATGGTCTTAAAACCTAGATATATGGTTTGTTATTTGTTAATTAGTTGTACATTGATAATGCGAAACCGCATCAGTAAACTGATGTTATAAAACGCATTGTTGTGTATAATTGATTAATGAATAAGTAAATGCATATAAGTCGAAGTTTATCTGTTACTTTTATCCTAAGAGGGTAAAAGCGATATCTCGGCCGCTCGATGATTTAATTTGACTTATGTGCCGGGCCCGGTTAGAACTAAATTGATGTGTTCGATTAAGTTCTATGTCGAATAAATCTGAGATTGAGAAACCAACTGCTGGACAAATGATTCCATAAAATTGTCTGCATGATATCTAAACAGAGGACTGTACGATCCCTTATCTAAAGGACAGGACTGATAAGATCAGAGTTTAACAGCATCTTTGAGAGCTACGATTGCTAACCGGATTATGCTTATATAGATACTAGACTTATCCAAGTGGGAGACTGTTGGAATAGTGTCTAAGGCTGCAACTATATTTGGCAAGTATTTGACTCGGTTGGGCATGGTCCTTTTGGGTTGCCTTCACCATAGCAACTTGACAGGATGATTTATAAAGAGAGAAGAAATATTACTAATATATTATGAGTATAATATAAGGAATAATAATATTTTTATTTGATTAATATAAGTCATAAATTAATTAGGAATTAATTTGGTGACTTAAAGAGATTAATTGAATAAAGGGGCATAAACTCTCAATTGTATGATAGTTGTACTTTGGGCTATGATTCCTTATGAATAAGGGAGTGAACGATTTTAGGGTTAGGAAAGGCCTAGAAATCGTCCAAGGCTTATCAATAAGGAGATTGGATTGCTTAGGGCCTAAGTTATCCAATTAGGGTTTAAGGGTGAAACCCTAGGAAGATCACTAGTATAAATAGACCCTTTGGTATTGAAGAAACCATGGCCGACTTTTCTTACCCTCCCCTCTCTCTCTAATCATCCTCTTGCTAGTTGGTGTTTGTAAGCCATTAGAGGAGTGACAATTGTGACTCTAAGCTCCAAGGATAAGAAGATTCAAGCAAGCAACTCAAGGTAATCTTTTAGATCTGTTTTTCATATATGATTTGAATGTTATTCATTAGATCTATCAATCAAAGTCTTGGATATATTGCATGCTCATTTAGAGAAACCTAGATCCAAGCATTAGGGTTTGCATGTGCACATAGGAATGTTCTTATGGCTCAAACCCATCACGTAACGACTAGGCATAATATTATTCTTAAAAGTTGGACAGGGTATCTACCGGGCATAATATTACCCTATCGTTCTAGTCGTAGTTATATCACTATTACTATACTGTTAGTAATATTTATAAACAATGTAGTATTATAGAATATATTCACCCCCCCACCCGTAAAACATTTGAAAATCATAAATGTGGGGTCGTGAACTCACCCTTGAAGCATGTTTGACTACTTGGGGTCTGGTGTCTGATCATCGAAATCTTGGGGGTTGCTCTGGAGACGGGAAGGCTCAAGATTCAAGAAAGACTTGTATTGAGATGTTCAGAGTATGGTTGTTGCACCCTTCTACTTATAGGAGGTCTTGGAGCACATGTAGCATGTGATGGGCATGTGGTTCCATCAGGGGGAGCTGCCACGTGTAGTCCTTACATTATGCCACGTCACCCATCTTGGCAGATATAGATGTCAGAAACGCGCATCACGCATGAACACAGTCGTGCGTGCATGGCGAGAATTCCATTTTCTAAATTTTGTAACTCCCGCATATGAGCTCCGTTTTAGATGATTCATATATCCACAGATATGTATCGATGTGTACTACAGCTTTCCTTTTGGTTGTTTCGGCTAATTCTACCTTTCATTTTTAGCATATATTTTCTACCCACGATGATTTTGCAAAAATCATTACTCTTTCATACCGAGTTCGTTTTTGACGGTCTTAGTCTAAAAATTCCTATTTTGAGGAGTACTACATTTTTCCTTTTGACGAATTTCTCTAGAAGTCAACCGTTCTCTTCGTAAAATTTGATGTTGTAACTTTTTTATGCGTGGTTGATTTTTATATATTATAAAAATCATATCTCCATCATGCTAGGTCAGGTTGTTACAAAGTTTATATTTTTAGAATACGATGATACGTTCGTTCCAAATGTGTTAACTTGCTCATAAGATGACACGACTTTTCGCGCACTTATTTTGTATCCTATTAGTCGAAGTAATCGTATTTGATAATGACGTAATTGAATATATTTATTAATTTATCAAAATATCAGATTATTGTCATATTACACTTATTCGTCTATGTTAATTTTTAAGGGCGGTCGGTGATGCTTTTGCCTCGGTTGTCACATCCTCCCCCCGTTAAAGTAAAATTTGTCCTAAAATTTAGCTTGTAGTCGAGATGATTTCGAAAAAACGAGGGTACTTGTTCTTCACTTTTTCTTCGCACTCCCACGTGTATTCTTGTCCTCGCTTAGAGTTCCATCGCACTTTGACTATGGGGATGTCACTATGTTTAAGCCTTTTGACCTCTCGGTCCATGATTTTGATTGGTTCTTCGACAAAATTGAGTTTCTTTTCAATTTGGATTTCATCAAGAGGAACGATAAGGGTATCATTGCAAAGAGATTTCTTACGGTTTGACACATGAAAGACATTGTGTATGCCGCTGCCCTCTTGGGGCAATGCGATTCGGTAGGCTACATGACCTACTATAGCAAGGATTTCAAAAGGTCCTATGTACCTTGGATTAAGTTTTCCCCATTTCCCGAATCTTATTACTCCTTTCCAAGGAGATACATTTAGTTCTAACTTGGAATTCGATGGATTTTCATCGAAAGTTAGCATATTTCTTTTGGAGGTCACGAGCGGTCTTCAATCACTCTCTTATTTGGACGATATTCTTCGTAGTCTTGTGTATGATTTTCGGCCCTATTAACAGAGTGTCCCCTGCTAGTTTCTTTGCTAATTGTTTAACACTGAATTTTTTCCAAATATCAGTGAACAGAATTTACTCTCATAAAGAGCTTCGAATGGTGCAACATTTATGCTTGTGTGATAGTTGTTATTAAAGGAGAACTCAACCAAGGGTAGGTGAGTATCTCAAGCATCTCCAAAGTCTATCACACATGCTCGTAGCATGTCCTCGAGTGTTTCAATGGTTCCTTTTCTTTGACCATCTATCTGGGGATGGTAGGTTGTGCTATTGTCGAGACTCATTCTTAATGCCTGTTGCAATAATTACAAAAATCAACATGGGAATCTACTATCTCTGTCCGAGATGATAGAGGCCATGGATTTTTTTCCATCTTATTTGTTTCCTTTATCAGTAGGAAATTGGCGGAGTTAGTCAGACGCTCAACTACCACCCAAATAGTGTCGTATCCACTGAGCGTATTGGGTAGTTTCATGATAAAATCCATGGCGATTTGCCCCCATTTCCACTTACGTATTTCCAGTTGTCGTAGTAGACCCAAGGGCTTTTGACATTCTGCCTTGACCTTACTACAGGTCAAGCATTTGTTCACATAGGTGGCGATCTCTAGTTTCATGTTATGCCACCAATATCATTTCTTTAATCCAAGTATATCTTATTAGACCCTGGTTGGACTAAGTACCTCGTTTTGTGAGATCCATTCAAGACCGGACTTCTAATGTCACCGAACTTCGACACCCAAATTCGGTCCATGAAACATCATTTTCCAACGTCTCTAGATTCGAATTGTTTGTCCATTCCTCACAGACACTCTTCTGTCTTCTTTTCTTCCTTAAGAGGCTCTATTTGAGCTTCTTTGATTTGAACTGTTAGGCTCGAATGGATTCTCAATGTGAGTGCCTTTACTCTATAAGTTTTGGCATGCTTTTTTCTGCTTATGGCATCCACCACAACATTTTCCTTGCTTGGGTGGTAACGAATTTTACATTCGTAGTCATTCAACAGTTCTAGCCATCTTCGTTGTCGCATGTTGAGTTCCTTCTGGTTAAAGATGTACTGAATACTCTTATGATCCATGTATATGGTATATTTGGTACCGTAAAGGTAATGTCGCCAGATCTTTAAAGAAAACACTACGAATCCCAGTTCTAAGTCATGGGTGGAGTAATTCTTTTCGTGTACTTTGAGTTGGCGAGAAGTGTATATAATGACTCTGTCTCTTTGCATTAGTACTGTAACGCCCGGGTTTCAAGGCTAAGCATATTTGTCAATGTAATAGTCTTGGTCAAATATTTTAACTCTTTTTGAAGTAATAAAGATGAAATATTTGAGTATTATGTAAATTATGTGTGTTTATGTGCTTATTATTTAATTATAAATGTATAATTAATAAAGAATAAAAATAAGTGTCAAAATTAAAGTGTGTGATAAGCCCGATATCTCTACATAAAGTTGTAGTGTTCGAAACAAGGATTCCGGGGATATAAAGAACGCCGAAATCTAAGTTATAACGAAGAAGTTATGACCGCTCGAAGTTTCGCGACAGAACCGACACGATACCGGGAAGCGTAAATAGTGAATTTACGATAGAGCGAGATTTAGCCTTAGCGCTCTAAGCGAAAGTCGTAGAATATGTTAAACTAAGAACATCGATAAAAATAACGCCCAAATCTGACTTCGTATGAAGAAGTTATGATTTTTTGAAGTTTCGGATTAGCAGTGTACAGCCCGAAATTTGAATATTAGATCGAGCGATTTTTAGCCGACACGACCTAAACGAGAATCGAAGATCTCGTTAAAATTAGCGTAACGAGAAAAAGATGGGCGAAAACGGACATTGAAGGAAGAAGTTATGATGATTTAACGGACCAATCCTGTCCTGGCCTATTAATAATATAAAATTTAAAATCGAGTCAAAATTAGCCGACAGAGTCTAAACAAAAGTCGTAGAGTACGTTCCCACCTTCGCGTGGATATAAAGAATGTCGAAAACGTAGCTCGTATGCGAAAGTTACGAATTTTTAAAGTTGAAGCATGAAATTGCGAAGTCTATTGCTAAATCGATGACGTGGCAGCACCACAACCGTCCGATGATGGTCTCAGAAGTCGCTTCGGATTGTGACACGCCACCCCTCGCATTACGCCACGCATCCAAGGCCAAGTACGCCCCGCGTACTTCGGTTCTTATCCGTCCAATGGAGTGTGAGTCAGCTGGTGCGAGGCTGGCATGCTTATCCGAGCTACGCCCAGCGTAGCGCTGCTGGACGCCCAACGTAGACCGAAGGCCGAGGCCTATAAAAGGGGACCGAAGGCAGCTTCATTTTTCACCCATTTTTCACTTCTCTCTCTACAAACTTTCTCTCTTTAAGCGCTCTAAACCCCCCTAAGCCCTAGATAAAACCCCTAGCTCCCGAGGGAAGCCCCGAGGCTCCCGGAGTCCCGAGAAAAAGAGTCTTTCGGTTTCGAAACGTTGCTCCAAATAAAGTTCCCGTTTTCGTTAAAATCCGCTATAAGTGAGCTACGCTTACGCAATTTTAATATAGCTTTCAAATAATTATAGGAATGTTATTAGGTCCTTAAAATAATTATTTGGGCTATTATTATGAGTTATATTGAGTGTTATTAATGCTTATATAATAATAATAGTCAGACCAATTAATTTGTCGCGGTTATCGTTAGACTTAACCCTAGTGGTATTGGTACTAGGTTTTATCGAAGGAAAATTGTTTTGAGAGTATCGAAGCGCTGTGTGAGTGCTGAGTCACCACCTTTCAAGTGAGTGCATAGTTACTTTCAGCTTACACATAGATATGTAGTATTTTATATAAATTACGTGCTATGTGTGCATATTATCTGAATACTTGCTATCTATGTTGGATGAACATTGTTATACATGTTTTCAATGATTTAAACTGTATATGTATTTTATATCTACGAAAATGTTGGGGTAAAACATGGGTAGATGTAATAGGTGATGTGTGATAAAATGATGAGAGGCCTCGATGTTGATGTTGTTGATTCTGTCATCTAGCGGAGTATGGATGACGACCACGGACTCTTCTAGACAGTCTAGTTGAACACTAGCAGGCTCGCAACCTGTAGGTGTTTGTGAACGATGTGTTCACCGGTGTACTCCATCCCCCACATGGTTGCCTTTAGGACATTTATTGCTAAGGAATCCCCTTAGCAGTAGTGTCCATCCCGATGATGATCCTTAGGCTAGGTCCCTTATGATAGGTATTTAGGGACGTAAAGTGAGGATAACGGGAATGGGTAATCAGGTTATTGTTGATTGATGAAATTAATAAACTTATTTATTGTGGGTTGAAAAACCCTATGTGCTCACCAGGCTCCCCAACCTGACCCACTCAGTTTCTTGTATTACAGGTAGTGGCGCATGAGCATAGATGTGATGTTTTGGGATGAGGGATTACGGATATAGGCCTATAGATACAAAATAATGTAGTAAGGCTTATATTGTACTGTTTATGCTTTTGATCTGTATCAAACATGACATCCCAAGTCTTTTAATGAAATACATTTCCTTGGAAATGCTTTTGATAAATCTTTATCATATTTTGTTTTGGGACAAATTCCGCAACACTTTATTTAAAATGTTACTCTGATTTTCAAACAAAGCATAAACAAAATCGGTCTTTTTTGGCCGTGAAAATGGGGATGTCACAATTGGTATCAGAGCATTAGTTTAAGTGAACTAGGAATTTGTAGGATTTCTAGACTTAAACTTAGAATGCTAAGCGATGATTGTGAGGTGTGAGCACTAGCTTATTTTAGGAACTGTGCCTAAAATGCTTTTATGTGCTAAAAGCTTTGTGCATGATATGCTGTTATTTGTTCGGATCTATGGTCTGTTGCCGATCGGATCTGGAAACCTTATGTGCTTAGGATTCTAAACGTACGACTACAATATTAGAACTAGCATGTAAACGTTTCGGAGTGATAAGGACGATTTAAACGTCTATCCTAAATAAAGATCTAAATTCACCTTATTCGGTGTGTAGATCAAGATGGCAAGGACCCGTAGCGGAAACGTAAACGCAAATGGAGATAGGAAGCAACCCCCAATGGTTCAGCAAATACCTGTTGTAGAAGAAGTTACACCTGAGCCAGTCACCATGGTTGGAGTTCAAGCTATGATTCGGGCTATGCTAGCTGAACAAAAGGAAGAAATTAGACAGATGCTCCACGAAAATAGGGACGAACCTAGCATACATGTTGAACCGACGGAGCCAGTTCCCAAGCAATCTGAGGAAGGGAACTACAGCTGCCAAGTGAGTCAAGTAGGGACTCAAGGTGAGCAAAGGGATGGCCCAGAAGGGAGAAACAACAAGGATGGGCGGATGTACAAAAATTCTTGGGTGCGAAACCACCAAGTCTCTCAGGAAGCCCAAAGCCTGTGGAGATTATGGACTGGATATCCGAGATGGAAATGGTGTTTGAGAGCTGCGACTGTAGCAAGAAGCAGAAGACTGTCTTCGCTATGAGATAATTGAAAACTGGAGTCTTGAGCTGGTGGAAGCTATTGGCAGATACAATGCGACAAGGAAAAGCTCTAAAAATGTCATGGGATGAGTTCTTGGAACAACTGAAGGCGCAATACTGTTCAAAGATAGATCTGATTGATCTGAACAATGAGTTCCAAAATTTTAAGAAGAGGAGAATGAGCATCGATGACTATGTTGTTGCATTCACGGAAAAGATGAAGTTGCTCCCATACCGAGTGCCAAACGAACTTTCCAAAATTGAGAAGTTCGCAAACGGACTGTTGGCTGACTTTGGCCCAACAGTCAAGATGGCAACCACTCTGAAATCAGATGTTCGAGCAGCTAAGAATGTGGAGACCCAACAAAAGGAAAGAAGTCTGGAAAGGGCCAAGATTGGTGAGAAACGGAAGTTCGATGGATCCTCGAAGTCCAACAAGAAGAGTAGATTCTCAAAGTCTGGTTCGAGAGGAGGAGGATCAGAAGCGAAGTGGTGTGACAAGTGCAAGAAGAAGCACTCTGGGAAGTGTGACGAAGGGGTCGCTTGTTTCAAATGCGGAAAGGCTGGGCGCTATGCCAATGAATGCACCCTCATCCAGAAGGCCTGTTATGGATGTAATGAAGAAGGGCACATTTTGAAGGACTGCCCGAAGAAGAAGGAGGCAGGAAGACCCAACATACCACCGAAGCCGAAGGCGAGAGCCTTCCAGATGACGCTTGAGGCTGCGAAGGAGGCAGCAGACGTCGCTTCAGGTACCTTTCTTGTAAATGGTTTACCTGCAAATATACTATTTGATTCCGGAGCCAACTACTCCTTTGTATCGTATAATTTTGGTGGGAAATTAGCATTGCCTGTAAAAAAACTTGATAATTCCCTGATTGTAGAAGTTGCCAGTGGCAAATTCGTACCTGTTAGTAATTGTATTAGGAACATCATCATCGACCTAAATGGAAACGAATTCCATGAAGAGCTATTACCCATAGAGTTAAACATTTTCGACATCGCTTTTGGGTATGGATTGGCTTCGCGCCAACGATGCTGAGATTCAATGCCGAAAGAAGATAGTAAGGGTGAACCCACTCGGAAAGGAATCATTTATGGTGTACGGGGATAAACGCAGAGTGAATTCTGGAATCATCTCCTTGATGGAAGCCAGGAAATGTTTGTCCAAAGGATGTGCATCATACTTGGCATTCGTAATCGATGCTAAGAAGGAGAAGAAAGAGGTGCAGAATATACCGGTTGTGTGTGATTATCGGAAGTCTTTCCCGAAGATCTTCCCGGATTACCACTTGATAGGCAAGTGGAGTTTCTTACAGACTTGTTACCAGGAACAACACTGATAGCGAAGGCACCTTACCGATTAGCACCGACGAAGATGAAGGAGCTTATGACGCAACTTTAGGAGATGTTGGACAACGGTTTCATTCGACCTAGTTCATCGACAATTGAAAGAGCACGAAAAGAACTACCCACTCACGATTTGGAGTTGGCGGCGGTAGTATTTGCTCTAAAGATATGGCGGCATTATCTCTACGGCACGAAGTGCAGGTTGTTCACTGATCATAAGAGTCTCCAATATCTCTTTAATCAGAAAGAATTGAACATGAGGCAACGACGCTGGTTAGAGTTACTCAAGGACTATGACTATGAGATACTTTACCACCCCGGTAAAGCAAATGTTGTTGCTGATGCTCTCAGTCGGAAAGTCAACCTTGAAAGGAAAAGGCCAAGAGTGTTGAGAATTGAAGTCGTCTCGACGATTGTGGAAAGTATCAGGAAAGCTCAAGAAAAAGCTTTAGAGAAGGATGACCGAAAAGAAGAACGTTTGGGGAAAACGTTAGTGTTCGGTACAAACAGTCAAGGAGTGAAGGTATTCCAAGATCGGATTTGGGTACCTAAGACGGGAGTAATAAGAGATCTTCTGATGGAAGAAGCACACAAGACCATGTACTCAATTCATCCCGGTAGCACTAAAATGTATAGGGACCTAAAACCCTACTACTGGTGGACGACGATGAAGCTCAATGTTGCGAAGTATGTGGCCGAGTGTGTGAGATGTCCAAGAGTTAAGGCACAACATCAGAAACTGTATGGGAGTTTAGAACCTTTACCTGTACCCATGGGTAAATGGGAAGACATCATCATGGATTTTATGACTAAATTACCCAGGACGAAGAACGGACACGACATGATTTGGGTAGTCGTGGATCGTTTCACCAAGAGTGCACACTTCATAGCAGCCAACGAGAAGTGGTCTATGGATAAGCTCGCAAATGCTTACGTGAAGGAAATTGTAAGACTTCACGGTGTTCCTCTTACGATTGTATCAGATCGTGATAGTCATTCCACGTCGAGGTTTTGGAGGAGTCTACAAGAGGAGTTGGGTACAAAGTTGTGTTTGAGTACTGCTTATCATCCGCAAACTGATGGTCAGAGTGAAAGAACGATTCAAACACTGGAAGATATGCTGAGAGCATGTACCCTTGAGTTCCAAGGGAATTGGGACGAGCACTTACCTCTGGTGGAATTTTCCTACAAAAATAGTTTTCACTCGAGCATCAAGATGACACCTTATCAAGCCTTGTATGGACAGAAGTGTCGTACGCCGTCTTGTTGGCTTGAAGCCGGAGAGAAGCAGTTTATGGTCCCCGAGATAGTCCACGAGACTGCTGAGAAGTTGAAGGTGATTAGGGAAAGAATGTTAGTGGCTCAGGATCGTCAAAAGAGCTACGCTGACAAGAAAAGACAACCAATGACTTTTGAAGTTGGAGATTCTGTTTTGCTTAAAGTCTCACCGTGGAAGGGACTTATAAGATTTGGGAAACGAGGAAATTTGAGTCCAAGGTTTATTGGACCATTCAAAGTTCTTCAAAAGATAGAGAACCAAGCTTACAAGCTGGAATTACCCGAAGAACTCAATGGTATTCATAACACCTTCCATGTGTGTTATTTGAGGAAATTCACGGGAGATGTTCCCGATACAATTCCAATCTCATAGTTAAGGATGGATGAGAACAAATGTAACAACGTAAATTTTCAAAACAATTTTTCATTTTCAAAACATTCATTAACTCACAAAATAACATCAAACATATTGTATCAAATGTATTTATCACCAAAAACATCTCCCCAGAATCCAAAACATAAACTCTTCAAGTGTGTACGAATCATGACGGCGCCTTCCCGCGCTCATCACTGGTACCTGAAACACATCACACAACAACTGTAAGCATAAATACTTAGTGAGTTCCCCAAAATACCACATACAACACATACGCCACTCGAGGCTATAATACGACCCTCCGGTCGATGTGTCTCAGCGGGACCCCCTAGTCCCATAGCTCGTTGGACCCTCTGGTCCGGTCATAGCTCGTTGGGCCCTTCGGTCCGGTCTATAACATCATACAACATACACATAACACATAGCACATAATCTCATACATAGCACATAAGACCCTCTGGTCCACACAAATATACCACTCTAGGTAATGTATAGTGAGAAGACTCACCTCGCGGTCTCGATAAGTATCTGTCTCGGAAGAAATGTGATCTAGCCTCCGCCTAATCACACAAAGTAAATACTCTCATAAATACAACTGTACTTAACCCTAAGAGTCAACAAGGCCAACGGTCAAACTTTGACCCGACTCGTCGAGTGCACTAGGGCAACTCGGCGAGTCCACATGTGTCCACCGACTCTTTTAATCCCTCTCTTGGCACGTCGAGTTCTTCCCCTGACTCGACGAGTTCCACCTGGCATGAATCGAGGGGCCACCCCGACTCAAATCGCCGAGTCTCAAGAACAACTCGGTGAGTTCCACTTGAACTCAGCCCCCCTAACTCTCCCTGACTCACTGAGTTATACCCCAACTCAGCAAGTCCACTCATTGAGTGATTAACGGGCAATCTTCATACTACTCGCCTAGTCTGGTCTTCGGACTCGGCGAGTTCATGCCATGCACAAACTCTATACAGCTCCTGAGGTCAGACCGGTTCCATACAATCATAGATCTGGCCTCCCTAAGCATGATAATCACGTAAAGTTCGGACCTTGACACACATATAACATAGAAATGGTCCAAAATGGTGATTTAGCCCCAAAAATGACATTCTAAGCTCATGACTTCCAAAATGGCTCGTAAAGCTCCAAGGGTTAAGGTCTCTGGACCTCTTTGAGTCCAGATCCAAAGCACATACTCGAAAAGGGGACTAAATACTTTGCATACTCTTCTTCTAAAGGGTTTAAAAACCCTAACTCTATGAATCCACACCCAACACTGGAGAAGGTCTGAAGGAATACCTTAACATGAAGCCTTTGATCTCTGAAGACACTAGATTTGCACTTCCTTCAGCCTTCTTTTTCTTTGGACACCTTCTCCTTCAAATTCACCAACAAATGATCAACAATGGACTCTCTTCTCCTCACAAGCGATCTAGGACTCTCTCTGGGGTGTGGTAGCCGCAATGGACGACCATAATGGCCTTTAAATAGGTCCTAAACCCTGGAAATTAGTGTTTCATTAAACAACGTGGACTCGCCGAGTCCACCCTTGGACTCGCCGAGTCCAGACACGAACCCGCGTGCACATCCGCGATCCTACTCGGCGAGTTTAGACCCCAACTCGTCGAGTCTCCTCACAACTCCCAAAAATAAAAAGAATAAAATAATACCTGGGAATCCGGATGTTACAATTCTCCCCCACTAGAATTAGACTTCGCCCTCGAAGTCTCATTCTGCAAATAACTCCCGATTTTGCTCACGCATCTCACACTCCGACTCCCAAGTCAACTCTGACCCTTTTCGATGCTGCCACTGGACTTGCACCAGTGGCACCTCTTTATTCCTCAGAACTTAGATCTTCCGATCCCTGATCGCCATTGGTCTCTCAACATAATTTGGGCTCGCATCCACCTGAATATCTTCTAATGGCACTACTGCCGACTCGTCGGCTATACACTTTCGCAGCTGCGACACATGGAATGTGTCATGAATCTGACCCAACTCTGCTGGCAACTCCAAACGATAGGCTACCCTGCCTACCCTCGCGATCACCCTGAAAGGACCAATATATCGGGGCCCCAACTTGCCCCTCTTCCTGAATTGGATCACTCCTTTCCAAAGAGAGACCTTTAGGAGCACGAAGTCGTCGACCTGAAACTCGAGCTCGGACCGACGTCTATCCGCATAACTCTTCTGACGAATCTGAGCTGTCAACAACCTCTGTCTGACATGCTGGATTTGCTCTGTCGCCTGAAGCACAATCTCGGCACTACCCATCACACGCTGCCCTACCTCTCCCCAGCAAATAGGGGTCTGACACCTCCTCCTATACAACAGCTCAAAGGGCGGCATGCCAATGCTCGAATGATGGCTGTTGTTATAAGAAAACTCCGCCAAGGACAAATACGTGTCCCAACTCCCTCCAAAATCCAATACACATGCCCGAAGCATATCCTCGAGCGTCTGAATCGTCCGCTCACTCTGCCCGTCCGTCTGTGGGTGGTATGCAGTACTGAAATGCAGCCTCGTACCCAACTCCTCGTGAAACTTCTTCCAGAATTTGGAAGTGAAGCATACATCTCGATCTGAGACAATCGAGATCGGCACTCCATGCCGCGATACCACCTCTTTCATGTACATCTCCGCCAACTTCTCCGCGGAAGAGCTCTCACCGATGGCTAGGAAGTGAGCACTCTTCGTCAACCTGTCCACAATCAACCAAATGGCATTGACGCCCCTCGCAGTCCTCGGCAATTTGGTGATGAAGTCTATGGTAATTTGTTCCCATTTCCACTCGGGAATCTCTAATGGCTGCAACTTACCATGTGGACGTTGATGCTTGGCCTTAACCCTGCGACAGGTGAAGCATCTCTCTACAAACCATGCGACATCCCTCTTCATACAGGGCCACCAATAATCCTTTTTCAGGTCCAAATACATTTTAGTGGCCCCGGGATGGATCGAGAATCTCGATCGATGGGCCTCTTCCATCAAAATGGTACGCGTGCCGCCCACGGACGGTACCCAAATCCGACCCTGAAATGTCATAAGCCTCCGGCTATCGGTAACGAACTCCGATACCAGCCCGACAACTTGCTCTCTCTTCTGGCTCTCGGGCTGCACAGCCTCAGCCTGGGCCCCACGAATAGCATCCAATACCGGGGTCATCACCGTCAATCTCAAACAAACATCTCGCATTGGGGTGCTCTCCGCCCTACGGCTCAGTGCATCGGCTACAACATTAGCCTTGCCCGGGTGGTACAGGATCTCACAATCATAATCCTTGACCACGTCCAACCACCTCCTCTGGCGCATATTCAGGTTGGGCTGATCCATCAGATACTTCAAGCTCTTGTGGTCCATGTATATCGTACACCGAACCCCGTACAGATAATGTCGCCAGATCTTGAGAGCGAACACTACCGCTCCCAGCTCCAAATCATGAGTGGGATATCTCGACTCATGAGGCTTAAGATGCCTCGATGCATATGCTATCACATGCCCCTTCTGCATAAGCACCACTCCCAATCCGGATATCGATGGATCACAATATACCAAAAAATCCTCCGTCCCTTCCGGAAGGGCTAACACTGGGGCTTCGCATAACTTCCTGCGAAGTGTCTCGAACGAGGTCTGCTGCTCCGGACCCAAAGAAAACCCAACACCCTTCCGGGTCAACTTGGTGAGTGGCACGACAATCTTGGAGAAGTCCTTAATAAATCTCCGATAATAGCCGGCCAAACCCAGAAAACTCCTGATCTCGGTGGGGAAACTCGGCACCTCCCACCTCATAACCGCCTCAATCTTGGCCGGATCGACCAGTATCCCCTTCTGGTTAATGAGATGCCCCAAAAACTGAACCTCTCACATCAAGAACTCACATTTGGAGAACTTGGCATAAAGCCTCTCTGATCTCAGAACTCCGAGGATCTACTGCTCTCTGGATTTCGAATACACCAATATGTCGTCGATGAACACGATCACCGAGCGATCCAACATCGGTCTGCACACCCTGTTCATGAGATCCATGAACACCGCTAGTGCGTTGGTGAGTCCGAAAGGCATCACCACGAACTCATAATGCCCATAACGAGTCCGGAATGCTGTCTTCGGGACATCCTCCTCCCGCACCCTCACCCGATGATACCCAGACCTCAAATTGATCTTGGAGAACCAAGATGCTCCCTGCAACTGATCGAATAGATCATCGATCCTCGGCAATGGGTAACGGTTCTTGACCGTTAGCTTATTCAACTCACGATAATCAATGCACATCCGGTGCGAACCGTCCTTCTTCTTGACAAAAAGAATGGGCGCCCCCCACGGCGAACTACTCAGCCTGATAAACCCCTTCCCCAGCAGCTCCTGAAGCTGCGAGGATAACTCTTGCATCTCTGAAGGCGCAAGGCGATAAGGCGCCTTGGCGATAGGCGCAGCTCCCGGAACCAAATCAATACCGAACTCTACCTGCCTCTCCGGAGGCACACCCGCCAACTCCTCTGGAACCACATCCGGAAACTCACGCACTATCGGGACCTCATTCACTGACTCCGGTCCCTCTGAACCAACCCTCGCATCCATCACATATGCCACAAATCCTCTACAGCCCTGCTGTAGACTCTGCCTCGCTCTGGCGGCCGAAAAAAATGATGACCCCGTACGTTTACCCTCGCCGTACACCGTAAGAACTCCCCCACTAGGGTCTCGAATCATCACCAATTGACGCTCGCAGTCTATTACAGCTCCATATCGGCTCAACAAATCCATACCCACTATCACACACACGTCCCCCATCGCGATCGGGACTAAATCTATCGGAAACTCCACACCGAAGATCTCAAGGACACATCCTCGAATTACATCCGAAGCATACACTGCTCGCTCATCAACTATGGAAACTCGCAGAGGCCGGTCCAATGCCTCTCGACGGGTACTAATATGCTGACTAAATGCTATGGAAACAAACGACCGACTCGCACCCGAGTCAAATAATACCAAAGCAGGCACAGAACTCACAAGAAAAGTACCTACGCATATCATCATATAAGATTAAAACTCAACTCAAATAAAATATTAAAGGTGAATACATAACAGCCACAACATCAGGCGTCGTGCGGACCTCCTCCGCGGTTAACTGAAATGCTCTCCCACGAGCCTTCGGGGCCTCAGCCTTCACCGGCCAAACCTCGGTAGTCCTAGCAGCAGGCGCAGATCCCTGCGCTGATTCCTAAAGAAGTTGCGGGCACTCGGCCTTCCGATGGCCGGTCTGGTTGCAATGAAAGCAAACCGAAAATCCCTTGGGGCAATCCCTCGCGATATGCCCCTCCTTCCCACACTTGTAGCATACCCCTGCCCTGCACGACTTCTCGTCGCTCTTACCGCACTTCCCACAAGTGCGGCCCTTCGCGCCCCCAAATCTCGAATCACCGGACCTAGCCCGCTTGGCTACCGGCTGAGACTGAGCTGGTCGCCGATCCACCCTTTGTGACTCGGCCTCCTCCCTGGCCTGAGTCTCCAACTCAATCTCCCACTTCTGGGCATTTTCCTGAAGCTCAGCAAATGTCCGATATGTCGAGTTCGCCACGAACTCCCGAATATATCTCCTCAGAACACCCAGATAACGGCTCATGCGAGCCTGCTCAGAAGACACCTGCTCAGGGCAAAACATCGCCCTCTCATGAAACTTCCTGGTGATCACTGCCACAGAACCAGTACCCTGCTTGAGGGTCAAGAACTCTTGGATCAACCGTTCCCTCTCCACCAAGGGAACATACTCATCTCTGAACATAGTGGTGAACCGCTCCCAGGTCACCTCGGAAATCTCAGCCAAAGTGAAGTTCGTTGTCACAAACTTCCACCAATCCTTCGCTCCCAGGCGGAGCTGGTTCAAGGCGAACCGAACCCTCAAGTGCTCTGGACAAGAACACGTATAGAAACATCCCTCGATGTCGGAGATCCACCTCATAGCGACAATCGAGTCCTGCATCCCGTCGAACTCTGGTGGCTTCGTGTTGCTGAACTCCCGGAACAACAACGAGTCACCCCCCTGAGGTCTGGCAGCAGCAACAACAGCAAAAATCTCCTATGCTAAGGCATCACAAATCAGGCCACTTTAGTCCTAATATGTATACCTAGCCTACTCTAGCATACATAATGTAACATAACATATCTCATAACACATAATGTAAGGGTACTTGTGGGGATTCACCGTTCGGGCGCTGGCTGATCGTACACACGGCTCTGCTCTGTTTGTCTCAAAACTCTTTTTACTCTTTTCAAAAAATTTAATTCATTATCAAAATTTCCTCAAATCCTCAGTTTGAGTTCAGATACGCCCGAAGATGCATCCGAATCCCTCAAACCAAGGCTTTGATACCAACTTGTAACAACGTAAATTTTCAAAACAATTTTTCATTTTCAAAACATTCATTTACTCACAAAATAACATCAAACATATTGTATCAAATGTATTTATCACCAAAAACATCTCCCCATAATCCAAAACATAAACTCCTCAAGTGTGTACGAATCATGTCGGCGCCTTCCCGCGCTCATCACTGGTACCTAAAACACATCACACAACAACTGTAAGCATAAATACTTAGTGAGATCCCCAAAATACCACATACAATACATACGCCACTCGAGGCTATAATACGAACCTCCGATCGATGTGTCTCAGTGGGACCCCCTAGTCCCGTAGCTCGTTGGACCCTCTGGTCCTGTCATAGTTCGTTGGGCCCTTCGGCCCGGTCTGTATCGTTGGACCCTTCGGTCCGGTCTGTAACATCATACAACATACACATAACACATAGCACATAATCTCATACATAGCACATAAGACCCTCTGGTCCACACAAATATACCACTCTAGGTAACGTATAGTGAGAAGACTCACCTCGCGGTCTCGATAAGTATCTGTCTCGGAAGAAATGTGATCTAGCCTCTGCCTAATCACACAAAGTAAATACTCTCATAAATACAACTGTACTCAACCCTAAGAGTCAACAAGGTCAATGGTCAAACTTTGACCCGACTCGTCGATTGAACTAGGGAAACTCGATGAGTCCACACGTGTCCACCGACTCTCTTAATCCCTCTCTTGGTACGTCGAGTTCTTCCCCTGACTCGACGAGTTCCACCTGGCATGAATCGTAGGGCCACCCCGACTCAACTCGCCGAGTCTCAAGAATAACTTGGCGAGTTCCACTTGAACTCAGTCCCCCTGACTCTCCCTGACTCACTGAGTTATACCCCAACTCAGCAAGTCCACTCACTGAGTGATTAACGCGCAATCTTCATACTACTCGCCGAGTCTGTTCTTCGGACTCGGCGAGTTCATGCCATGCACAAACTCTATACAGCTCCTGAGGTCAGATCTGTTCCATACAATCATAGATCTGGCCTCCCCAAGCATGATAATCACGTAAAGTTCGTACCTTGACACACATATAACATACAAATGGTCCAAAATGGTGATTTAGCCCCAAAAATGATATTCTAAGCTCATGACTTCCAAAATGGCTCATAAAGCTCCAAGGGTTAAGGTCTCTGGACCTCTTTGAGTCTAGATCCAAAGCACATACTCGAAAAGGGGACTAAATACTCTACATACTCTTCTTCTAAAGGGTTTAAAAACCCTAACTCTATGAATCCACACCCAACACTGGAGAAGGTCTGAAGGAATACCTTAACATGAAGCCTTTGATCTCTGAAGACACTAGATTTGCACTTCCTTCAGCCTTCTTTTTCTTTGGACACCTTCTCCTTCAAATTCACCAACAAATGATCAACAATGGACTCTCTTCTCCTCACAAGCGATCTAGGACTCTCTCTGGGGTGTGGTAGCCGCAATGGACGACCATAATGGCCTTTAAATAGGTCCCAAACCCTGGAAATTAGGGTTTCATTAAACAGTGTGGACTCGCCGGGTTCAGACGCGAACCCACATGCACATCCGCGATCCTACTCGGCGAGTTTAGACCCCAACTCGTCGAGTCTCCTCACAACACCCAAAAATAAAAGGAATAAAATAATACTTGGGAATCCGGATATTACAACAAAAGGCTGATCGAAGAGCCTGAGGCACTTGTTCACCGTAAGACTAAGAAGTTACGACGCAAGATGGTCGACTTAGTGCTAGTCCGATAGAAACATTCAAATGGGCCGAATCCCACTTGGGAAACAGAGGATGACATGATGAGTCGCTATCCACATCTGTTTGCTGATGCATGATTCTGAAACGAAATCATCCTTAGGGGGGGAGAATTGTAACGCCCGGGTTTCAAGGCTAAGCATATTTGTCAATGTAATAGTCTTGGTCAAATATTTTAACTCTTTTTGAAGTAATAAAGATGAAATATTTGAGTATTATGTAAATTATGTGTGTTTATGTGCTTATTATTTAATCATAAATGTATAATTAATAAAGAATAAAAATAAGTGTCAAAATTAAAGTGTGAGATAAGCCCGATATCTCTACATAAAGTTGTAGTGTTCGAAACAAGGATTCCGGGGATATAAAGAACGCCGAAATCTGAGTTATAACGAAGAAGTTATGACCGCTCGAAGTTTCGCGACAGAACCGACACGATACCGGGAAGCGTAAATAGTGAATTTACGATAGAGCGAGATTTAGCCTTAGCGCTCTAAACGAAAGTCGTAGAATATGTTAAACTAAGAACATCGAGAAAAATAACGCCCAAATCTGACTTCGTATGAAGAAGTTATGATTTTTTGAAGTTTCGGATTAGCAGTGTACAGCCCGAAATTCGAATATTAGATCGAGCGATTTTTAGCCGACACGACCTAAACGAGAATCAAAGATCTCGTTAAAATTAGCGTAACGAGAAAAAGATGGGCGAAAACGGACATCGAAGGAAGAAGTTATGATGATTTAACGGACCAATCCTGTCCCGGCCTATTAATAATATAAAATTTAAAATCGAGTCAAAATTAGCCGAAGGAGTCTAAACGAAAGTCGTAGAGTACGTTCCCACCTTCGCGTGGATATAAAGAATGTCGAAAACGTAGCTCGTATGCGAAAGTTACGAATTTTTAAAGTTGAAGCATGAAATTGCGAAGTCTATTGCTAAATCGATGACGTGGCAGCACCACAACCGTCCGATGATGGTCTCAGAAGTCGCTTCGGATTGCGACACGCTACCCCTTGCATTACGCCCCGCGTCCAAGGCCAAGTACGCCCCGCGTACTTCGGTTCTTATACGTCCGATGGAGTGTGAGCCAGCTGGTGCGAGGCTGGCATGCTTATCCGAGCTACGCCCAGCATAGCGCTGCTGGACGCCCAGCGTAGACCGAAGGCCGAGGTCTATAAAAGGGGACCGAAGGCAGCTTCATTTTTCACCCATTTTTCACTTCTCTCTCTACAAACTTTCTCTCTTTAAGTGCTCTAAACCCCCCCTAAGCCCTAGATAAAACCCCTAGCTCCCGAGGGAAGCCCCGAGGCTCCCGGAGTCCCGAGAAAAAGAGTCTTTCGGTTTCGAAACGTTGCTCCAAATAAAGTTCCCGTTTTCGTTAAAATCCGCTATAAGTGAGCTACGCTTACGCAATTTTAATATAGCTTTCAAATAATTATAGGAATGTTATTAGGTCCTTAAAATAATTATTTGGGCTATTATTATGAGTTATATTGAGTGTTATTAATGCTTATATAATAATAATAGTCAGACCAATTAATTTGTCGCGGTTATCGTTAGACTTAACCCTAGTGGTATTGGTACTAGGTTTTATCGAAGGAAAATTGTTTTGAGAGTATCGAAGCGCTGTGTGAGTGCTGAGTCACCACCTTTCAAGTGAGTGCATAGTTACTTTCAGCTTACACATAGATATGTAGTATTTTATATAAATTACGTGCTATGTGTGCATATTATCTGAATACTTGCTATCTATGTTGGATGAACATTGTTATACATGTTTTCAATGATTTAAACTGTATATGTATTTTATATCTACGAAAATGTTGGGGTAAAACATGGGTAGATGTAATAGGTGATGTGTGATAAAATGATGAGAGGCCTCGATGTTGATGTTGTTGATTCTGTCATCTAGCGGAGTATGGATGACGACCACGGACTCTTCTAGACAGTCTAGTGGAACACTAGCAGGCTCGCAACCTGTAGGTGTTTGTGAACGATGTGTTCACCGGTGTACTCCATCCCCCACATGGTTGCCTTTAGGACATTTATTGCTAAGGAATCCCCTTAGCAGTAGTGTCCATCCCGATGATGATCCTTAGGCTAGGTCCCTTATGATAGGTGTTTAGGGACGTAAAGTGAGGATAACGGGAATGGGTAATCAGGTTATTGTTGATTGATGAAATTAATAAACTTATTTATTGTGGGTTGAAAAACCCTATGTGCTCACCAGGCTCCCCAACCTGACCCACTCAGTTTCTTGTATTACAGGTAGTGGCGCATGAGCATAGATGTGATGTTTTGGGATGAGGGATTACGGATATAGGCCTATAGATACAAAATAATGTAGTAAGGCTTATATTGTACTGTTTATGCTTTTGATCTGTATCAAACATGACATCCCAAGTCTTTTAATGAAATACATTTCCTTGGAAATGCTTTTGATAAATCTTTATCATATTTTGTTTTGGGACAAATTCCGCAACACTTTATTTAAAATGTTACTCTGATTTTCAAACAAAGCATAAACAAAATCGGTCTTTTCTGGCCGTGAAAATGGGGATGTCACAGTACACATCCTAGTCCCTGGTGCGAGGCATTATAGTAGACTATAAAATCTTCAGTTCCTTTTGGAAGTTATAGGATTAGCCCACTGCACATCATATGTTTCAATTTCTAAAATGTAGACTCTTGTTTTTCTTCCTACTTAAACTTTGTGTCCTTCTACTTCAATGTTGTGAGGGGCTTAGCTATCTTGGAGAAGTTATTGATATATCTTCGATAATATCCTACTAATTATAGAATTGGTGCACCTCCATCGGTGTTGTAGGTACTTCCCAATTTTGGATCGCTTCAATTTTGGTAGGGTTTACATGTACTCCCTTGTCACTGACCATATTCCCAAGAAAATGTACTTCTCAGATCTAGAATTCACACTTTGAGAATTTGGCATACAATTTCTCTTTTCTCATCAACCATGGTAAGATGCGTATATGTTGGTCGTGTTCTTCCTCGGTTCGTGAATATATTAATATGTTGCTGATAAACATGATCACGAACTTTCCCAGGTAAGGTTTAGAGACATGGTTCATGAGGTCCATAAAGACTATTAGGGAATTGGTTAGTCTGAAAGGCATAAGTAGGAACTCGTAATGTCCATATTGAGTCTCAAATGCTATCTTTGATACATTTTCCTCTTGTGCACGAATTTGGTGGTATCCTGACTTTAAATCAATCTTCAAGTAGAAGTTAGACCCTTGTCATTGGTCGAATAGGTCGTTAATTCTTGGCTGCGTGTATCTATTCTGGATTGTCAATTTGTTCAACTCCTGATAATTGATGCACATTCGAAAGGATCCATCATTCTTTTTGATAAATAACATCGGGGCTCCCCAAGGTGAAAAACATGGTCTAATGAAGCCTTTATCCAGAAGCTCTTGGAGTTGTCTTGATAAGTCTTGCATTTCTAAGGTGGTTAATCTGTAAGTAGATTTTGCCACTGGATCTGCCCTTGGGACTAGAGTCATAGGTGGGAGATTGACGTGAAAAGTGTGATTGTTTAGAGTTAGAAGACAGTTTTCTAAGATTTTTTGGGTACTGCCTGATTCCCTGTTAGCCATTTCTACTAAGTAAGGTTCATCTAGTTTCGTAGACCTATGGCTTATTAGTTGTCTAAACTTAGGTGTAATAAAACTTTTCTCAGCACCCAAATCTATAACGTTCGAGCTCCGATATGTTTCTTTTAACCCTTAATGGCTAATTCATTACATTTTGGTCCCTAGATAGTACGTGGGGAGTACTCTATGAGTACGCTTAGCGTACTAGCTCTCCAGATGATCGTGAGTTCACCCACGTAAGTTAGTCGTATGTGGGAGTATGCAGGGCGTATGCAAGGATTGGGAAAACCCTGATTTTTAGGGTTTGTACCCTATTGAAGAAACTTATCTTCCTCTTGGACATTCAATTGATCATCCTCCATCACCCTATGCTAATATCGAAATCCTTAAGTGCTTTTGGTGAGTCTTGAGCTTGAAAGTGTGTTTGTTGGTGTTTTATGGTGAAGAAGAAGAAGAGGAACACTTGGAGGTTGCTTGGTAGTAGCTTGTTCTTGTAGATCCTGAGTTATCTTCACCTTAGCAAGCCATTTTAGCTAAAAAAAAGCACTCATCTTGATGATTCTATGTGCTAGATCCAACTTAGTGTGTTATTTATGCATTTTGAGTCTTTTGAGCTAAAGATAAGTTTATAGTCTACTCCGTTAGCCATGGATGTTAGATCTTAACTCCATAAAGGTCTCTAGTCCATAAAAATGCAAACTTTATGTAAGATATTGGTCCATGCAAGTGTTAAGAGTCTTATTAAGCTTCTTTTTGAGTGTTGGGCCCAATTAAGTCATGCATGGGTGTAAAGTTGTCAACTTTACATATTAAGTTGCCATTTCGAAGCAGATTTGAGAGTTTAGCACGTTGGCTTAACCAATTAAGTGATTAATGGGTTAGGATGGTAATCTGGGGAGTATGTTGGGGGTACCCAGCTAGTACGTTGTGTGTATTGGCCCCGAAAGGAGTACGCTAGCGTACGAGCTGAGTACCCCCGCACACTTAGCAGATTCACCTTCGATTTGACTTTATTAATTTGGGCCTTGTTGGGCTATTGGACTTCTGACTTTGGGCCATGGATAGACTATGGACTTTCTTCATTTAGGTCCATGATGATTTTAGGCCCAATTTAAAAATTGGGGCTTATTGGTCCTTGTAATGCCATTTAGAAAATTGGGCCTTTTGAGAAAATATAAAGGGTAAAATGGTCTTTTACCCTAGAGATTGGTTAAGTAGCTTAGATTCTTGGTTATGGGTTCAGGTCCAATTATTAATTAGATATTATTTGATAATTTTAGCACGGGGATTTTTCCAGACCAGCAGACTGAGATTTTAATCTGAGAGATTTTTCAGTTTAAGGTAAGTTTCCTTACTATGTTTAGCGGGTCGAAGGCACTAATGTCGGCCCATGGCATGTTATGTTTAGGATGCTAGTTTTCTGCGTGACTCTTGTATGTGTTATGTGTTTATATGATTACCGGGCGGGGCCTACTAATTATATTGTATGCTATTTATCTTTGTGATTTTTATGCATGTGTTTATATGTTATATGTATACCGGGCGGGGACCAATGCCAAGCGGGTACTGATGACTGACATATCTGTTTACCGAGCAGAGCTCGATGTCGGGCGGGGCTCGGCGTCGAGCGGGGCCCAATGTTAGGCGGGGTCCATTATATGTTTTATATGGATGGTATGTGGTATTTTAGGGAACTCACTAAGATTCGTGCTTTCGGTTTTCAGTTTGTGTTTCACGTACTTCTGGTTCGAAGGGGAAGAGCCTGGGATGATTGAAGTGCACACACAGCATCGTTCCACCTTTTATATTACTCTGATGTGTTTGGATGTTATTAATAGACTTTGATTCACCATGGTTTCTATGATGTTGTTCTGGATACTGGTTTTATTAATTTAAAAATTGAAATTTTTAGTCTTAATTTTTGGGACGTTACAAGTTGGTATCAAAGCCTTAGTTTGAGGGATTTAGGCCTAATATCGGTTGTGTCTGAACTCAAATTGAGAATTTGGTAGATTTTACAAAAAAATGTTTTATAAAAATGGTTTGGGTGTGGTGCATGCAATCGACTGAACTCAAGTACGTTTCCCAAAATACTCCTACATGTTTATTTTATGCTTTGAATTGTAAATCTGTGAATCACATGCTAGATTAGGTCTACGGATATGCTCAGGATTATATGCCTTTGTGCTTTTAGGAATTCACATTAATTTCAGCTAACTAGTAAGTGAATATGCTAGACTACATACTATTGAGACTAAATAATTTTAGAAGGTTAGGTTTGACTCTATTGCACAACTCTTGTCTGAGTCCAACCATTGTAGTGTGAGACCTTTCATTCGAAGAATTATCTAATGTCGGTAATATGTAATTGTATTTGTGAGCTAGTTAGATGATGTTAGAGGGAGTTCCTTCTATAGGTGATGGTGGAGGGTGGTGTGGGGATTGCCCTAGGAAAACCTAGGAAGAGATTTAGTGTTGAGAGTCTTGTCTTGTTGAGGATTGTGTGTAAGGATAAGGAGTAACTTAGAGGATTCAAAGCGATATGTGAGGAAAGTAGGAATAGATATGGAAGGTAATATGTGATGGGTTTTGAGCATTCTAACACCCCTAAGTGTACATGCAACCCTAGAAAACCTTGGATCTATGTTTGTCTAAAATACATGAAAATTTTGATTTCCAAGGTTCATAATCCTATCTAGCATACATGGGGAACTTTTAATCTTAAAGATGGCTAGAATTACATACCTTGTAGTTGATTTGATTCCTTGAAATCCTTGAGAGCCTAGCACCCCAAGTGTGATGCCTCAAATGCTTCACACAACACCAAATTCTTTGGAATAACTTTAGAGTATGTATAACACTTGTAAAAATTGGCTTGCCTTCTCTTGTTCTTAGTGTAGCCGATTTTGGTGAGTATCATGTTCCTTATATAGTGTGTCACATCTAGGGTTACACCATGTAAACCCTAATGTGACATGACTCTTCATTTCCATGACCCATGGGTTTGTAACTCCCATGGAGTATCCATGGATTATCCTATGGGTTTAACCCAACTTGACATTTCGTGGAGCCTTTAGCCCACTATACAAGTTATGGATGATTTACATAATCAACCCATATATTTAATTAGTTAGCTTTTGATCACTTAATTAATTCCAAATTAATTCTTGATCAATAGTAATTAAATAATACTATTAATATATTAGAACTTATAATATATTAATAAACCACAAGTGTTATTTCTCTCATTAAGTGAATCCAAATGCATGATGTCATGCAACCCAAATGGACCATGTCGGGTCGGGTCAAGTACATACCAAATATAGTTATGGACTTAGACACTTTATCCAACAGTATGGGCCCATACTACTCGAAGTAGAGGATCCATACTCGAGTCAAGGAGAGCTGCGATGAAACCAGAAAGCTTGTAGAGTATGAGACTCCTTAATATTTGTATATGCGTGTTCTGATGGTTTAAATGGTCTATTTTCAGTATGGTGACCCTTCGTGGAAGACCGGTTATTGGTTCTGGTGTTGGTGAGGATTCAAGCCCGGGTTTTGGAGTCGGGCAGTTGGATGACCAGACGCAGGAGTTCATTTTGTCTGAGATTACCCAGTGCATACTTTAGCACACTCATGTGATCTTTGGTACGGTCAAGGAGGTCATTGTGGAGATTTTGGATGAGCGTTTGGACACTTTTCGGTCAGAGATGGTGGCATTGATGGGAGCTCACACGTTGACCTTCCGTGAGTTTCGGATATGTGGGGCTCCGGAGTGCTTCATGGAGAAGCACCCGATCGCAAGTAGACGATGGTTAGCAGATGTCGCTAACACCTTCCGCACTAGCAGTTACCCCGATGGGGAAAAGGTCAGACTTGTTTCATGTCTTCTAAAAGACAGAACTTGAGATTGGTGGAAGGAGGTTGGGTGATCCGTGGGCAATGCAACAGTTAATTCGATGACATGGGATGATTTTGTGACTAGATTTCGAGCTGAGTTTGCACCAGTGAATGAGGTGCAACAATTGGCGAGGGGGTTCCAGGACCTTCGCCAGAATACTGAGACAGTGGTGGAGATCATCGCGATGTTCCGAGAGAGAGCTTTGTGTGGGCCGATCCTATGTTCAGCAGCTAGGGCTAGACACTATCTTCATTAGGGTTGTCTTGGATATGTCGCCTATGTTATGCATACCCTGGATAAGGGTAAGACGACTGTGGATGATGTGCCGATTGTATGGAAGTACCGAGATACATTTTGGAGGATTTTCTTAGAGTGCCTCCAGAGAGGCAGGCGGAGTTTAGGATTGACCTGGTACTTGGTGGAGCTACGATAGCCAAAGCACCATATCGGTTAGCTCCTCCAGATATGTAGGAGTTATCTACACAGCTGTATGAGCTGTTAGACAAGGGGTTCATTCGACCGAGCAATTCTCCATGGGGAGCATCGATCCTATTTGTGAAAAAGAAGGATCAGTCTCATCGAATGTGTATTGACTAACGGGAGCTGAATAATCTAATGGTGAAGAACCGTTATCCACTCCCGATGATTGACGATTTGTTTGACCAACTTCAGGGTGCATCTTGGTTTTCCAATATTGATTTGTGTTCGGGTTATCATAAGATGAGGGTCATAGAGTAGGATGTGCAGAATAAGACCTTCCGAACTCGTTATGATCATCTCTATTATGACACAAGACTGGTTTACAAGACCTGACTGGATCCTTATTACGAATAGTCACTAATCTTAAGATAATTGAAGGTTTGAATTCTCAAACCTTGCCTATGTAAATCCTTTCTTTCACATTAAAGAATTACTAGTTCGATATAACTTGAGCTCTGATACCAATCCGTCACACCCCAAGTGGGAGGCGTAAACGCCGACCTATGTGATGTTAAAATGTTAGATCACAGGCAATAGATATATCGAACAACACACCAAATTTACAAGATAAACATTAACTTTTATTTATTAGATAAGATATTACATACTTGTTCGAGGTATAGGTACAAGACAAAAGAAAAGTAAATAATCAGAACAAAAATGTTCCCTGTGACATCCTTGGGAATTCGCTCGTCATCTTCAGTACTAATTCACCTGAGAATACATGTGGTTTTGAAAGTTCAAAAAATGTTGGTGGGTTCACAGGCTTTTATGTTTTAAAACATTTATGTATGGTTTTAATGTATATCAATTCTTAGGTACTTTTAGTATTATGAGCTCACAACCTTGAATTTGTATAAGTTTACTACTTCTTAGGCTTTTTTCCTATTAGTAGTTTTGGTTAATCAAGCTACAACGTTGCATTGCCTTAAAAAACGTCGCTTCATGGGACGTCGCCAAAGGTTTAGAAAATTATGCATGTTGTGACTCGATCGTCATGGTTGTAGCTAGCAACCGCAAGTGGGGGTGTCAACCTCATACAAATCTATACATATATTTCCCGCTTACTTAAGATTTAACGATTATAGGTCAGGGCTAGCTAAAATTCATTTAGATAAGGGATGAATATAGTCTCATTAAACAACTATTAATGCGTAGCCGTATTGAAAGTTTTGCTTTACTTGTTTCTATATATATATATATATATATATATATATATATATATATATATATATATATATATATATATATATATATATATATATATAATTTGAGATATTTTGTTCGGTAGGATATTCGGTCATAGTAACAACTAAATACAAAGTTATCCCAAAAGTTTGGTCACGGTAACGATCATGTATAATGTTTCCTAGAAATTTAGCCAACATAACAAATAAATATGATGTTATCACTAAAGGTTGATCAACGTAACGTGTAACGTCCCAAAAATACGAGCCAAAAATTTCATTTTTAAAAACATGTACTTAGCAAAACATTAGGAATAAAACGTTCAACGATCATATCATTTCACAAAAGATATTGCATGTCTGGAAAACATTTTTATAAAACATAAAAGTGTCAGAGTACAAATCCCCAGGAAGATCTCATGATGCGGAATACAAGCATGTGTGTGATGTACCGCTACCGCGCCAGCTCCTTCCCCTTCGAAGAAGAGGTACCTAAAACCAAAACTGAAAATGTAAGCACGAAGCTTAGTGAGTTACCCCATCATACCACATACCAAACAATCACATATCATACATACTGTCGGGCAATTTTGGGGTGCCGACCTACCCGTGTCAAGCCGTTCTGGGGTGCTGACTACCCATGTCAAGCCATTATGGGGTGCTGACTACCCATCGGTCCTAACGACCGAGCTTGGGGACTATTCCCCTCTTACTACCACTATCGCATATAACATATCATGCCAGCATATAAACATAACATCGCATACTGTCAGACATATCTTGGGTGTTTGACCTACCCTTCGGTCCTAACAACCGAACTCTACTACTATCACATATACATATCATGCCAGCATACAAGCATATCATGTAGTAGCAAACCTAGATGATATCACAAAGATAATCATCTAACATACAACTCCTACTGGTGGGCCGACATTGTGGCCGTAGACCCACCGCTACTAGAAGGTAACTCACCTCAAAGTAGTTGCTGATCGGTGTGGGAACTGACTGTCTTCTGCTGCTGCTGCTCTGAAAATCCTCCGGCTAATAATTCCCACAAAGCACTTAGTCAAATACTGCTAACCGTCCTCAGGGTAAAATGACCATTTACCCCTAACCAAACCAAGAGTCAAAGTCAAAGTCAACTGCCAGTTGACCCGACTCGCCGAGTTGGCTTGCCAACTCGCCGAGTCCCTATCCCTTTGTCTGACCATAACCCGTCTCTACTCGTCGAGTTAGGCATTGACTCGACGAGTTTTCCTTCTAAACCAAAGACCAATAGTCCTTCATCCTACTCTCCGAGTTGTATGAACAACTCGCCGAGTTCATCTTCATCCGAAGAACACTCTATGCTGAGACTCGTCGAGTTGTATGAGTAACTCGCCGAGTCTGTACTTGAGGCAAGAAGATTGCCTCGAATTCGCCGAGACAGGGCATCGACTCGTCGAGTTCGTTCATGAGTGAGTCTGGCTTCCGACCCACTGAGTCACACCCCATGACTCACTACTCCACCCCGCAAACGCGAAAAGGGGGAAAACTCGGGGACTCGCGACTCGACTTGCCGAGTCTGATGAACGACTCGCTGAGTCTGTCACATGCAAATACTATATACTCGATTTTGCTTGAATCCAGCTCATGCCATTCATAGATCTGGGTTTCTAGGGCATGAATAACACGTAAAGTTTCCAACTTTACGTGTAAATAATCACCAAAAAAGGTTTTAGGGCTCAAAATGCACTAAAAGGGTAAATCTAGGGCTTTCATGCAATATGGCTCCATAAAGGCAGTAGATCCAAGCTCCTGGAGCTCAATCATGCCTAGATCTAGAGGCTAAACAACTTATTACAAACCCTAATACATAATCAAGCTTGGGGAAAGGCTCAAGAAGGACTTTCATGGAGCTATAAGGGACTATAAGCATGAAAACAGAGGGAAAACCGAGTTATACCTCAAGGAAATCACTGAGATAACACAAGGATGCCTGGCCTCCTTCTTCTCTTCTTGATCTACTCTTCTTATTTCTCAAAATCTTCAAGAAACACATCAAAGCACTTCAATCTCACAAGAAATAAGGGTTAGAACGATGTTGGGAGCTCTAAGGGTGAAGGGGGCGAGGTTGGGGCGCATAAGGTTGGTTTAAATAGGGTACAAACCCTTGGAATTTAGGGTTTCACCAGACAGCGGGGACTCGCCGAGTCGCCAACTTAAACGTGCCCCCAAACCCGTCTCTACTCAGCGATTCGGGCCTACAACTCGCCGAGTCCAAGGCTAAAAACGTAAAATACTTAGATAAATTTTACGTACCAGGAACCAGGTGCTACATAACAACTAAGAAGAATATTATCCTTAAAAGTTGGAAAGGGTATCTACCGGACATAATATTACCCTAACGTTTTCGACATAGTTATATCACTAATACTATACAGTTAGTAATATTTACAAAACAATGTAGTATTATAACATGTATTCCCCCTTAAAACATTTGAAAAGCGTAAATGTAGGACCGTGAGCTCACCCTTAAAACTAGTTTGACTACTCATGATGTGGTGTCGGATCGTCGAAAGCTTGGCGGTTGCTCGAGAGACGGGGAAGCTGAATATTCGAGAGAGAATTGTGTTAAGGTGTGCATGGTACGACTGTTGCACCCTTCTGCTTATAGGAGCTTTTGGAGCACGCACCGCTTCCTGTGTGTTGTGCGCGTGGCTCCATCAGGGAGTTGTCATGTGTCATCCTTACATTATGCCACGTCACCCTATCCTAACATATCTAGATGCCAGAAACGCTCATTGTGCATGACGTGCATTTGGGCGTGCGTGACAAGAATTTCGTTTTCTAGATTTCGCAACTCCGGTTTATGAGCTCCCATTTCAACGATTCTTATATCCCCGCGTAGGTATCAAAGTGTACTACAACTTTTCTTTTGGTCGTTTCGGCTAATTCTAACTTTTATTTTTAGCCTATATTTTCTACACGCGAAAATTTTGCAAAAATCATAACTCTTTGATATGGGGTTCATTTTTGATGTTCTTAGTCTCAAAATTCCTCTTTTGAGGAGCACTACGTTTTTCCGTTTGGTGACATACTCTAGAAGTCGGCTATTCTCTTCGTAAATTTTGACGTTGTAACTTTTTTTATGCGCAGTTGATTTTTATATATATTATAATAATCATATATCCTTCATGCTAGGTCGGATTTTTACGAAGTTTATATTTTTGTAATCACGCTGACGGGTACGTTCCAAATACGTTAACCTACTCGTAAGATGACATGACTTTTCGCGCACTTATTTATGAACCTATTAGTTGAAATAATCGTATTTGGTATGGATGTAATCGAATATATTTATTAATATATCAAAATATCACATTATTGTCCTATTACAATTATTTGTCTACGTCGATTTCTAACGGCAGTCGGTGATACTTTTGTCTCGGTTGTCACAGTTTGTTTCTTTGACAATAAACAAAAGTCAATGCCAATCATTACCAAATGTATGATTGTTTTTTTGTGAGAATTAGTTTTCACGAACATCGGCTATATGTTGATTTATCCAACGTAAAGAGCAGATCGTAAGATAAGATGTTGGTATATTGTAGGGTTCTATTAGGCAGGTAGATTTGTTATAATCGCATGTGCTTGTTTGTTAGTAGTTTGGTGTTATATGCATATGTCGACATATTATGGACGGGTTGAGGCAGTCCAACTGTGTGCTCAAGGCCAACAGACCTGGGCATTCCAGGTTTATGTTGTAGGTCCGTGGAGGGCGGTCCAACTTTGTGTTGAAGGCTCAGTTGGTGATCCAATTTTGTGTTGAGTTCTTGTGTGTATGCATTGTATTTATATTGTTGTGTGGGGTATTTTTGGGAAATAACTATACTTCGTGATTACAATTATGGATTAAATATTTTTAGGTGCTTTATCGGTTTGTGTGGATGCAAAGGCGTAACTATAAACACACATCAAAAATTTTATGATTGGATATTCCAGGACACTTTCGTTATAACTCTAATTTATGGATTTCAATTTAAAAACTTTTGTTTTTTTCCTTCCACTTCGTTTTCCAGCCATAATGTTTTTTTTCCTTTAAAAAAATCTGAAAAAACCAAAGTACTTAAAATTTAATTATCTACAAATTGAGTATGATCATGAAAATTTGAAAAACATAATATTTTTTTAATTTTTGTTTTTTATAAAAATAAACCCATTTTTTTTTCCAAACACCATAAAAGTTTAAGGGAAATATGCTAATGACTTTGTAAAAATAATTTTTCAAAAATAAATTTTTGAAGTGTTTATATTTTAATTTTAAGAAATATTAGTTTTTATAAAATTTAACGGAAATTTTGTTTTTTTATCCAAATTCGAAAAAACAAATGATAGAGTTTATCATGCTGCTATTTTAGTGAATTTGTTAACGAAATATATATATATATATATATATATATATATATATATATATATATATATATATATATATATATATATATATATATATATATATATAGTTAAGGAACGAATGTTTTGTTTAAATGATTACAAATTTTTATATAAAATAAGGCGTGAAAATTTTCGTTCTCCAAATTAAAAATACTTTTAAAATTTTATCATATATCATATATTGGAAACTTTTTGAAAAGAAATTTTAAATATATGGTTGTTAGACACCAAACATTTGTTTTGGAAAGATTATATGTTTAAAAAAATATATTGAGCATAATATGATCTAAAATTATATGATTCAAAATGTTATAATTTTAAAAAAAAAATAAGATGTTTATGATCCTTAATTTGTAACGATCTAAAAATATTTTGATTCAAATATTCTATAATCATTAATTATATATTTTATGATCCAAAACAAAATGATTTAAAATATATATTATCCATAATTTGTTTTTAAACAAAAATTTTATTTAATTTGAATATATTATTGTTCCATAATCATATGATTCAACAACTATATGATCCAAAATATTATAATTCCAAAATTTATAATCCAAAACAATATGATTAACAAATAATATGAATGTAAAATATTATAATGGCTAATATTTTTATTATTTAAAACTTTTATAATTGTTATACATTAAAAACTTGAACGGATATTTATTTCAAAAACATTAAAAAACATTAGTAACTTAAAATATATAGTGAAGACATTATAAAGGTTGAGAATGGGGAATCATTCTCAGCAACTCATTTAATCTAAGCATAAAAAGACACGGTGGCAAACTTGTAAATATGTTAGTAACCTTCAATCTCAAATACGTAACTATAGAGAATTCGATAACAGTTCGTTCATTATCAAAAATTTTCCTCCAACCTTCAATAATCATCCAGATTTCTTCAACTAAACCGGAATTTCTTCGCTGTTCATGAAATTGGAATCGGAGTTCTGGACTCGCAGTCACAATCGACATTGAATGACTCAAAATCGGTACTCACAGGTTCCCAATCGGATTTTCGGAAATCAAAATGAAAATGAGAAATCAATCAGACATAGGATGTCGTGTCTGAAGTCGAAATCGGAAGTATATGATAATTTGGAATTGATAACTTGATGTTTTTAACATTTTTAAACTAGTTAACTTGTATGCACTCCAACTGTTTGATGAAATGCATAAACTAAATTACCACGTTATATTCAAACATGAATATGTTTTCTCACCTGAATCAGTATATGATTATTAACAAATATGCAAGTCTGTATGTTATTCATATGTGAATAACATATAAAAATTATATATATTTGTCAAAATACCTTCAAATATTCATAAGTGAATATATTCACAATTGAATATACTTTGTAATATTCATATGTGAATATACTATGTAATATTCATAAGTGAATATATCATCTAATATTCAAAAGTGAATATACTATGTAATATTCACTTGTGATATACCATGTAATACTATGTAATATTCACATATGAAATATCATTTAATATTCATAAGTGAACATACCACCTAATATTCACAAGTGAATATACTATGTTAATATTCACAATTGAATGCATCGTCCAATATTAAAACATAAATATATTATGTTTATTATATGCTATATTCATATATGAATGATACTTAATTGTAAAACAAATCATACTTTTTATTCATAAGTGAATAACGAATGTACTATAATAAAACCTGATGCATTTTTATTCACTTATGAATAACCATAGCTGAAAATATAAAAAAAAATTATTTTATCTTAAAACTATATCAATATGGATGTCTATTTGTAGAGAATAAAAAATCATGAATTTTGGTATATTTAAATTCATTTTTTGATAAAAATAGCTTTTAAAAATTCAAAAAAAAAAAAACAATGTTTTTGTATATATTAAGGTAATGATTAACATAGTTTAAGGAAATATGTTTTGTTGGAAAACATATGTGCATTCCTTTCCCATTTCTGCCGGTACATTGGAGGCTTTTGCGGCAAAAATAAATGATTAGCTGAGAATGATTCCCCCATTCTCAACCTTTTTTTTCTCAATTGAACCCTCTTATATATATATATATATATATATATATATATATATATATATATATATATATATATATATATATATATATATATATATATATATATATATATATTAGGCAAATGCTCACGCGTTGCGCAGAAGCATCTATCTAGCTGAAATCTTTACAAATATATGTTTTTTTTAATATAACAATAATGTTGTTAAATTTTATATAAAAATTCATATACTAAGGAGATATAATATATTGATTATTTTGAATTATATGATAATATATACATCTATTAAACCTGCATAATCTCAATCTTTTGAATGACCTCTACCCGCGGGTTACTTATGAATAAAATTAAATATAATATATGGTTAAAAGTTATTTATAGTTGTTGGTATTGTTCATTAATTTTTTAAAATTTATTTGTTTAACGTTTTAATTTCTATCATTGTAATTATTTAAAACATCAAACAAATTTTTTTATTTTAAAGGTAACAATATAATCATTTATATAGAGTAATTTTTAACTATTGTTATTATAAGTTATTTTAAGCTACTTATTTGAAAACTTTTAACGATTATAAAAATATATGTAGGAAATATTTTAGTTAAATTGATACTACAATTTAGTTTTTGCATTTAGCACTACAATTTATCATTTTTAACTATTCACAAAATGTCCTTTGGGTTTTTAAGTAGAACTGAAATTTGTATTGAAGTTGACCATATAATGTTATATTTAAATTAACAGTTTAAGTATTTTATCTAAACTGTTCAAAAATTGTAGCTTTAAAGACATAACTTTATAAGTAGAAGTAAAAATATTATTTAAATATTAAAATTTAGTTTATATATAATGATAATTTAGGTTTGATACTTATTTAACCTTCTTAACCAACTTATAATCATTATTTGAAAGATACTACAATTGATCACATTTAACTATTTACAAAATATTCTCTAGGTTGTTTAAGTTGAACTAAAATTTATATTTAAGTTGTTCTTGTAAGGTTATATTTAAATTAACAATTTAAGTATTTTATACAAATTGTTCAAAAGTTGTAGCTTTAAAATGATAATGGTTTACATAAAACAACATAATAGACCTAATAAATTAAGTATAATATGTTAAAAGTTAAAAACATAACTTTATGAGTAGAAGAAAATATATTCTTTTAATATTAAAATTTAGTTTATATATGATTACACTTTAGGTTTTGTATTTATTTAACCTTATTAACCAACTTATAATCATTATTAGAAAGAAATTAAAAAGTCATGAGAGTTTCAAATGAACGTGGTGAAAGGAAAAATGATTCCTTTATAAATATATAATGATAATGATATATATATATATATATATATATATATATATATATATATATATATATATATATTAATTTTTTTTGAATTTTTGTTTAAATATATAAAAAATGAAAAACAAGAATAAAAGTCACTTAAATAACGTTTCATAGACCTTCGTCGCACGTGATTAAATCATCGACTTCTTATTATTTACCATGGACGTGTGTCGCATGTGAATGCGTCACGTCTAAGCATTGGGTTTAACGATTATGCATTTTACGAAATGGATGATGGAGAATTATTTTGCAGTACTCAGGCCTGACAATTCTCAACACAACACAAAATAAACGGGTTTGAGTTGAGTTTTTCAACCCGCCAACCTGTTTAGAATTTTAATAAAAAAATATGTATTTTTTGAATGTATTAAGTATTATACACTATATAACTTATATTTTATACTAGGATAGGATACCTGATACTATTGATCATTTGACCCATGTGTAACCATTTGCTGATTTGCATTGCAACACGTTTGACATTTGCCCTAAATAATTGCAGTGTCTCACAAACAACATCGAATAAGCCCTCTCCCGATCACCCCTTTGTGATGAATGACATAATGAACTTACAAAGAACAATGTCATGAATGATTGAATCATTATCGAACGACGTCGAAGCATGCGATTGAATTTATCTATGTTTGTATTAATGTTTTAGTTTCACCCATCTGTGATGAATGACATAATGAACTTACAAAGAACGACAGCATGAATGATTAAATCATTATCGAACGGCGTCGAAGCATGCGATTGAATTTATCAATGTTTGTATTAATGTTTTAGTTTGAACATGTTTCCATAAATGTTTTTAATTTTCATTTGGCTGTTTAAGACTAATGTTTCTAAAATTCGAATATGTTTGCATCAAGAATTTATTCATGTTTAATTATCAACTTTATTTATGGAATCTGACCCACAAACACTCAAACCCAAATCTGACCTACGAACCCGCCAACATGTGCATCCGTATAAATAAGTGGGTTGACGGGTCATATATGAGTTTATGTTCCAAATCCGCTAACCCGTGACCTGTATAGTTAAATGGTTCGTGTTTGGATTGGTATATTTTGACCCGCCAACCCACCAACCCACCAACCCGTGACCCGCCAAGTCAAACACGACACGATTGTCAGACCTAACAGTACTCACCATTTTTTGAGTTATCATCGGATCCACGTTATTTATATATATATATATATATATATATATATATATATATATATATATATATATATATATATATATATATATATATACACACACGTATGTCAGGATTCGAATAATTTGAAATGATGCCAAAATAACAGTAAAGCAAATTGTTGTCCATAGTGTTGTTGTTTAGCATGTCTATGGAATTTAGTCAATATTAAATACTTTAGTTTTAATATAAATTCCTTAATCACGTCGTAAAAGTTTATGTGTGTATTATTTTTTTATTCTCTCCGGTTTTTATAATATGAAGTTTAAATAGCTTGTATCACATGTTAGTTTTTGATGTAAAGTTTTAAAAAAAATCTTGTTTACCAATTATTTTAATAAGGAGTGTAAATACGAAATAAAAAGAATTGTAGAAGATAAAAAGTAGTACAAATTAATTTATTAATAGTAATGATAATTTGGAAGTACATATTCTTTTAACATAAAGATTTTTAATAGTATAATACAGTACAATTTTTGTCAAAATATTATGGATTTTATGAATTCAAATAATACTTTATAAAAATGATATTCGAATATGATATTTATTTTTAATTACCCTGTTCTGATTCTAAATGTTAGACATTTATCTATCAAATATATCATTATCATATATTTCTTTCTATATTGGAGCATAGTATTTTTTTTTTTCTATACTTCTTGTACCTTTCATGTCTGTAGTATTAAAAACTGTCCATATTAGCTAACGACGACGACGTATCTGTAATCTGCGTTAGTTATTATTTTAAAAATATGCAACTTATAGGCATCCTACGATCTTATATATCTTAAAAGGTATTATCGAATTATAGAAGTTAAATCCTAAAGTTCTCAAGAAAATTATATTGTTTAAATATAAAATCATTTATAAAGCTTGCATTTTTTTTTACCACATTCATTTGAAACTCTCATGTATTTTTTCCTTTCACCACATTCATTTGAAACTCCCATGACTTTTCAATTTCTTTCTGATAATTATTATAAGTTGGTTAATAAGGTTAAATAAATATCAAACCTAAAGTGTAATCATATATAAACTAAATTTCAATATTAAAAAATATATATTTTCTTCTACTTATAAAGTTTGTTTTTAAAATTTTTAACATATTATACTTAATTTATTAGGCCTAACGTGTTGTATGTAAACCATTATCATTTTAAAGCTACAACTTTCGATCAATTTTTATAAAATACTTAAATTGTTAATTTAAATATAACCTTACATGATCAACTTAAATATAAAATTTAGTTCAACTTAAACAACCCAAAAAATATTTTGTAAATAGATAAAAGTGATAAATTGTAGTGTCTTTCTAATACTGATTATAAATTAGTTAATAAAGTTAAATAAGTATCAAACCTAAAGTATAATAAAAAATAAACTAAATTTCAATATTAAAATAATATTTTTACTTCTACTTATAAAGTTATGTCTTTAACTTTTAACATATTATAATTAATTTATTACATTTAATATGTTGTTGTACGTAAATCATTATCAGTTTAAAGCTACAACTTTTGAAGTGTGTGGACAAAAAACTTAAATTGTTAATTTAAATATAAAATTACAGGATCAACTTCAATATAAATTTTAGTTCCACTTAAAAAAACTCAAAGAATATTTTATGAATAGTGAAAGGTGATAAATTGTAATGCTAAATACAAAAATTAAATTGTAATATCAATTCACTAAAATATTTTCTAAAGATATTTTTATAATCGTTAAAAGTTTTAAAATAAGTATCTTAAAATAACTTACAATAACAATAGTTAAAAATAATTCTATATAAATTCTTATATTGTTTCCTTTAAAATTAAAAAAAATTGTTTGATGTTTTAAATAATTACACTGATAGAAATTAAAACGTTAAACAAATAAATTTTAAAAATGAATTAACAATAACAACAACTATAAATAATATTAAACCATATATTATATTTAATTGTATTCATGAGTAACCCACAGATAGATGTCATTTAAAAAATTGAGATTATGCAGTTTTAATAGATGTATATGTTATCATATAATTCAAAATAATCAATATACTATATCAACTTAGTATACGAATTATTATATCAAATTTAACAACGACATTATTGTTATATTTAAAAAAACATATATATGTAAAGATTTCAACTATATAGATGCTTCTGCGCAACGCGTGAGCATTCGCCTAGTATAACACTACAAGAAAAAAGGCCTTTTACGACGCGCAAAATACGACGCTCATTGATCTATGTTACGCAAAGGAGAGTGACATTAGAAAAATGTCATCTCTTCAAAAAAATTTAGGATAGAAGACACGCATTATTGCGCGCCCTTAAATTAGTGTCTAAAAAAAACACGGAGGGCACCTATAATAAAATGCGCGTCGTCTAAGGATGTCGCTTTATATTTTTTAATGGAACGCGCGTTCCATCCTTTAATAGTGGGGGAAAGGGGGAAATGAAATTCTGAAAAAATTAAAAACACCGCCAAGCTCTCCTCTACCTTCTTTCAATCGTTCTTCTCTCTCTCTCTCTCTCTCAATCAAATACCAAAAATCGACTATTGTTGGAACTAGGGTTCCGGTTCTTAGTGAAATCGAAGGTTTTTTGGTCACCAGGCCATGAAATTGATCAAAGGTTTTTTTGGCCTAGAACCACCAGACCACCCTTTTCCTTCATCCACCATTACCATTTGTAGCTCTCTCACCCCACCTTCACTATTAAACCTTGCGAAATCCTTATATAACATTCCGACGACAATCAGATTCCGGCGCTCTATGACTGTCGACGGGAGCAAAAACCTAATTTCAAGTCAATGGTCTGTGTGTATATTCTGGTACAGAACTCGGAGGAGGAGGTACGAGTGGATTTGGAACAACTTCTTAGAGAAGGCAACTGATATCCTTGACATCTTAAGGCCGAACAAGTGCCTCTCGATCTCATTTCACCATTTATAGTTCCATTACAGAGTTTATAACTATGAACATGTTCTGAACAACAAGCGCCTCTCGTCATGCTTTTTCAATTGCAGATTCTGATTTTAGGTCATCTCCTCTCCTCGCCTCTTCTTTGTTTCTTTTCTATTCTACTTCTACATATATACTTCTTGTACAGAGGATTAAAATTATTCCATTCTTAAATATTTATAAAATCGGTATTATTTGAAGTTCAGTGTTTATAGTTTAGTTAGATGCGAAAATCTGGTGCTCAATCTTTAGTCTATGTATTTGTAAAGGGGATTTTTCTGATTTGGGAACCAAAACATACGAGACTGATGAATGGTTCAAACCTAAGCATCATTGATGAAAATTTTCTTTATATGACACTTCTATTTTATTTCTTTTGCCAAATTGGCGATCTTGATATTGATCTTCCAATCTAAGGGGAGAATTTGAATAGAGATCTATAATTAGGGCTTAGAATTGAGAAATGTTTAATTGCCTCGGTATGAAATTTCATAGATTAGAAGTTTTGTTTCGTATATAATTGTGTAGCAACATATGAATTCTTAGAAATTGGGGAAGAACAGCGTCCTGATTATAAATGCATTTTTCAAAATTTTGAATTGGGGAAAATTTTGATGATTACGTTTACACTCTTCTCTCAACCATATCCTTGAGCAGATTTGGAACATTCAATTTCTTCATAACACTAAACCTATTCTTCTATCAAACTTAATGATTATATGAATTGTTCAATTTGTTTTCACATCCACTGATCCAAATCTTCTTCAAATTCAACAGATCATGCCTGGGCAGAAGATTGAAACAGGTCATACATACATAATCCATGATGTTTGTATGGATTACTATGGAAAACGAATAATATCCACCTCCTCTGATGCCACAATCAAGATAATCAGTGTCACCACCACCATCAGCACCGCCACCTCACACCCCCTTACCACATTGACATGTCACAATGGTCCAATCTGGCAGGTTGCATGGGCCTACCCTAAATTCGGGTCCCTTCTTGCATCACATTCTGATGGGATTCTTCTGCAGCACATTCTGCTGGGGGATTCTACAACCAAAGTACCTTCTTTTCTCAACTATATAAATTATTTTATGGGTTTGTCTAATTTAGTTTTTTTTTAATGTTTGATCAGATTATGAATTGAGAGGTTACAAAATTAGTGTGGGAATGGCTGAGAAATCTGCTCCAAGGGCTCCTCCTGCTCATTAGCACAAGTCAAAATTTGATATCACTGGGTCAATTTTGTATGTTATTTCCTAGTCTATACCTGATAGAAAATTTTCATATAAAATATTAAATTTCTTAAAAAAGAAGTAAGTAGCATTTGAAAATTCCATATAAAATATTAAATTTCTTAAAAACTAAGTTAAGTTGTATCATACCAAAAACAATCTATAAATTGCAGGAAGTATACACAGTTAGTGTGAATAATATGTTATTTTTGCTACTTTAGTAAGTGATACTATATTTGTATTTTTTATTACTTCAGGGGATTGAGAAATTTGAGACAGATCTTAAGACCATGCACCCTAGTTTGACTGAATGTCGTGTTTTGAAGTCAAAATTGGAGCTTTCTGTGATCCAATATGCCATTGGTATAAGTTCTGAAGCTCACACTAAGGTATATATCATTATCATTCCACTATGTAATGACTAAACTGAAATTAGCTCATTACTAAATAATCTTCAATTTCTCGGTGCATATTATAACATTATAAGTTGCTTGTATATGGTGATTTCAACTTTTGGTGATATTAAGTAACTACTTTTGGAGTAGGTAATGAGGAAAATGAAACCAGAAATGAAGAGTATCAGATGGAAAAGCATATTTCTTCACCACACCAAAACTCTTTTGGTTTATCATCCAGAAGAACTTCATAATTTTTCAACCCAACACCAAAAGTCGTTTTTTTTTTGTTTTTTTTTGTGTGTGCGTGTTTTTTTTTTTTTTTTTTTTTTTTTTTTTTTTTTTTTTTTTTTTATCGTTGCTGTCCATTTCATATGTGATAATGCTCCAAAAGTCTTGTGCCAGATTGGGTTTATTTTTATTTATGGTTTTATCTTTTTTCAGATTTCCATGTGGCTGTTTTTTTTTTTATCATGGAATAGAGATATATAGTTTACCCTTCCACTTTGCCATTTGCCATTGGTGTGGAAAATCATCATCATCATAGACGTGGTGTAAGGAAATCGGCTTCTAGGGAGGGTAGTAGTAGTAGTAATGACAACAATTTACTATATTGCCCTGATGCTATTGACTTAGAAGACAAAGATTTTGAACATTTTCAAATGCATTGGAGAAGAGGCTAACCAGTTGTGGTTAAAAATGTCCTAAAAAAGACATGTGGACTTAGCTGGGAACCAATGGTGATGATGCGAGCTTTTAGGAATGCTAAAAAAAGGTTAAATGAGGAAAATCAATGTGTCAAAGCTATCGACTGTTTGGACTGGAATGAGGTAAGTTTTATATCCCTATCTTTTAAGTTTTAACAATTCATTTTTTTATTTATTTGCATAAAAAACTTGTGTTTTTTTAAATCTTCTATTTATTTTCATAAATATAAAACTCTAGACTTTATGCATCATCATGACTCAGTTTCTTTTCATCTATTATTTGTAGGGAAATGTTTTGGAACATATACTAATGTTAGGTGTTGAAAGTCAATGGGCACCTGTTGTCGTACACTGTGCGGTGAGATAACTTATTCCATGTGCTTTTGATTCATACGTTTTATACTTAAGAAAAAAATAATAAAAAGATATGAAAGTAGGTTTCTATTTGAGATACATACATAGGTGATCTGATTTTTGGACACCAAAAGAATCTTGAATGCATAGGTGATCTAAAAGCTCCACAACAGACAAGAGATGGACAAGTTTCTAACCTTCGTGCATAACTTGGGGTGATAAATGGTAGGTTTTTATTAAAAATTTTAACTTTTTTAGATTTTTTTTTAATGTTGTCTATTTTCTCTCCTATTATGTTTGTCTGAATTAGAACTTAAAAGAAAAGATCTCAGAGGCCATTGATCAGCTAAGGGAAGTTGAATATGAAGTCATTATCACATGTTGTAAAAAATTCGTTTATTTTATTCTTCACCCTTCTACAAGCCTTTTTAACATGTTGCAGGAACCTAAACCTAAGAAACAGTCCGCTCCTACAGCTAAAATTGGATCGAATAAAAAAACTGTTAGTAAACCTGTAAGTAGTTCAGATGAATCTGAATTTGAATCTGAATCATCGGATGATAGTGATTCATCAGATGAAGAAGTGAGTCAGAGTGTAAATCTCTTGGCACTTGGATACAGTTTGTCTAATTTCACATTAATTTTGTCACTTTTTAGCAGCATTCTCTACATGATACATGTTGTTCTCCACTTTTCTAAGTATTCTTCTATGTAATTTAGGAGGCGCCAAAAAAGCCAGCTACTGTTGCCAAGAATGGTGCTGCTGCAGCCACCAAGAAAGCCAAGTGAAGTGATGCGTCTGATTTAGAAGACAGTTCAGATGAAGTAAGAGAGCTTTTTGGTTTTGTGTACAATTTTTACCGAGTGAAGTGATGAGTCTGTCATAGTTACTTTAAATAAGGTAGTGTGTTTGGTATGCAGTAATCAAATAGGGAATGGAATCAAGCATTACAGTGTAATCTGATTCCTGCAATTGTTGCTGCAATTGATGTTGATTTCTTATTGTAAGTGTTGTTGCACTCTTCTGCTGATTTCTAAAAGATACCAAAGGGTACAAATGTTTTTTTTTCATGAATAAGAGCTATTTCTGTTCTTCTTCTTCTTCTAGTTGTTGCACTCCTCCATTCTTCATTATGGGTATGCAGCAGCTCCAAATGACAGGGTATAATTAATTTTACTTCTTTTATTATATAGAAGTTTATTTAGTGAATTCTTTTGGTTTATCGTCTAGAAGAACTTCATACTTTTTCAACCCAACACCAAAACTCGTTTTTATTTTTTTATTTTTTTATTTTTTTTTATCATTGTTGTCCATTTCATATGTGCTACTGCTCCAAAAGTCTTGTGCCTGATTGGGTTTATTTTTATTTATGGTTTTATCTTTTTTCAGATTTTCATGTGGCTGTTTTTTTTTATCATGGAATAGAGATATAAGTTTACCCTTCCACTTTGCCATTTGCTATTGGTGTGGAAAAGGCTGTTTTTCTAGTAGTGAATTATGCAGGTTTTGAAGTTTTTGATGGAAAAGAATAGTGTTAATGCTCTTCATAGAAAAGTATGTTGGTATTTTAGGAAATTTGGCTAATAATTTAGTTAATTATATAAAAAATGTTGAAATCCTACATTTGTCTACTATTGGAATGATTATTTGTAGTATTACATTTGTCTACTATTCGAATGATTATTTGTATAACATTAACTTTTGTGCAATGCATTGTATTATTTGTATATGGTATTTTATTTTCCATTATGTGACATAAAATGCAAATTTAATATGAAAATAAGTAAATCCATAAATAATTTTTTTTTTAAATTTAAAATTACGATACGCAAAAATGTGTGTCGTCTTCATTTATGACATGGCCTTTCTTGACAGGGGCTTTCTTGATACGCATTGCGTGTCATTAACACGCGCGTCGTAAGGTTACGACACGCAAATGCGTGTCGTCTTCCTTTATGACAGGGCCTTCCTTGATACGCATTGCGTGTCGTAACCGCGCGTCGTAAATGCGTGTCGTAAATGCGCGTCGTAAATGCGCGTCGTCTATCTTTATGACATGGCCTTCCTTGACACGCATTTGCGCGTCGTCTGAGCCATTTACGACGCGCAATGAGCGTCGTAAAAGGCCTTTTTTCTTGTAGTGTAAATATATGGACCGTAAAATATGTCAAATATGTTGACATCGTAGTATTTGCTTAAGGTGTGTTTAACATATAATTTTTGGGAGCTTTAAAACTTGAGAAATAGAAAAAGTTTCCTTCCATGGTAGTAGGAGGTTTTAGCTTTTAGTTAAAACAAAAATATCAAAATCAAAAAACTAATTCTTCAAAAATTGTGTTTGACAAAAATATCTTTTATAATTTTACAAATTGAGTTAATAGACACCCTTTGTGGAGAAGGGTCTGCTATTGCCACAGATCTCATACATGCTATGACTTCAGTTGTTAATTTATGGTTAGCGGGAAGTTGTCCAACCATTTTGGCAGAGTTTGTTGCATCCGCTCCTCTCACGCCTCTACTTAAACCTGACAACGGGATCCGTCCGATTGCAGTAGGCACTATATGGAGACGGCTGGTTTCCAAGGTTGCCGTGAAAGGTGTGGGTAAAGAAATGGCCAAGTACCTTAATGATTTTCAGTTCGGGGTTGGTGTATCTGGCGATGCTGAGGCTGTGTTTCACAGTGCCAATAGGGTGTTGAGTGAACATCATGTTGATGGGTCTCTTGTAATGCTGACTGTGGATTTTTCGAATGCCTTTAACCCGGTGGATCGATTAGAATTGCTCCACGAGGTTAAGAAGATGTGCCCTTCCATTTCTTTGTGGGTGAATTTCTTGTATGGGCAAGCAACGATACTTTATATCAGAGCCCAACATATATAGTCTGCCACTAGGGTGCAGTAAGGTGACCCCTTGGGCCCTCTTCTTTTTGCCCTCGTTTTGCACCCGCTTGTGCACAAGATTAGAGACAATTGTAAGCTCCTTCTCCATGCTTTGTATCTAGATGATGGGACTGTCATTGGGGATTCAGATGAGGTGGCTAGAGTGTTGAACATAATTCGGTTGCATGGTCTAGGTTTCGGTCTGGAGTTGAAAATCAAGAAAACGAAGATTTTTTGGCCCTCCTGTGATGGAAGGAAGCTTCGTGCCGATTTATTCCCAACGGATATAGGGAGACCTTCTTTAGGGGTGAAGCTCCTTGGGGGGCTGTTAGCAGAGACACAGGGTTTATTAGCGAGCTGGCCATGAAGAGAGCGGTCAATGCTGTTGATTTGATGGGCCTTCTTCCATAACTATGTGACCCGCAGAGTGAGCTCCTTTTGCTTCGATCATGTATGGGCATTTCAAAACTTTTCTTTGGTTTAAGGACATGCCAACTGATACACATAGAAGAGGCAACGTTATTCTTTGACAAAGGATTGTGTAGGTCTATCGAGGATATGGTGGTATGTGGAGGCCCCTTCTTTGGAGACATTCAGTGGCGCTTGGCTTCCTTTCCTATTCGTTTCGATGGTTTGGGTTTGTACTCGGCCTACGAGGTTTCCTCCTATGCATTTGTAGCCTCGAGGGCCAAATCTTGGGCATTACAAGACCACATATTACGTGACAGTGGCGTATGTGGTATGGACTCGGATTACCTATGTGATATGACTCGTCTTCGCAATATGATTCCTGGATTTGACTGTAGTGGTTTCACTAATAAGGACACCCCCTCCCCTAAATCCCAAAAAGCTTTGGCGTGTGCTATATGGAGACGGATTTGACTGGATTTGACTATCCCTATTGATGGTCTTGGCCAATATATGTCTCCTGTGGAGTACCGAACTATCCTTCGTTACCGCCTCTTGATTCCCATATTCCCAATTAACGAGATATGTCCAGTTTGTCGCAAGGCATGTTTGGATACCTTTGAGGAACACGCGGTTCATTGTAGAGAGCTCCTTGGTTTCAAGTATAGACATGATGTGGTTCAGGATGTTCTCTTTGATGCTTGTCAGCGTGCTGGTATTTCTGTGAAGAAAGAAGCGCCAGTGAACTTTTTGACGGACCCGCAGGATGGAAGGTCCACACTTAGACCGGCTGACATTTTGGTCTTTGGATGGATAGGAGGGAAGCATGTGCGTGGATCTTACTGGGGTCTCTCCTCTCGTTGGTTTGGGGAGCCGGGGTTTCACAGCTGGGCATGCCGCTTTGAAAGCTGTTGCGTGCAAAGTGGTAAAGCACGAGAATGCATGTCTAGCAAATCAACATGTGTTTGTTCCTTTGAATTCGATACATTTGGTTCTCTCGCACCAGAGGCGGTGGAGCTCCTCAATAGAGTCCAACGGGTCATGCATTCTAATGTCATATCTCCTAGTTCCACAAATGTAGTTTTCAAAAGAATTGGTTTTGCTATCCAGAAAGGGCTAGAGGTGCAGCTTGTTGCCCGTTTGCCTTCAATCATTTGTATTGAACTATATATTTAGTTTAACATTAGTTTATACTCTTTTTTGAAATCATTAAAATGTTTTAGGTAAGTCATTTTAAATAATTTTAAATGTCTTAAAAGTTTTTCGTTATTTTTGCATAACATTCGTATATAAATAAAAACTACAACTTCTAAGTTTCAACTATCAACTAACAACCAACAACTATGGGCGTGTTCGGCAAAAGTAAGGGGTTGCAGGTAGCGGTTAGCGGGTAGCGTTTGATTTCGGAGCGTTTTGTTGAAAGATATTTCACGTAGCTTTTGATTTTGGAGTATTTTGTTTAGGTTAAAAGCTAAACGTTTCTGTCGCCGAACAATACTTTTTCTTTTTAACTAGCGTTTTCATAAAAGCTAGAAGCCATAAGCCTCCAAACAATACGTGACGAACACGCCCTATATATTTCTAATGCAGCTAACAAATGCCAACTTTCAGCTAATTTTGACGAACAAGTTTAACCTGAATAATATGTATTTTTAAATTTTAAACAATGTTTTTGCATTATCAACCGGAAGTTTAGAATTTGACTAATTAATAACAAAAGAAATACAGATAGGGGATTCAAAAAGGAAATTCATTATCGACTTTTATGTACCAAGTCCAAATTAAATTATAAAAAAGCATTAACGAATCCTATAATCAAATGTTGTGGAGTGCAAATGTTTGTTCTCCAATCTTAATCTTGTGGATTAATTACAATTTCTTTTGTTTTATGTATTAATCAAATGATCATGGAATTTTCTTAAACTCTATTATTTGCATTAAAAAAACTATTTCCTCAACTACTTTGTCAAAATAAGCATCTCCCAAACAACAAACCAAATTCAACTATGCACCATGCTTTATCCTATATTTAACCAAAGTTATTTATATCGTACGCGCCTACTTAAATGGAGGTTTGTTGATTGAATCACGTAGACAAAATGAAGACATGTTTAAGTCGTTTTCAATAAACGATATCTAATTCCAAGGTTTTATAAAATGACAAGAATCACATACTATAAGTGTTATGACATGTTTCTTTTTGTCTCATGCTTTGACTTCTTAAGAGTGCCCATAAATTATGGTATAAACAACGTTAATAGAAATATGGAAGATAGTGCAAGTTCCTTGGATAATATGACAGATATCTTTGATTGTTTTGAGTCAGCAAAAATAAAAGCCAGCAGACCTTGATGAGGATGCCAAACGTAGGAAAATACAAAGTAAATGAAATTACATCAGAACGCGAGAGCTTAGCTATTAATAGACATGACTTGGACTTCTTAGAAGAAAAAATTATTACCAACAATCACTTGGTGATTTTATTGTCACCTAACATTTTGTGTAATTGGAACTGACATGTGAGTTAAAGGGCTTATTGTTTGTACTCTATATTATATGTTTGGTGAATGCGGAGTGAATTAATATATAAAATCGAATTATAAGCAAGTACGACAGAATGACGAGGGTCAAAGGGGTCGCGCCCCCTTGCATGGTCGAGGGGCAGCGGCCCAAAAGGTCTTCAGAAATTTGAATTAGTTTCTTTATGAAAAATTCGAATTCTAGTGGGTTATTATGGTAAAATTGACAAATCTTGTCGGTTTTGATAACCATTGATTATGTCATTAATTTCGATTTGCATAATTAAGTTAGAAGATTAACCCTAATAAGTCATGTATTTATACGACTCTTCTTTTGAGCTGCATACATAACCTTTTTCTCAACTTTTACTTTTCTAAATGATTTCAGAATTCTCTGGCGATTTGACTTGTGTTTTTATGGCTAGATATAGAAGTGTCATTTTGGATTATCTTAGGCTGAATTTCCTATAATCCAGACATAGGGTGGAAATATCAGTTCAGAAAGTGAACATACACGATCCTTAAGGACTCCAGATTTCTACTATCACCCTACTCAAATATCCTCCAACAATCAAACTAATATTCTCGTTTAGTGGAGATGGCAGAATCAATTTGCAAGTTGATTACCAAGTAAACAAAATTGGAAAAGTTTGAAGGCAATGATTTCATGCACTGGGAGAAGAAGATGTTGTTATAGGTATCGGAAACTCGCTTCTGAGACCTGGTGCTTTGGACCAAGGATCACGAAAATTATGTGTCATTCTTTCATTAGCTTCAAGAACATCAATCGCCTCTAAGACGTTTGTTATATGTTAGTAGAATATTTCTTTCACTAATTGAAATTTCACATTTGTCATTTAAAATAATACATTTATCACTAGCCATTACAAGTTCTCTTTTTAAAGATTTTATCTTAAGCTTGCGGTCTTCAAATTGTAATCTAAGACGGGTCAACTCACTAACTTCTATGGAAGACTCATGGGCTTTATGAATAACTATTATATCTGATTGAATTTGAGTTAGATAAGGTTAAAAAAACAGACAAATCAAAATTATTATCAATGCTCATGGATTTTACCTGTTGGATGATGCTTCGGCCTGATGGATCGTTTGTTGTCATGTAGCAGTATTTTGGCTCAGCATCATCATCATCAGCTTCCGAACCAGAGGACCAGTAACCTTCATCACACTAACCTAACTTTCTAGCCATTAGACACAAGTTCCATGCAGATTTTTCTTCATCCTCATCACCAGATGACCAATACCTATCAACATTCCTTGAAACTGTAGTCACAAAAGCCTTTTCACTTTCAACAAGTTCTTGTGCTCTACGAGCATAGTAGGCAGAGTCATTCACCTTTGTTTTTTGAGGATTTTCAGCCAAACAGTCCTTTGTAAAGTGGTTTCCAAGACCACATTTGTGACATACAATCTTGGGTTTGTCTGGGTTTAGGACTTCCTGAGGTTCCGAGGAGTGATTCGGAATGTTGGGTCGATATGTTGGTGGATTTTCAGTGGGTTTAGATTAAGGTTGAGGATTGCTTTGGTGAGGAGCTAGAAATCGGTTTTGAGATGTTTTTTTTATTGGAATTCCAAGGACGTCTGTACTTCCTAGATATAAGTGCAAACTCTTGCTGGAAACGAAGTTTGGAATCAGCGGCTTTCGGATCAAGGTCTTCATCGTACGAGTAGTTCATAATTGGAGGAGCAGGTGTGACAAGTGGAGTGGGTCGAGTAGGCTGAAAAGGTGGAACATGTGGTATGGCTCCAAAAGGATTCGAAACAGATGAGTTTAGATCAGTGGATTGACTGAGATTACTAAGGCAAGAGGACTTCCTGAGAGTTCTCTCAACGTTTGAGCAACGTTGGATTCATGACCTTGTAGTTCATTAAACAACTGATAGAGCTTTAGTTTCTTCAGAGCTCCATTACTCTGAAGATAGGACTTAACATTTCCCATCCTTTTCCAAGGCTGTTTATGAACTTGATATCGTACTTGAGTGGAGTTCGGACTACTCCATGTGTTGTCATGCGGTACACCATGATCCTATATTGATTTGATGCAGAGGATATAGATTCACCAAGAGTTGTAGTGAAGGTGTCGAAGTCATTTACAACGGATGTCAAATGTATATCATGCATGTTCTCTGACCCTTCGAAGAAGTCAGGAAGTGTATCCCAAATCTCTTTGGCAGATTTGCATAACTTAATGTGCTCAAAGAGAGAAGGAGGAACACCAAACACCATTTATGAGAAGGCGATTTGATCTACATGAAGCTTCTTAATGTCAGATGCAGTTAGTGGTGCTAGTCGTGCCTCTTCTTGACCTACAAGGGTGGAATCAATATCTCTAACCATTTGTCTTACGGGAACATGAGGACCTTCTTTCACTGACCTCCATATTTCTTCACGTTTTTCCTTACCAAGCAAAAATCTCTCCATTATAACTTTCCAGTGACCATACTCTTCAACAACTAGCAATGGGATACGCATTGGGCAACCCATGCTATTCGATATTTGCATTGAATACATTTGTTGAGATTTATTAGAAGTAGCCATTGAAGTTAAGATATTAAATTTGAAGTGGTATATAGGAGAACTTTTATCCTGAACACAGAAATGATTGAGATACCAAGGTAATCTACAATCAACTATAATATGTTCTTATGGATTCAAAGGACAACCACTTAGACTGTGATACCAATTATGAAAGCAAGGATCTGTGCGGACAAGGTTTGAGAACTCAAACCTTGAATTAACTTAAGATCAATTTCAGCTAATAATAAAGGTCCATTCAATTCTAGTAAACCATTCTTATCTTGGAATTAAGAAGCTCAACAAAGTACTAAAAGTGATTAAATAATAAGTATGAACAGTGTAAAGAGACATCTGAAGATCAACAAACCGACACAACCATTGTTGTTGATCTTGTTTCTTGTACTATACTAACAAACAAAAGGAACATTACAAAATAGTACTTGCAATAATAAATTCACATTACAGACTCAGAATAGCTTCAACAAAAGATGCATCTCGAACTGATCTTCACTTCAGAATTGACTCCACTTTGGAACATTCTCGCCTCGGAAATTCTTCATCTTGGATTACTAAAGGATCACTTCTCATGTACCAACATTAACCTAACGTGATTATTAAATCAACTTTACATTATCAGAGTATAGTCGAGCAACAACTTTTTATTATTTGTTTATCTGTAACTCTTCAATGAAATCCCAATGTGTAGCAAAATCAACATTCGATTCAATATACTAGATATTTTAATGATTTTTTTTATAAGGTTATGGGTGTTGATGATTTTTTGTACGAGAAAATTAGGGTGTGAGAGAATTCAAGTGTGAAAATAGATCGATAGCATTATAGGTTTTGAAAATAAATATGCACAAGAGGCCACCATAGGGATGCAGAGGCGAGTCTACATGCACATAAAGGGTGTCCATGGACACCCTTAACTTTGAAATTTTATTTACTAAATATATCATAAATTTTATGGGACACCCTTTGACAAAACAAATTGGACACCCTTTGGAGAAAACCTTTGGAGAAAAGGAAAGATAACAAACAATTTTGATCTTTTATATTTGCTAATCATAATCTATTTTTAATCTCTAAACCTTATAAAAAAACGTAAGAGCAAAAATCTAGGAGTTCGTTAAGTAACAAATATTTTTCAAAAATATAATAACAGCAAATAAAACCCTAAAGATAATTAGGAGTTTTGTGAATTGGACGCTGCCAAAGTGCCTTCGTCTACTCAACTTCGAATTGCCACCGCCCGCATATGATTTATTAGTGTCGTCGACGATCATAATTCTGGCCGTCTCCGTTTTCCGTCGGTCGCAACCTATCTTAAACAATTCTTGGTGTTAAAGTTTTTGATTTCTGGTCGTCTCCCAAGTCCCAACTCCTTACCTCCTTGCCTCCACTTTCATCGATACCATCTCCGCCGCCAGCCCGTCATCCGACCGGACCGAAGAATACCAGCCGTCGACGCTACAACGTGTGTGTTGCTTCTCGTGCATTCAGTATACTTTTGGGTAAAACTTTTTCTCTATTTTATGTATGGTTTCATTACTTTGTGGTTAACCGGTCATGTGTGTAAAGCAATAAAATGGGCGTAGGACTGTAGCCTACTATGTAAAAGAAAAGTCATTGTCTATATAAACTTAAAAAGTCATAGTCTATACTCTATGTCTTTGGTATAATAAACAATTAGAACAATAGAGCTACCAACTTGCTCATACGATTTCATATACATATACCTATACATTTATAGCATTAGATGTGTTTGTTTTAATTAGTTATTTAGATTGGTAATTGTTTATTGTATTATTCTAGACAATATGTTAATGGTTTATAAACAAAAAGGTGAAACTAGCTCTTTGTGACATAATCATGATAACCCACAATGAAATAATGAAGTTAATAAAAAAAACCATTTGTTTAATAAGATGAGTGATATTACTAATAAACCGACCCGATAACCAAATTTTTTGACCCGTTAATTTTATTATTTCATTTATATGGGACACATGTGACTTTGATTCCTATATTCGCCACTGTAGGGATGCACAAGATGTAGAGAAGAGTGGTAGTATTATCATGTCACTTGATCCATCATTTCTATTCCACTTTTGTTTAATAATACTTTTTTTTATTGTTATTATTAAGATCAACAATCATTATATATGTTTCCTATTTTTTTTACTGCAGGTGGCCATGAAGAGGGATGTGAGCCATGTGTTGATAGTTTAAGTCAATTATGTAAGCTCTTCTATGATGGAACTGTGAGAGGTATTTGAAGGTATTTCTCTTCGATTGTTATTTTTTTATTTCAAACATAATCACATATATATAAAATCAATATGTGGATGATTAGTGTTTATGAATTTTTCATCACTATAAAAGTATTTTATTTTTTTAATCTTATTAAAAAAACATTAGAATGTTATGATTGGGTGTTATTTGTTACATATAATTTATTTGGGGTTTTGGTTCTCTAGATTTCGTTTGGTTTGGGAAGCAAACAAATAATAAAATAAATTATTTATCATTATTAGGGATTAGTGTAGTTAAGAAGATTACATAAGGAAAAAGAGTATTGTTCAGAATTTGTATGTATACTTTAAACCATGGTAGCAACATCCTTTACATCTAAAAATTTGTATTTGTTAGTATTTGATTCTATGTGTAAAGAAACATAAGTAGACTGCTATTATTGGTATTAAATTTGTTTCCTAACCAAGATGACTTATATACACGTCTGACTTATAATGGGACGGGGTAGGGGCATAGTTGAAAAGTTGAAGGTTAAGCTCAAACTTTAGACATGGAAATTGGAAAGTTGAAGATTAACGGATGGTTAAAGAGTTTAAAAGGTAGGGGCATAATTGGAAAGTTATAGGTTACGTTGAAGGTAGGTGCATTATCAACTTTCGACTCTTCTAGGATCGTGCTTAAACTCCATTTGTTTAGTCGACGACATTATTAAAAGAAATACTAAAATGACACCTTGTCCCTCACAACTTCTCTAGTGTGTATATATATATATATATATATATATATATATATATATAATTGTAATACCCAGTTCCCAGGTAAATTCCTATAAATTCTCAGTGTTTAATTATTTTTGCTAAGGTGGCCATTACGTTGGGTGTAATTAAGGTATGTGGGGCGTACCTCATTGAGACTTGGACACATGGTTTCCCCTGGTACGTTGGGCATACCTAGATTACGCAGGGCATACTCGATTCAGGGACAATCCCTAATTTTTCGGTTTTTGACCCTATAAAAACTCACTAACTCCCTTGAGGTTAACCTTATCCTCATCCTCCATCCTCTAAGAGGTTTCCCTTGAAACCCTAGCCCCTTTTTAGAAAGTATTCAGCCTTTTGTGTGTTGTGGTTTGTTTTGGTGCATCTTGAAGAAATAAGAACCATTTGGAGAAGCACTTGTTGATTTGAAGCTTGTAGATCCAAACCTTGCTCACCTTGACCATTCTTCTAGAGGTATAAAGTATCAACCTTGTTGATTCATCTCTTAGATCTAGTTAATGTAGGGTTTTTGGCATATTTTGGTCTCATGGGTTGATTCATGTGAGTATAAGTTACTCTAGAAGCTTAGGATAGTATATGTTGATGTTTTTGAGCTCCGTAATGCATAAAAATAGCATCTTGATGGATTTAGCTCAACCATGCATGAGTTGATGGTCATAATGTGAACATAGAATGTTAGGAATGGGTTTTGGGTCTCTTTGAGCCATGCAAAGGCTTCAAGTTGATGACTTTATTATTTAAAACATTCCTAAGAACAATCTCTGTGATTTGGACGTTTTGGGTTAAGGCATTAAGTGCTTAATGTGAATTTTAGTCATTAAGGGAGTACATTGGGCGTAACTTGGCGTACGCTCAGCTTAACACGAGTCAACCCCACTTCCCCTTCGTTGTTGAAGCTTGTACATCGGCCTTCAGAGGGTGGTACTCCTAGCATACTCACCAAAAGATCATTGGGCCTTGAGTCTTTATGGGTTTGGGCCATTGTTAGGCCTTAGATCTTTATGGGTTTGGGTTATTGTTGGGCCTTAGGTCTTTATGGGTTTGGGTCATGGTTAGATGGGTCAAATAAGATAAGGGTAAAATGGTTTTATACCCTTAGCATGTTAGATTATAATATGGACCTTTTATTATGGTTTATTACCCTGATAATTTATTAGGGTTAATTGTGGATATGCTAAGTGTGAGGAGTCGTGATAGAAACAACTCAACAATGTGATTTGTTCATCTTCAGATTGAGGTGAGTCTCCTTACTATACTTGTGGTTCGAAGGCACTAATTTCGGCCTAGTAGGTTATCTTGTAGAATAGTATTGTTCTTTGTGACACTTCCTGGTATTTTGGTATGTGCTTGTTGTCTTTGCGACTCATGCTATTATGAACGTATACTTAGCTGAAATGGGTGGAAATAGACATGTACATATTGATAGATACCGAAGGAGTCAGAAGGGAATCAGAGAGTCAGTAAGGATTAGTGAGTCGGAAGGGACTCAGGGGTGAAATAGACTCATATTTGTTTTAGTATGATATGTATGTATGGTATGTGGTATTTAGGAATCTCACTAAGCTTTGTGCTTATGGTTTATGTTTATGTTTCAGGTACTTCTAGTTCGAAAGGGAAGAACCCATCCTGGTCACAGCGCATCTACCTGTGTCTAGCATTTTTATGATTTTGTGATTGTACTCTGATAACTAACTTCACACTGACGTACTTTTGATGGTTGATATGAATATTTTAATGGATTTTGGTTGAATTAAAAATGAAAAATTTATTCATGATTTTTGGCATGTTACAAGTTGGTATCAGAGTCTTGGTATGAGAGATTTGGACACACTCTCGGGTGTGTCTGAACTCAAACTGAGGGTTTGGTAAGTTTTTCATCAAAGAAATAACTTGTTTGAGTCCAACCGTTGTAGTGTGAGAACTTGTAGTTGAAGAATTATCTAGTGTCTGTTGCATGAAATTATATTCATATGATAGTTAGCGAGTGTTAGCGGGGGCATCATTTGCAGCTGATGGTGGAGAATGGTGGGAAGGGGATCCTAAGGGAACCTAGGAGTCATATTAGCATTAGCAGATGCATGACTTAGTAGGATTGTGGAATGTTGGAATTTAGGGTATCACTTAGGGGAATCGGGATGAATCTTGAGGAAAGTATGGTTAGGTGTGGAAGGTAGTATTGGGTTTATACTACTTGAAGCACATGATACATACTCGAGTGAAGGGAGTCACAAGGATACTAAGGGACCCGCATGGTGTGAGATTCTTCGAGTGTTTTCTAATGGTTTGTATGGTTTATTTTCAGTATGGTGGTCACTCGAGGAGGTTCAGGTCTTGGTGAGGGATCGGGTTCAGGCTCTGGAGTCGGACCCTTGGATGATCATATGTGGGAGCTCATTTCGTCTGAGATTACCTGCAGCATTTTGGAACAGACTCTTGCGATCTTTGGTACGATCAAGGAGGGTATCATGGAGATTTTGGATGAGCGTTTGGGCGCATTTCACACTGAGATGGTAGCTATGGTGGGTGCATGCTCTCTGATGTTCCAAGAGTTTCGTGCCTGTAGGGCTCCTAAGTTCTTCATAATGAAGGACCCCATTGATAGCAGACGGTGGTTAGTAAACATCGGGAACGCCTTTCGGACTATCTTATGCCTAGAGGGGTCGAAGATCAGATTTTCATCTTTTTTTTCTAAAGGACAAAGCTCCTGATTGGTGAGTGGAGGTGGATTATGCTTTGCGATGCGAGGAAGTTGAGACAATGGATTGGGATGGTTTTATTATGAGTTTTGGGGCTAAGTTTGTGCTCGTGATTGAGGTTCGGCAGTTGGTGAGGGAGTTTCAAGACTAACGAGACCGTGGTGGAGATCGCCAAATTCCGTGAGAGAGTTTCATTGATTTCGCAGTATGTGTCAGACAAGGAGATGAAGAAGGATAGGTACCATAATATGCTAAAGGATGAGATTCGGGAGTTTGTGAGTATGTCTAGTTACAAAACATTGGATGATATGATCCCTCGGGCTTACAAGCAGGAGATTGATCTAGAGACTGTGAGGAAGATTAAGCCAGTTCAGAAAATGGTATTAGAGGGCTCGGGTAAGAAGCCCAAAGTTGTTGATTCACAATTGAGAGGTCGACAAGGCAAGAGCCACTATGGAAAGTGCGGTAAGTCACACGACGGAGTTTGTAGGCTGGGTGGGTACGGCCGCTACAAATGCAGCAAGACCGGTCACTTTATCGGGGATTACCCCACCATCCATGTATCAGATCTAATTTGCTTTCATTTTGAATCAAAGGTTCCACAAGAAGGCTAATTTCCCGAGTTTGGATGGAGGAACAGTTGTAGCACCATCTTCGGCGACATTGAGGATTATCGATGACCGAAAGAGCACGGTAGAGGTGCTTGTTGTAAGGATTCGAGCTTTCTAGCTGTCAGCCGAGGATGCTCACGCAGCACCAGATGTGGTTATGGGTATGTAATTTCTCCCTATTCATTATTTTCTTTGATTTTTATGTGTATTATATAATTGCTATTATATAGGGACGTTCCTAGTAAACAGTGTTCCAACTTTAGTTCTGTTTGATTTGGGAACCACCCGATCATTTGTGTCTCTTGTCCTTAGCAAGAGGTTCGATGACGCTCTTAGGGAGCACGATTATCCATTAGAGGTAGAGATTATCGATGATCATCCAGTGTGGGTATCGAGGGTTCATCGAGGTTGTGTTCTGGATTTATTCAACGGGCGATATTAAATTGCTTCGGTTCCTATCCCTTTGTGCGAGAGTAAGGTGGTCGTGGGAATGGATTGCTTGAGCCTTAATTAGGCGATGATTGACTGCGGGTACGACTTAGTTCAATTTCGAACCCTAAGTAGGGGAGAACTAGTTATTCATGGCGAGGGTGCTCAGCATGGACCGGTTCTTTGTTCAGTTGCGAGAGCTAGGAGATTTCTATAGCAGGATTGTTCTAGTTTTGTGGCTTATGTATTGGATACCAGAGAGGAGAAGAAGAGAACAACTGATAATGTGCCGGTTGTTTGGGAGTATGTAAATGTATTCCCGGAGGACTTGCCTAGACTGCCTCAGGAGAGGTAGGTATAGTTTTGTATAAATTTGGTTCCAGGTGCGGCTCCAATAGCCAAGGCACCCTATCAATTAGCATCGTCGGAGATGCAGGAGTTGTCTACACAGCTGCAAGAGTTGTTGGACAATGGATTTTATCAGACCAGGTTTTTCGGCCTGGGGAGCATCGATTCTATTTGTAAAGAAGAAGAATGGCTCCTACAGGATGTGCATTTATTATTCGAAGCTAAACAAATTGATGGTGAAGAACCGTTATCCGCTTCCAAGGATTGATGATTTGTTCGACCAATTTTAGGATGTTTCTGGGTTCTCTAAGATTGATTTGCATTCAGGCTATGGCCTTCAGGACTCGTTATAGTCATCATGATTTTGTGGTGATACCTTTTGGGATCACCAATGCACTAGCATCATTCATGGATCTCATGAACCGGGTCTGCGGAACGATGTTGGATCGATATGTCATTGTGTTTGTTGATGATATATTGGTCTATTCTAAGACCAAGGAGCAGCATGACAATCATCTACAGAAGACTCTAAGGAGAGTGAGGTTATATTCCAAATTCTCCAAGTGTGAGTTATGGTTACACGAGGTGTAGTGTCTACAGAACCTTGTATATCAGAAGGGTATTATGGTTAATTCGTCCAAGATCAAGTTTGTGATGCAGTAGGAGGTTCCAAGATCTTCATCTGAGATTTGGAGTTTCCTTGGTTTAGCTGGGTATTATCGGAGTTTTATCGAGAATATCTCCAGGATTGTCGTTCCGTTGACTAGGTTGACAAAGTTACTTTCCGTTGGGGGCCTGAGTAGCATGCGACATTTTATACTTTGAGGAAAACCCTAGCCGACTCGTCAAGTCAGCTCATCGACTCGTCGGGGAAAACCCTTTTCTCATTTACACGTTTTAAGGCATAGCTACAACCCCAAACTCTAGATCTAGCCTCCCAAGGCTGAGATACCATATAAAGCTGCAAGCTTTACGTCCAGGTATGGCACTTAGGGCTTAAAATGCCAAAACAACTTCCATTTTGGGTCTGAATCATCAAAGCTCTTCTATTAGTTGGATAAAGTTGGGACCTTTAGACTCTAGGGACCTCACAAGGTCCAGATCTGAAGTCTAAATCTCTTGGTAAGCTCAACACACTCAAAGCCTCAAGGAAAGATGGAATAAGCCCTAAAAGTCCATAAAATGAGATCTATTCAAACTAATGAGCAAGGTGGAGACTTTTTACCTTCAACGGAAGCTATAGATGAAATAACACCAGATCTAACAGAACCTTCTCGATCCTTGCTTTGATACTCTCCTCTTCTCTTCCAAAAGTGTACTAAAATACCCAAAGATTAGCTCTCTTTCTCTCTTAGATCAATATGGACGATTAGGGTTTTACATAGGGGAGTAAGGTGGCTGGTGAGGTGGAAGTAAGGGATTAAGGTCCTTTAAATAGGACCAAACCCCGGAGATTTACGATTTCCTCTTGCAGCGCCAACTCGTTGAGTTGGCCCCTCCAACTCGTCGATTTGGTCATATAACCCACGTGGCCAATCCGTCTCTACTCAACGAGTTGGGGATCCAACTCATCGAGCTTCTCAATCAACTCATAAATAAATAAACAATATACCTGGGAGTCGGGATGTTACAATTCTGCCCCACTAGAATCAGACTTCTCCCTCAAAGTCATGCTCCGGAAACAACTCTTGGTACTGCTCACGCATCTTGGACTCCGGCTCCCAAGTCCACTCGGATCCCGTACGGTGCTCATACTGCACATTAACCAGTCGCACCTCCTTGTTCCTCAGGGTCTTAACTTTCCTATCCAAAATCGTTATCAGTCTCTTAATGTAATTCAGGCTCGCATCTACCTGAATGTCCTCTAAGGGTACCATCGTCGTCGCATCGGCTACACACTTCCTCAAATGAGACACGTGGAAGGTGTGATGAATCTGGCTCAATTCCATAGGTAGCTCCAACCGATAAGCTACCTTCCACGGGATACCTTCAGGAGGATGAAATCTCCAACCTGGAACTCTAGCTCGGATCGTCACCAGTCTGCATAACTCTTCTGGCGACTCTGGGCCGTCAGTAACCTCTGTCTGACCTGATGAATCTGCTCAGTCATCTTGAGCACTATCTCAGTCCCACCCATCACTCTCTTCCCTACCTCTCCCCAACAGATGGGAGTCCAACACCTCCTCTTATATAATAGCTCAAAAGGAGTCATACCAATATTGGAATGGAGGCTGTTGTTGTACGAACACTCATCAAAGGGAAAATAAGTGTCCTAACTTCCTCTAAAGTCCATAACACATGCACACAGCATGTCCTCAAGTGTCCGAATCATCCACTCACTCTGCCCGTCTGTCTATGGGTGGTATGCGGTACTGAAGTGCAATCGGGTACCCAACTCCTCATAAACTTCTTCAAGAGCCTGGAATTAAAGCACACATCTCGATCCGACACTCTTCGTCAACCGGTCCATAATTAACCATATTGTGTCGACACCTCGTGCAGTTCTCAGTAATTTGATGATAAAATCCATAGAAATTTGTTCCCACTTCCACTGGGGAATCTCTAAAGGCTGCAACGGGCCATGTGGATGCTGGTTCTCCACCTTAACTTGACGACAGGTCAAGCACCTCTCTACTTACTACCCAGGCCACATCTCTCTTCATATAGGGCCACCAATAATCCCTCTCCAAATCTAAATACATCTTAGTGGCTCCTGGATGGATCGAGAATCTCGATCTATGCGCCTCCTCCATCAGTATGCACCGAGCTCCACCTATATATGGAACCCAAATCCGCCCATGAAAAGTCATAAGCCCCCGACTATCCATCTCAAACTCGGAATCCTTTCTGATCACTCGCTCCCTCCTGAGGTTCTCTAGCCTAACATCCTCCACCTGCGCCTCTCGGATGGTATGTAGGACTGGAGTCATCACCATCATCCTCATACACATGTTTTGAATCGGAGCACTCCCTGCTCTACGGCTCAAGGCATCGGCTACCACATTAGCCTTGCATGGGTGATATAAGATCTCGCAGTCGTAGTCTTTCACTACATCCAACTACCCCCCTGTCTCATATTTAGGTTGGGTAGACCCATAAGATACTTCAGACTATTATGGTCCTTGAATATGGTGCACCAGACTCCATACAGATAGTGGCGCTAGATCTTGAGGGTGAACACCACCGCCCCTGGCTACAAATCATGGGTAGGATACCTCGTCTCATGAGGCTTCAACTGCCTCGATGCATATGCTATCACATGCCCCCTTTACACCAACGTCTTACCCATCCCTAATATAGATGCATCACAGTAAACTACAAAGTCCTCCACTCCCTCAAGAAGGGCTAATGATGACGTGCCTAAGCTAGCACGGAAAAGTCGCGCCTGTCCAAGGAACCCGATGCACCGATAGAACCAGGCTCGGCGGGCTCAGTGCCTGCCAGCACCTCTAAAGAGCAGGATGCTCAGGCGAAAGGCTCGCACCCGCCAGTGCCCCTAAATAGCAGGGGGCTCAGGCGAAAGGCTCACGTCTGCCAGGGACACTCCCAATACCTAGAAAAAAGATAAGGTCAGGCGAAAAGGCACAGGATCAGACTATTACCGTCGGAGCCAATGATAGCGCTATGACAGATAGAGGCGCATGATCCTCCAATCAGCACCTCTATCCTTGTCTCCTCAAAGACGATCTTGTCTCGTACAGACGGACAGAGTCGCTAGGTATAAAAGGGCACGCTCAGGAGCTCAAAGGGTAAGCTATCTTCTTCTAGTAACATTCACGCAAACCCTAAACCCTATCTAACTTGACCGTCGGAGCGTCTTTCCAGGAGCCTCCTCCCAGGAAATGGCTGAGGGCCTTTCTTTCTTGTGATCTTGCAGAAGTCATTCGGTACCCATTAGAAGAGTTTAGTGGGGATCAGTAGCAAGGCCGCATCATTTGGCGTCATCCGTTCGTGTGACGAAGAACGAAACTAAAAGCACCATTTAGCAAAATTAATGGCGTCTGACGGCAACGACGGAGTCGGAGGAGCCCACACCAGTCCCATACGGTCCATGACACCGTTGGACGAAACACCACCACCCATGACAACTAATAGAGAAGCCACATGTGAGGGAAGCTCTATAGTCAATGTAGTACCACCAGGGAATCGGCAACCACTTCCGACGCCGCCCATATCGTCGAAAACAAGCGTTGGTACTGCCACGCAACCTTCATCTCAGCAGCCAAGGCCAACTCAGGTGACAGTACCACTAGGCACACCCCTTCAACCGCCACTAACACTCCACCCAATGGCGACACAATCCCCAGTACCCCAAATGTCGTCATTCTTCACACCAATACTGCAACACCAAGTACCAATCCCTCCAACAATACTGCCGGTAAACCAAATACCAAATGCCCAACCATCATCCCAGATATCATTGTCGAACCAAACGATGATGAGCACACATACGTTGTGTAACAACCCGAAATTTCCATTTGTACGAACATCATCTATTCAATAGAAGCTAGTTCATTTTCAGTGATTTTCATACTTTTCCGAGCAAGTCTGTGTACTTTAGGGCTTATGTTTAAGGAGATATCAGGAGAGTGGATGCTCCTGGTTTTGTGAAATTTGAGCATTTCAAGTTTCAAAATGTTACAGTCCAATATCAGGAATAAAAATATTTTCTGCCAAAATATTCCAGGACTATAAATAGTTTTCTGAATTAAATTAATTCATTATTCACAATTCCAAATAGAGAAAAGCCATATTCTCTCTGACGGATCTTCGGGTTTTCATCCCATATTGTGAGTCTACTTTACTAAATGTGTTTCAATACTTGTTAGATGCTTCATAACATCAATAACATGCTTAGATTACAAGATCCGGGAGTTTACCGCCCAAGAACGTTCTTGGGGAGTAAACTCCAAAACGGAGCCTAAAGGCTTCCTAGTCCCGATTCCTTGTTAGACAACTTGTTTAGGGGTTAGTGTATAATCATTTGGGACTAAAAAGCAACAAAGAAACACAAGTTATTGGAGTTTACGGCCAAGGAACTTCCTTGGGCCGTAAACCCCTTTTTAAGGGACATAGATACCCTAACTCACCCCCTTAAGCCTAAGAACTTTACCCTCAAATACTTGTGCTTATTTAGGACATCAAAACCCATCAAAATCACAAGTTTATAGGAGTTTACGGCCAAGAACCCCTCTTGGGCCGTAAACCCCTTTTTCTAGGGTAAAAAGCATTCCAAACACACCATAGGCCTTAAGACAATTTACCTTGAACACATGGGACTTGAATGGAGAGTAAAAGACATCATAAACTCCAAGTGAAGGCACAAAAGTGTGCCTCTTGTCCCCATTAGCCTTAGATAAAATCATGGAAGCCATCCTTGATGTGTAAGTGCCTCAAAACAATTAAAAGCCATCACCCCATAGGAGTTTACGGCCGTAAACTCTAGGGTGAATGGACTTTAGGCCGTAAACTCCCCTATGGAGCATTCTAGGGCCTTAAACTACTTCATGTGTTATTCCAACAAAGCTAGGAGTATACTAGGATCAAGATAACACTTTAAAACACCCAAAACCACCATGTGAGGAGTTCACGGCCATAAACCCATGAGTTTACGGCCGTAAACTCCAAAGGGTGGGGTTTGTTGGGTGGTGAACTCTTATGCAAGGCCATTTGATGTTTCAAACCCTTTTGCCTTGTCCCGTAGCAACTTAGATGCAACCATTTGGACCTTAAACACTTATAAAAAGTGTTTACATGTTTCCTAAGTGTCTTAACTTATTTATTAAGTTATTATTTGTCTAATTAGTTATATATATGCTTATTATATGATAACTAGGCTCGTGCGTGTAAACAAGTCTCCGTTTGCCACCTAGCACGGTATCCGACACTGCAATTCAAACAGCTCACCACAAGTGAGTTCATACCCCTTAAATCAACCTTTGAAATGATTTTAAATGTTTTAAATACTTTATGGGGGGAATACAAGTCAAATACTTATAGTTATTGCTTCAATCACATGTGATTGCATTTAATCACATGTGATTAATAACTAGGAAAACCACGATTTTTACCACTGTTCAAACTGTTTATCAAACTGCTTTACTTTGAAATGTTTTACAAACTCTTTTACTATCCAAACTTATTTATAGATTGTGATTCAAACAAATGCTTCTTATACTTAAACTGTTTTATCAACTTATACCTTCAAATTGTTTTATAGATCGACATCAAGTCGATCTTCTCTTGAAATTATGTTTATGCTTCAAATGTCTTATGAAAACTTATTTTATGCTTTTATATATATTCAATTGCATACCCATATATGTATAGATATATAAATAATGTTTAAAGGGCTTAGGAAGGCCATCCGCCCTATTTCCTTTTCCTCGATTTGGATGTGGTCTGGTGGGATTTCGGGTGACCATCCGAAGGTCGTTTCCATATTACTTATATATCATATATACATGTATAGACATAAAAGTACTTCCATATTCATACTTATCAGTACATCAATAGTTAGTTACCATCGGGGTAACACCAGTACATATACAGATATACTAGAAACAAGTACATATACAGATATACTAGAAACAAGTACATATACAGATATACTAGAAACAAGTACATATACAGATATACTAGAAACAAGTACATATACAGATATACTAGAAACAAGTACATATACAGCTATACTAGAAACAAGTACATATACAGCTATACAAGAACGAGAAACATTACATATACATGAATACGTTAACAATTGTGATCCACTGTGTCGGAGCATGCCTTAAATGTCATGGCCCGAGTTGTAGCCAAAATTCTCTTGGAGGGAGAGCGTGAGTTTGCGTATAGATCTATACTGGATTGACTATCCTACACCTTGCTGCTAGCTATAGCCGGACCTGCAGGTCTGCGGGTGCCAAACGTCATTTCTTTTATTACGACCATTCATTATGTCGTTGTTACCAGTCGATAGCATGGTGCAATTTATCACAATATACCTTAATATAAATCCGGTTTAAGGTAGTAGTAATTAGTACAACAGTAGTTCTTATTATACAAAACTACAGTACTACAGTGATTTACCCATTACATATTTTAGTGATAATCTCACTTAAGCATTAATGTACAAACTATATTTTATCAAATGATAGTTATACTTGGGTAATTACACACTTTTACAACAGACGAGTTTACAAAACAGTTTAGCCTTGGTAGAAGGTTACTTTTATAGAAAATATAGGATTTTCTGAGAGATTCAAACTTTTACAAACACTCTTAAACCTTTACTTACATTTTTACAAACTTATACATTGAGACAGGTTCAAACATTTTGACAACAAACATTGACACTAAAATACTTATGAACTCACCAGCTTAATGCTGATAAACTCTTTCAAAATAACTTGTATTCTCAGGTCGTCTGTAGACAGGTACCGAGGCCAGCTTTTGAGAAGATGGAGTGCATTCAAGACTCATCTCATATTATTTTGTATTACATTATTTTGGTGTCTATAACTGTACAGAACACACTTGTATTAAAATTTTATATTTAATGCAATGGATGATGTTGTTTGCTTATTTACATTTACTGTGTTATGATACTATACATGACGTCCTCCGCCCCAGAACGTTTCCGCCGTTCTTGGTTTTGGGGTGTGACACGTTGCCACCGCTTGCCCAAGCCATGATAACCCCATCATCGGTTTTCTACCCTGCAACAGGCACATGGTGCGAACCTATCTTCCCCACCAACATGAGCCGACAACAAACTCCAACAAGCCATCCTCCAACTCAACCTCAATGCATCCCTACCGGATACTCGCTTCAATTGCCATTCCAACAGCAAGCCTTCTACGGCCCAAGCCCAGGCTACCATGCACTATACGATCATCTGGGGGCGCAGCCACACGGCGTACCCCACTAATATAACATGCAAGGACCGTTAGCCATCCCAAACCAACACTGCCTATCACGGAGCATCACATCTCCGTTTTTCAAGGAGTTGTTGGACTACGACATCCCAATCATAGCCAAAATCCCCAACCTAAAAACTTACAATGGTACCACCGACCCAGACAGCCACATCGATACGTACAAATGGACAATGACGTCGCTCAAATTAGTCGAGCGGTTCTGGTGCACGTACTTCCCAACAACCCTTGATGGAAACTCGGGCACATGGTTCACGACACTTTGCCCAGACAGCATCTACAACTTCAGCCAACTCAAGTACTTGTTCCTCACAAACTTCATGCAACTGCGAAAGTATAAAGGCGACTCCCACTCAATCATCGGATGCAATAAGAAGGAGGGTGAAAGCGTAAGGGAGTACTTCACGAGGTTCACAAACTCCACGCTAGATGTGCCAGGACATGACGAGGGTCTTGTAGCAAGGGACCTCAATTGGGGACTCCTACCGGGCCCTTTATCGCAAAATCTCATGGGCAAAAAATCGCAGACAGGAGCCGAACTAAAGGAAAAAGTGGAAAGATACTTGAGACAAGAGGAGGGTGAAGTAACGAAGCAAGCGTATCTAAATGCCATAATGACCAAGCGTCATAACCCAACTCGTGCAGAGGCGTTAGGTAGAAGCAGACACTTTGGGCGAGGAAGAAAACCGTAGGCTCACTTCAGACCATTTACTAGGGATGACAGGCGGGGCCGCCGACCAAATGTCTATGAGGTCTCAGACAAGCCACAGTCGATGAAGACACCAAAAGGACGATATTATGAATATCACAAGAGCAAAATGCTCTATACCACAAATTGTTCAGTCCTTAAGAAAGAAATGGAGGAGAAACAACTCAAAGGAGATCTGGTAGAAATAGCACAGAGCTTGTGCGCTAAGTTCTGCGCCGAAAATTCCAAGGATGCACCACGAGAACGTCCCCAACCGAGAGAGATACTCATGATACGAAGCAAACAGAGCAGGCAAGAAGAACCAATTGACCAAGGGAGCTCCGCGTTCGCAACACAACGGCTTACGTTCTCAGCGCAAGATCCCAGACCGAAAGGCTGGAGAGGTGATAATCCGCTCATAATCCGAGCCTCTATCAAGAACGTAGTCATACATAGGGTGTATATCGACACGGGCAGCTCGGCAAACATAATTTATGAGCATTGTTTTCGTCTCCTTCCTGACAGATGGAAGGACAACCTGCGACCCACGACAGGAAGATTAGTAAGGTTTACACGACACAACTTATGGCCGCTTGGCACAATTCACTTACCTCTCACGCTAATATGTCGCGACAAACAACGAAGGAAAATGGTATTGGTTAATTTCTTCATAATTCGAAACTCAGCTGTGACAACTCGAAATTTTCATTCGGTCAAACCCTAGCAGTCAATCATGTCATATTATAATTCAAGTTCACTTTTACTTGTTTTTGGGAAAAATAAGTTCATTTGATTATTTTAATATTATTTTTGAGCGAACGGGTGAAAGAAAGTGTCGTCTCGGGTTTTGAAATTTAAAAACCGCAAACACATCGTGTCTTAGAAGTTCGCGGCCAAACTTTTAAGTTTGGGTCGAAAAATCATCCAAAAATCGTAAACTCATGCATAAACATGAGTTTACTCCCCAAGACTAGTCATTCTTGAGTTTACTCCCCAAACACCAAAAGAGTAAACTCCAAAATATCCTATCAAGTTTCATCCAAGTTTTTATTCAAAATCTTCAATCTAGTAAGTGTTTCTAGCCCTTTCAAGTTAGTATATCACTTAATCTAGTGATTGTACATCCTTTAATCCATTCATTTATGTGTTTTGACTAGTTTTTCCAAAACACCAAGAACACACACTAGTGTTCTTAGACTTAAAGTTCATTTCAAGCTTCCACAATGTAAGTACTTCTATCCTAGAGTCATTTAAAGCTAGCTATACATGTTTATACCAAGGAAAAGTCCCAAGAACACCAAGAACAAGGTGTTCACGGTTTTAGGAGGCTCCCAAAACCGTAAACACCAAATATAGTCCCTTAGGGTGCTTTAGGGTGTCTAGATGTTTCACAATGCCTTACGGACTTGTTTAGATCCATCCTTGATGATTCTATCACACAAAAAGCACCAAAATCATATATTTTTATGTGTTTATGGTTTGGGGATCTCCCAAAACCGTTAACACCTCAAATGATGTGTAAAAGTCCCATAAATGTCCCATGGTTGTTCCTTATGCCTAGAATCTAACCTAAACTAGTGCCATGTTTGAGCTAAGGACTTGAAAACCGCCAAATACCAAACTTAGGAGTTTAAGGTAGTAAACTCATGGAGAAATGGTCCTTAGACCGTAAACTTCATTTAGGAGTGTTTTGATGCCACACAACACTTACTAAGGCTAAATCATGAAGTAGGAATGCTTGGAATAGCTTAGAAGACTTCAAACCAACAAATGGTCAAAAGGTTAGGAGTTTACGACCATAAACTCAAGCGTTTACGACCGTAAACTCAAGGGGTCTTGGTCCTTAGGGAGCAAACTCATTTTAATATTGTTCCTTGAACCCCAATCATACTAGCCTTTCCCTACAACACTTAGATGCACTCCTTAGCACTTATAAAACTTATACAAAGTGTTTGTCATGCCTTAGAGTGTCTTGACTTTGTTTATTAGTTGTTTAAAGACTAATTGTTTATATACATATATCCTTATATGTTATTAGGATCTTTGTGCGTGTCTAAGTCTTCACTTGACACCAAGCACTTATCCGACACTTCCTTCCGATTCACTTGCTACGGGTGAGTTCATACCCCCTTAATCAATGTTTTAATTGTTTTTAAATGTTTTATGGGGGGATACAAGTAGAATCATGCTAGTTATTATATCAATCACATGTGATTGATAAGTAGCATTCAAATGATTGGCTACTCATTAGCCGTTTTACCAAACAGTTTCCTTCAAATGATTTTTATAAACACTTCGTATGTTTAAAACTCCTTATTAAACTGTACATTTTACTCTGTATGTTCCATTTCAAACTCATTTACAATTGTGTTTCCAATCAATGTTTATTTATACTTAAACTGTTTTATCAAACCCATGCTTTCAAACCGTTTTATAGATTGACATCAAGTCGATCTTTTCTTAGATAATAATTATGATCAAAGGTTTTACAAAACGTATTTTATGCTTTTATGTTATAAATTGCATGCCTCTATATGTATAGTTATATAAGAAATGTTTAAAAGACTTAGGAAGGCTATCCACCCTATTTCCTTTTTGCGCTTGAGATGTGGTCTGGTGGGACATCGGGTATCCGTCCAAAGGTTATTTAAATATTAGTTATATATCATATGTACATATATAGTCATAAAGGTCCTCCTAGTTCATCCAATGCCCTTGGGTAGCAAGGGTATTCATCCATGTTCATACGTACCAGTTATATTACTAGTAAGCTACCATATGGGTAGTTTAGGAAGATACTAGAACTATTACTAGAACACAATATCATATAATGAGTCAGTTCATTCATGAGTTAATACTTGCTAGATAGAGAGAGAACACACATTATAGCTAGTACACACATTACATTACTATACATGCTAGATAGAGAGAGAACACACATTACAGCTAGTACACACATTACATTACTATACATGCTAGATAGAGAGGGGACGCACATTACAGCTAGTACACACATTACATTACTATACATGCTAGATAGAGAGAGAACACACATTACAGCTAGCACACGTAGAACATACAGTACATTACTATACTATTACATAGATATGTTTACATGATTACCTTACATGAGTACAATTACATGATCACACTTACATGAGTAGAATTACATGATCATACTTACATGAGTACGCTTACATATACATAGGACAGACGTCACTAGGTGCTATAGCATGGAACAAGTTCAGGATCTAACTGTACCGATGAATCGCAACGCAATTGTGATAGTTATATCAGGTATACATGATCATAGTAATGTGGATGTGTCACGTAGTGCAGATATGCATGGGCGTGTAAAGGTCTCAAAATCCCTTTGACAGGGGAGCGTATAGCATGGGATCTAGCCATCACATTATACCTTATCCCTCAAATAAGGCAATTGAGTAAAGAAGTAGTTATTTATTACAAATACTACAGTACTTAGAAGAATTACCCTAGACTTTAGGTAATTAGTACGGTTGTAGTTCGACACTACACCATAGTACTATTTCATTTTCCCATTACATTCACTTCGTGAATTTTCACACGACGCACGGTAATGTAGAAACTATATTTTTGGTTAATGATAGTTAGATTTGGGAAAATACACTCTCTTACAAGAGCCATACACACAGACACTAGATGCCTTGGTAGAAGGATACAATTAGTAGGAAACATAGGGCTTCCTAGGATCATACAAAACATTTTTATACTTACAATTCATATACATTTTTATACTTACAGTTCATATACATTCTCAATACTTACAATTCATATACATGATGGGTTTTGGTCATAAGACATCCTATGTGCTCATACAAACCCTAAAGCTTGGATCTAGGTTTCTCTATTGTACATACTTTGAATCCAAGACTATATACCCTAATTCTAGCATATGGAAATCAGAATTCACATGTAATTAGGTTTAAGAACATACCTTGATTGTTATATAGCAATAACAATCCAATTCCTCCTTGAATTGACCTTGGAAAGCTGAGAGTCACAAGTGTCACTCCTCTAATGGCTTACAAACACCAAGAGCAAATGGAGAATGTATAAGGAGAGAGGAGAGGTGTTAGAATTCGTCCTTAGGACCTCTTGGGAAGGGTTAGCCGAATTCCTATGCCTTAAGGGGTTTATATAGGTGTAAAGATTAGGGTTTTGGTCCTTATCCTTATCTAGTTGCTTGTCCACCAAGCAACCATAAGATAAGTCCTAGAAATCCTTATCCTAGTCAAATTCTAAGGGATTTACACCTCAAATTCGTTCACCATATATATAAGATAATCCTTACCTTATTTTGTAACTATCACATAATTACAATTCAGCCCCTCTAGTTTAATTAATTACACTTGATCACAAAATTAATTCTTAATTAATTATTGACCAATATTAATTAAACAAATATGATTTCTCCTTTAATATATTATTCTTATAACATATTAATAAATCATAATAACCTCTCTCTCTATTTATTTCTCCAATCAAGTTGCTTTGGTGAAGGCAACCCAAAAGGACCATGCACCATCGGGTCAAGTACATACCAAAATAGTTATGGACTTAGACACTAATCCAACAGTCTCCCACTTGGATAAGTCTAATAACTATTCTGCGTATGACTTCGGATCCCGATCTGCAATCGTAGCTTTCCAAAGCCGCTGTCAACTCTGATCATATCAAATACGCGTGTCCTTAGATAAGGGATCATATATTCCTCCATTCTAGATATCATATGAGATATGATTTCAAATCATTCTCTTTGTACTACTTCTCGATTTCTGATTTATGACGACAGACTAATTGAACAAATCAAATTAGCCCTAGCCCGGCCGAGCATTTACGTTTGTCATCACTAAAACATCGAGGGGCCCAAAGATATCGCTTTTATCCTACTTCGAATAAAAGGAATGGATAAACTTTGATACAATGCTTGCTTGCACTCACGCACCGAATCACACACAACAATATGTTTTATAACACCAAGTTACTAGTGCGTTTACATATTATCAATGTGCAACCGATTCGCAAGATACAACTCACACATCTCGGTTTCAAGAATATAAGATGTTATCGTCTCACCAATCACTCATGATACAATCCATGGAGTGATCCAAGTGAGCGTGGGTTTAATCCAATGCTCAAATCATTTTCGTAAGCACTCATGAACGTTGCAGCAAACATTTGCTTATGTCTAATACTTTTCTAGACAATCCACACACCAATTCACGACAGTCTTCATTCATATCTACTTCCAACATATGAACGACTGTGGCCCGTTTGAATAACTCGATTATTCTTAATAAACTCAATTATTCTGGAAGTCAAAACATGCAAATGTGAAACACAAGAATAATACTAATCCCATATGGCCTCAAACCTTTGAGTATAAATAAAACTCCTTTTATTTATCACCATATTGATTACTCATTATTTGTAGTTTCGGGTAATCAACTTCTTACTTGAATACCAACACTTGTCCCATGCTCCTAGCATGCACACAATGTTTACCTATGGTTCATACTTTGTGAAATAGATCACATTGAACACATTTCCAATCATTCTCATTTCACAACTCCAAATCCTTTTCATAAGTGAAAGAATATCAAATTCTTGCTACTTATAGAATATGCTAGATTCTAACATTTTATGCAATGATCTCTTTTGTATTGTCACTACACCAAAGTCACAAAGACTATTGCCAATGATATTACAAAGTCTTCTATCGGAGATTGTTACAAGATAATTCCATAGATGTGATGTCTCTCACTCAAAGTACTTTCTTTGAACATCCTTTTGCATAGAAGTTTCTAATCTAGTCATAGATGTCTCAATATTCAATTCCCAATATGGACACACTTCCATATGTTCCATATGACAACTCATTCTTAATGGAATCTTATCTATTCGTAATGATGTCGATATGGTCCATCCAATATGGAAACATTTCCATATTTTCCAATACTATACTTCCAACTACTCACAAGCGACCAATCCTCGTCGAACTTGGATTGTCCTTTGATAGTTGTTTAATTATTTTAGTCTAAACCGATTCTAGTCCTTTTTCCCTCTAAATGTGCTCGACATTTGGAAAATTTTAGAATGGTCAAACATTAAAGTATTTGCAATCGATCATATACCCAAAGCGTATGGGACACGACGCATAATGTTTTATTTGCTATGTTCTCAAAATTCGAATTGTGAAGAAGGATGCCGTAATCATAATCGAAATTTTAAGAACACACTTTGTACCTTTGACTAAATTTTGTTAACATTTCTTAACCTAAACCTTTAGATTTGAAATGAAGCATAATATTCTCTCCCTTAATTATAGCAAAACAACTTTTCAACTATTGCGACTTTGCAAAGTATGACTCATGTTTTCTATAATTAATATTGCTAACCTTGCAATACTTTCCTTAATAATCATACAATCATAACTTTTATGCTCCCACTATCTTTGATGATTATTATAAAACATAACACTTATGCTCCCACTAGCTTCGACATGTATTCATAAACATCTTAACTTTCAGAAAAACAATGCTTATTGAATTTCTTAAGTTCATGTTTCTAATACTTAGTGCTTTGATAATCTTTTATCAAGGTTTCTTGAACTTATACACATTTGCCTTCGATAGTTCATATGTGTGTCTAAACAATTAAGACTAATTGCCAAACCTCACAATTCAAATTATGGAAAGGGATGCCGTAACCATAATTGAATTCGAGAATGCAATTTTACAATCACTATCTTCTTAAAATCTTTCTTAGTGAAAGCATTTTCTCACAATCATTTTCATGAAGGAGTAAATCTTATGACACTTAGATTTAAACAGTGTATTTGTTCCTATCCATGTGAATTTGTCAAAACCAAGGTTTACGACAAATTCAAACTCTTATGGATCGAACTTTCTTGATCTCGATTTCTTGCCTTTATGGTAGCACAGCTGCCCACCATGTCTTCCAAGTAGTTAAGCAACTCACCCTTTCCTATCAATGTACCTTTCATTGATTAAGGTGATTTGCCTTTTATGCGTTCAAAATGAGTACTCATAGAACTCACATGCATAATTAACTCGATTGGATTGGCACAGAATCAAAATAATATCAACACGATAGGTTGTAAACCTCAACTCGTGTGCTAGTGATGATCGATATGGTTTATTCGATTTGTTCTTGAACCCTTTCAAGACCATTAAGACTCCCACTGACTCCTTGACATATAAGATTCTCTTGTCAATAAACATTTCTTGACAAACAAATATTCAAGAGTTAGTGTAGTATTTATCAAAACACTTCATAAATTGGTCCTAGTTGGTCTTTGTCTTATCCAAGACATCACAACTTTCCACATTTAATGAAAGTTACAAACCTTCTTAATACCTTTCACTCGATGTCACAATCTTAACTTTAAGATTTGTTATTGGAATGAAGTATGATTGACTTATTGATTTAACCATTTCTTCAATTCTTGATTCCTCTTCTTAGACATACAATTGTACTAAGACTCACTTAGAGGATCAATTGAGGTATGGTTCTTAATCATTAAGACCTATCATAAAGCATAAAAGGTACTCTCCCATCTTCTTAGAATGGAGAAACTTTTATCTTTCTGCCTACTTGATTCTTCTTATTCGTTCTGCTATTGATGTAAACCCTTTAATCAATTCAGAATTACACTTAATCTTGTAAGTATAATCATATTTACTAAACCTTTAGTAAATCATGACGAATATCATTGTTACTCTTATGGTGGTCTTGATCAACACGCAACATTGTGTGCTCGATCTCTTAGTCCTTCACTTGACACTTTGTCAATGAATTTGTCTAATTTCCAAATATGAAGTTTCTCATTCATCGTGCAACCAAGTTGCGTGATTCCAAATTTCTGTCTAATTGAAACTTTGGGCGATGAGAAACTCTCCCTATTTGGTAAATTCTCGACTTTTCCATAAACACCATAAATAAGAATCATATCCATTTGTTGTAGAAATATGCAAACACCAATTTTGATAACGATTTCATTGCAAGGAAATAAATAAATAAATAAGTCAAACGAAAATTTATTTTATTTATAAAAGCAGCGGAAAACATTTGTCCTTATAATGCAAAATCCATTGAAAACTATGTATTTCAAAAGAAAATTTCTAACAACTCTATCATAACTATCTAAGTTCAAAATCTAATCTTCAAGTCCATGCGATCAAGATCCATTCATTGTGATTAGATTCATCTTGTTCTTTCACCAAGCTTCCTTTCTTTTCACCAATCCTGTAAAACATTCAAATGCAATCTTATCACATTATGTATCAATGAATAGGAACTTAATGGAGTTAGATAGTGGATTTTACCTGAAGCACAGCCATACTCTTTGACTTTCCCATCTTCTGGACTCTTCAGGCTCTTTGGGCAGACTTGTATCCAACGCCCTTTCTTTTGGCAGCAAACGCAGGTCGGTTCTCCTAGAACGTCCTCAGAAGTATGGTCGGTTGACTTTTCCAACAAATACGCTCCATTGCTTCGCCAAATCATTTCTGATTCAGCAGCAATGAGCATGTAAGTTAGGTCAATGAGGTTGTCGTCATGATCCATCATATAATACTTTCTATTGAACTCATTATATGATTCAGGAAGTGACTGCAAAACCCAATTCACAGCCAACTCATCTGGGAATGACACACCCAACATTATCAACCTATCAATGTGTGATTTCATTCCTAGAATGTGGGCACACACGGGTTTACCATCTTCATGTTTCATTTCCAATAGGGCTTTAGTGATATTGAACCTTTCAATTCTTCGATCTTGTGGGTTGGGGAGAACAATAGGAGGAGGAGGAGGAAGTGAAGCATGATTTCTCGTTCCTCGATTAAATCGTGGAATATCATCTTCACGTGGAATGCTTGTTCCACGGGATTTGGGAAGACCATAGTTGTCGAACTTTGACATCTACAAAACGGGAGAAAAACAAATTCAAGTTAGTTGTTAGATTGAGTCCTTAGTAAATCACCCAAATGAGATACTAAGGCTAGGACCCAACACAATATTCTACAACTCGGGAGAGGGATGCCGTAACCCTAATTGCAGAATATTTGAAGGTAAGTGAATGACGATTCACTAATTTCCACCACGAAAAACGAAAAACGAAAAATAAATTTAAGTTTTAAATCTATGAAAACTCCTAGATCCTTTGAGATTCATTGAACTTTCAATGGCATGTTTAAATCTCGATATGCCCCTCTTGTTTGTGACTGGGATGCCGAGGATCACAAAGTGGGTGTGAATAACCATGCAAACTTACATGGTGCCCTCACATGTTACGGTCGCCTATTCGATGTGCCGGTAAACCACACACGCTCCACCGAACTATGACAAACATTGAGTCACCCTTTGCTACCTTTGCTTAGACCCATTTAGTGTGCCGGTTAACCACACACGCTCCACTAACGTCTTCGCAAGGGCACAAAGTGTAATTTCATGGAATTGCATCAATTCACTTTTGCCTAAGTAACTAAGATTGGGAATTATATGAAAACATTTAGTTACTTTTATACTTCATTATACTTATAATGGAAGGTTTCGTCCTATCCTACCCGTTCGGCTAACGACTCTCCACTAGTCAAGAGTGCGGTGGGTAAGAGTGGATACCCATTCAATCGCCATTTTATAGGCAATTTCCTTAAACACCCCTTATAGACCAGCTTCGTGAATGAGGCCTACTAACGGTAAGACTGACTTTTACTCATACATATATATAATGTTAGACCTTTAATGTTATATATAGTATAGGGTGTATTTTAACACTTTTAAAATACCATGTGGTTAAATTTAACAATTATACCTTTAATTCAATTAAATTGTAAACCTAAACTTTTATGGATTTATTAAACTTCTTTTAATTATACACCTTAATTAATTAACAAAACCATAAGGGTGTGATTTGAACTTTTTTCAAAACAATACTAGGGTTTTAGAATTTAACATTCCTAATTAAACTTTTAATCAACTTTTAAATTCCAAAACTTGTGGGCAAGTTTTGAAACATTTCAACACATTAGGGTTTAGAATTTAAATATACATCAAAATTAAACCATTTAATCAAAATTTAAATTCCAAAACTTGAGGGCAAGTTTTGAAACCTTTTTCAAAACATTAGGGTTTCAACTATTTAAATTTCAAAACAACAAACTTTTGGGGTTCAAATTTAAACTATAAAACTTAAAGGGCAAAATATGAAACTTTTCATAGCATCAAGGATCAAATAACAAATAATTCAAATTAACATTTTATCACATAATTATTCATATTTGATTTATTTAATGATTTCTTGCAAAACAATTTATCAATTTACTCAAAATAATTAATCAATTATCTTATAAGGAAACAATTATCTTATTAATTGATAAATATCTTCAATTAGATCAAAATTTTAGTCAAATATATCATATAATCGGATTAATAATGATCTAACATGATAAGGTAACTATCCATAAGCAAAAACAGCAAGAAATCCCGAAGTACCCTCCTTCTGACGAGTTGACTCGTCGAGTCAGCCTTGGACTCGTCGAGTCACCTTGGACTCGGCGAGTTCAACCATGGACTCGGCGAGTCCAGCCTCCAGAATGCAAAACATCGAATTTTTTCAGTTACAACAAGCATCAATACAATAGAAACCAATCAAGGCTCTGATACCACTGATGGGTTTTGGTCATAAGACATCCTATGTGCTCATACAAACCCTAAAGCTTGGATCTAGGTTTCTCTATTGTACATACTTTGAATCCAAGACTATATACCCTAATTCTAGCATATGGAAATCAGAATTCACATGTAATTAGGTTTAAGAACATACCTTGATTGTTATATAGCAATAACAATCCAATTCCTCCTTGAATTGACCTTGGAAAGCTGAGAGTCACAAGTGTCACTCCTCTAATGGCTTACAAACACCAAGAGCAAATGGAGAATGTATAAGGAGAGAGGAGAGGTGTTAGAATTCGTCCTTAGGACCTCTTGGGAAGGGTTAGCCGAATTCCTATGCCTTAAGGGGTTTATATAGGTGTAAAGATTAGGGTTTTAGTCCTTATCCTTATCTAGTTGCTTGTCCACCAAGCAACCATAAGATAAGTCCTAGAAATCCTTATCCTAGTCAAATTCTAAGGGATTTACACCTCAAATTCGTTCACCATATATATAAGATAATCCTTACCTTATTTTGTAACTATCACATAATTACAATTCAGCCCCTCTAGTTTAATTAATTACACTTGATCACAAAATTAATTCTTAATTAATTATTGACCAATATTAATTAAAAAAATATGATTTCTCCTTTAATATATTATTCTTATAACATATTAATAAATCATAATAACCTCTCTCTCTATTTATTTCTCTAATCAAGTTGCTTTGGTGAAGGCAACCCAAAAGGACCATGCACCATTGGGTCAAGTACATACCAAAATAGTTATGGACTTAGACACTAATCCAACAATACATACAAATACTTACTTACAAATTAAGACACTAAAATACTTATGATCTCACCAGCTTTAAAGCTGATACTCTCTTTCAAAATAACTTGTATCCTCAGGTCAACCATAGACAGGTACCGATGCAAGGTTCAGGGAAGATGGTGCTCGTTCAAGACGCATCTTTCATTTTGATTTATTCTTTAGTGTCTATTATAATTTGACAGAACACACTTGTATTAAAATTATATTATTAATGCAATGGATGATGTTGTTGCTTGTTTACTACTTTTCATAGTTGTGATACTGTACATGACGTCCTCCGCCCCAGAACGTTTCCGTCGTTCTTGGTTTTAGGGTGTGACATCAGCAGAGCACAACATCATCCTGGGGAGACCAGCCTTGCTTAAACTGGGAGCGATCCCATCAACAATGCACGGGATCATGAAATTCAACACTACCGACGGCCTAGCTACGATTCTTTCTATGCCACCAAAAGAGTTGCAATGCTTTACGGTCATGCAGCCGGCGGAGATGACAATGGAAACCAAGAAACCACGAGCTGAATCAGCAAACGGGAAGGATGTGATCAACGAAGAATACCCCTACCAGCCGATCAACATTGGCCGCAGCCTCCCAAAGCGCACCAGGCAAGCGCTCATCGACCTACTCAGACAATACCAACATGTGTCTGCACGAACCCCCACAGACATGGTTGGCGTTGATAGGAAAGTCATAGAGCATAAACGCATGATCAAGCCAGGAAGAAAGGAGATTAAATAGAAGAAGAGAGTCCAAGGGGTGGGGGCGCAATAGGGCGATCAATGCAGAAGTAGCTAAGCTAACACATGCGCAGATCCTGAGAGAAACAGTCTTCCCAACCTGGATTGCCAATCTCGTTATGGTACGGAAACATGACGGGTCATGGCACATGTGCATCGACTACTCTGATCTAAACAAGGCATGCCCTAAGGACTGCTATCCCCTTCCAGAGATTGACCACAAGGCGGAATCGCTGCAAGGTTTTAAGCTAAAGTGTTTCCTAGATGCATACAAAGGTTACCATCAAATTCTAACGAGCAAAGAGGATGAGGAAAAGATGGATTTCTACACTGACCATGGCCCCTTCTGCTATGCCAAAATTCCGTTTAGATTAAAGAATGTGGGAGCAACATATCAGCAGTTGGTTGACTCGATATTCTCTAACCAAATCGGAAGAAACATTGAGGTGTACGTTGACGACATGGTGATCAAAAGCCCAGACGAAGCGGAGATGCTACAAGATGTTGAAGAAACTTTCAGAACATTTGAACGAGTCAAGATGAAGCTGAATCTAGGCAAGTGTACCTTTGGGGTGGAAGAAGGGCAGTTCCTGGGATACTACGTTACCCGACAAGGCATACAACCCAGCCCAATCAAAGTGGATGAATTCATGGAGACCCCACCCCCAAACACAATGAGGGATGTGCAAGGCCTGAATGGGAAACTCACAGCGCTTAGTAGATTCATCTCAAAATCAGCTGATAAGGCTATGCCGCTCTTCCACATGTTAAAGGGTTGTATTGAGAAAATAAACTTTCAGTGGATAGCGACGGCAGAAACGGCATTTCAGAAGATCAAAGAAGCCCTGCACTAGTTGCCCACATTGGCCAGCCCCATTCCAGGCGAGACACTGCAAGTATACCTTTCGACCTCAAACAAATCCATATCATCTGTGTTGGTTGTAGAAAGGGAAGGAGAGTAGAAAACAGTGTACTTTGTCAGCCGAGCGTTACAAGGTCCCGAACTCAACTACCCTACTCTAGAGAAAATTGTGACATCCCCATTTTTACGGCCAGAAAAGACCGTTTTTCTTGGGCACCTTGCATGCCAATTGCATTTTCAAGAGATGTCATATGCCAATTGAATGCCAAGAAGCATTAGTGAATAGTGATAGAGCAATTCCCCAAATTATGGGATTGGGAAAGTACAACGTCATCTTGGTTTATTCCAAAACTGAGGAGCGGCACGAGAAGCACCTGCAGGAGGTGCTAGAGACTTTGAGGAGGGAGAGAATTTTCGCAGGGTTCTCTAATTGTGAGTTCTGGTTGCACAGGGCGCAATTTCTTGGGCACCTTGTCAATCAGAAGGATATTCTAGTCGATCCGGCCAAGATAGAGGTCGTGATGCAGAGGAGAATTTCAAGGTCTCCAACTGAGATTCGGAGCTTCCTAGGTCTAGCGGGTTATTACCGGAGATTTATTCGGATTTTTAGAGTTGTGTGATCTTTGGGACTAGCTAGTGTTGAAACACTAGCAATGGTAAAGTGTGGTTTCTAGCAGATTGGTCATGGGTGGTGAGAAGGATTGGGAATTCTTCCAGTTTTATGTGCTATAGGGCATTAGCTGAATCAAAGTGGGGGAGAATCACCCAAGGATTCAGAAGCGAGGCAGTTTTGAGACTAGGATAAGTTTTTCATCCTTATTGGGAAGGAAGATAGCCCAAGCGGTTGTATGGTTTGAGGATAGTGTGAGATGGAAGTTCGGAAAAGCTTGCCAATAAGGAGATCGCGTTCTCGTGATGTTACTAGCAAGCCTTAGGGAATCAGGTTTGGGATTCCATTCAGGACACGAGTTCAGTTGAGTGCGGGGCAAGCGCATGTTCGATCCAGTATTAGAGTGTTGTAAGTCTGCAGGTGTAGCCGTAGCATTCACTAGCAGTCAGATAGCATCAGAGTGTTGTAAGTCTGCGGGTATAGTCGTAGCATTCACTAGCAGTCAGATAGTATCAGAGTGTTGTAAGTCTGCGGGTGTAGCCGTAGCATTCACTAGCAGTCAGATAATATTAGAGTGTTGTAAGTCTGCGGGTGTAGTCGTAGCATTCACAAGATTAGCAGATAGTACTAGAGTGAGGTGAGTCTGTGGGTGTAGCCGCAGCCTTCACTAGGTTGGTAGTTAGCATGAGTGCGTTGTTAGGATGCAGAAAGAATAGTAGTACCCACCAGATCGGGTGTAGCAGTGAGAAAATGGAAATCCACGGATTGGATTTCGGAATTTCCTGGACGGATGAGACCTGGTTAAGCCAGTGATAAGATTGTAGAAGAACCACTATAGAGATGAGAGCAAGGAAGCAGCGGACTGCTTAAGGTCATTTATGACATAAGGCTACAATTGGTGATGTAGCAATCGCGTTTAGCTTTGGGTTTGGTGACATCAGGATTCGACGCATGGAACCAATCAGTTAGAGCAGAAGGCCGTTAGGGCCACAGTGTCAGGATAACTAGTAGCAGCTAGATCCATAGAAGGATTTCGTCCAGAAGTCGTGCGAGGCAGCTAAGTAGGGAGTCCTTTGGCTCTGCAGTTAGGCTGGAACCCGATATTTCAGATGATTGGCGGAAAATTGAGACCAGGTAGGTCTCGGTAGATGATGGGAAGCAGCCATGTGGCAGCATATAGTTTAGACAGTTCAGTGTTTCAGGCAGTTCAGTGTTCAGGCAGTTTAGTGTTTCAGGCAGTTCAGTGTTCAGGCAGTTTAGTGTTCGGGCAGTTCAGTGTTCAGGCAGTTTAGTGTTTCAGGCAGTTCAGTGTTTTCAGGCAGATCAGGGATTCAGACAGTTTTGGGTCTCCATCAGTGATGGTAATTGAGGATCTCATGTATGATAAGCGTAAGAGATTGCGGAGTAATTCTTAGTCACCCACCGCGGGGTTCAGCTATAATGATTCAGTATGAGTGGTCTGTTAGGGATTCAGATCATCTAGAGATAGCAAACGTCAGGCAGAGTACATGTGATCTTGTTGCGAGGAATTAGTTCGCCTGCAGATGTTAGGGATTCGTGACGATTGGTCACAGCTGCCTTGAGGAGGCTAGGGTGTGCCCAGGGTTATGGCCAAGTTACATGAGTAGTTGGCATGTAAGGAGTGATTTCGAGGACGAAATCTAATTTAAGCGGGGGAGAGTTGTAACGCCCCGTTTATTTAAATAAAATTACTAAATGTGAGTCCCGGAATAATTTGTGAAGAATTTTGGAAGTCAGGGTTTAAAAGAGTATGTTCGAGATTAAATTGAAAAGGATTACGGAGGTCAGGGTCTGTTTGGTATGTTTTGGATTTAAGTTGAGAAGATTTTATGGGGTCGGGGGCTAGAGTGTAAGTTTTGGGCTTGATTTGAAAGGAATTTCAGAGGGTAGGGTTGAATTGGTAAATTAAGGACTTTGTTTGAAAATGAATCTGTTGAGGGGGACTAAACTTGTTAAAATATTACAAGTTTGAAGAAAGAACACGGGTGAAGTCCCGTCATTTCCTTCCGTGTATGAAGATATAACCCAAGCGAAACCCTAAACCTAATCCTTAGCAGCCGCCACCTTGTGACTCCCCAGCCGTTATCTCTCCCAACCTCAAGCCTCCCATCACCGGCTGTCACCCTCCTTCTCAGACTTCTGGCGCCGAGACTACCACTATAAACCTGCTGCCGACGAATGCGTGAGTCAAGGTCGACGTTGGGGCCGTTGTGCCTCCATCTCCTCCGGTAACGACGCAAGCCTGCAATTCTTCTTCCTTCTCTGTTTCAGCCGACGATACCTTTTCACTGGCTGATGTCGCCGCTCCGGGCGGCTGCCTCATCGTCAATACCTTTCGTCAGTCGCTTGTCTCCGTGATTGGGTACTTGCGTTGTGTTGTATGCATTCGTATCTCATCCCATGTCGGGGTGTGAATGGGTTCTGTCGATGGAGGTCGTGAAGAACCACCATGGCAGCCGGCCATGGTGGTTGCCGCTGATAACAAAGCTGATGCCGCCTCTCCGGGGGTTCTGCCTTCGCCACGTGCCACTAGGTGGGTGGCTGGAGTTGTTTTGTAATCAGTTAGGGCGTGTGTGAGTTATTTCAGTGATGTATGATTTGGGTTGTTGGCTGGATAGATCAAGAAAGCCACCGCCACCACCGTGAGGTGGTGGCTGCCACCAAGCGCCACCGCCGGCCACCATGGTGTGGTTGGGTGTGTGTGTATTAGTTAGTGTGTGTGTTAGTGAGTGTGTGTATTTGGATTAAAGCCCTATAATTGTAATTATCAAATTGAATAATAAAAAGAAATGGAAAACCACCACCTTAGGGTGGTGGCCGCCGCCGTGAGCCGCCATGGACCACCACTACCTGAGGTGGTAGTGGGTGGTGCCCCGCTAGCAAACCCTAATGGGCTTAGAGATTGGTTTTGGGCCTATTGGGCCATGTTTGGGTGGAAAACCCTAATTATGAGTATTGGGCCTTAGACTTATTAGACCCACTTTTGGGCCATTGAGATGAGATTATGTATTAAGCCCAATCACTCCATCTCATTTATCTAGTAGAGTAAAGAACTTAATGGACTAAGTCCTTAATGAGCTAATTGAGAAAATACTAATATTTGAGAGATTATCAGCACACGAGAACTATTTAATAAGTGAATATTAAATAATAATCATTGGCAGGAATTAATGTAAGCAATAATGGACTTAATGGATTAAGTCCTTAATGGATTAAGTCCCTAGTGTGTTAAGTCCTTAGTGGGTTAAGTAAGAAACACTTAACCCTAGTTATCATTTGATGTGAAACCCTAATTTCACTTGGGCTTTGTGTTGGGCCATCCGAGAATAATCAAATGGGCTAGAGTAATTAGTTGGGCTTTAGGGTAAGGTCCATATGAATGATGAAGCCCAATTTGGAAAATTGGGCCATAGATGGGCCATAGTTGGGGCCTAGATGGTTGTATGATATTGGGCCCTAGAATGATACATGTTGGACTGGACTGATCTATTGGGCCTTAAGGGATGTCCATGTAGAGGTTTGGGCCCAATTTGGAAAATTAGGCCATATGTTGGGCTTTGATCCCTAGTTGACTTTGGGACTATGGATTGGGCCTTAGGCTTGGGTAAGCCAAGCTAGGGGTAATGTAGTAATTACCCAAAGTATGTATTTATAGTTATGTGTTAGAACCCAATTATTAATTGGGTGTTATTTTGGTGTTGACGGTTCGGGAATCTGTCATCTAGCAGTTGGGGTTGAGTCTGCGGGACTTCAGCAGCGTGGGAATGTGTCTATGGGACTTCAGCAGTGTGAGGTGAGTTTCCTTCCAGTAGGAACGGGTCTACGGCCACAATGTCGGCCCGTTTAATTAGCAGTAGTTCCGGACTTCAGTCTGATGCAGTAGTTCAGTATGCTTGGTGTCTTTGTGATACAGACATGGTATGAGTTATGTGTTCTGGACTATGGTCTGATGCAGTATGCAGTATATGTGTTTATATTATATGCTATGATTATGTTATGCTATGTTCAGTTAGTTCCGGACCTCGGTCTGATGCAGTAGTTAGAGTGCTTGATGTCTTTGTGATTCAAGCATGTTTTGTGTTATGTGTTCCGGACTCTGTTCCGATGCAGTATGCAATATATGTATTCATGCTAGTTGATATGTTTATGCTATGTTATGTTCAGCCAGTTCCGGACTTCGGTCCGATGCAGGGGACAAGGTCCCAATCAGTTCCGGACTTCGGTCCGATGCAGCTAGTTCCGGACTTCGGTCCGATGCAGAGGGCAAGGCCCTGGTTAGTTCCGGATTCCGGTCCGATGCAGTTAGTTTCGGACTTCGGTCCGATGCAGAGGGCAAGGCCCTGGTTAGTTCCGGACTCCGGTCTGATGCAGTTTCCGGACTTCGGTCCGATGCAGAGGGCAAGGCCCTGGTTAGTTTCCGGACTTCGGTCCGATGCAGTGGGCAAGGCCCAGTAGATGCTTTATATGTTATTGTATGGTATGTGGTAGTTTGGGGGAGCTCACTAAGCTTCGTGCTTACGGTTTTCAGTTTTGGTTTTAGGTACTCAGTTTTCAAAAGAGGAGCTCGGGAAGATTGCAGTGCATACACCATTTGTTCAGCCTGGGATGTTTATACTCTGATATATTTGATAGTTGTTAAGATATTTTGAGATACATTCTTTATGATTCTTATATGACGATTGATGAATATGGTTTTATTACTATTTTTAAAACGAAATTTTCAGACTGTATTTTTGGGATGTTATAGAAACCCTTGAGACATATTCTATAACTTGGTTAAGATTATTTATTCTAAATAATCTTTTGTCGAAAATTCGTTTTCGACCCCTATTATCTCAAAATTGACTAGCCCGGATCTACGGGCGTTACAAAAATGGTGCATGTGCTCATTTATGTTGCTCGGCGGATGAGATGTTACTTCCAGACACACTAGATCAAAGTCCAGACGAACTGCCCGATCAAACAGCAACTACTCAAGCCAAAAACAACAAGTCGGCTCGCGAAGTGGGCAATTGAGTTAGGTGAACACGACATCAGTTATCGCCCGAGGACGAGCATCAAACGGCAAGTGTTGGCAGACTTCCTGTTTGAAATCCCCGGCAGGGGAGATATAACCAAAGAGGGGATCCTAGTAGTGAAGAAAATCCCAGAAAACAATCGGAGCTGGATGTTATACACCGATGGGGCATCCAGCAGAGAAGGCTCAGGGGCAGGCCTAATCTTGACTAGCCCGGAAGGAGAATAGATCACCTACGCCATCCACTTCGACTTCCACACCTTGAACAATGATGTGGCATATGAAGCCTTGCTTGCTGGGCTACGCCTGGCCAAACAAATGGGGGCAGAGGTTGTAGCGGTGCTGACGGATTCAAGACTTGCCACCAATCTGATTAACGGGAGCTTTGAGACAAGGGATCAAAGGATGGAGAAGTATGTCAAGATAGTGCAGAAACTCACTAGGTCTTTCAAGGAGTTCACGATCAATCAGATACCTAGAAGGGAGAACAGGAGGGCGGACGCCTTAAGCAAGCTAGCATCAACATGCTTTGATCACTTGTCAAAGAAAGTTCGGGTTGAAGTGCTCAAAAAAAGAAGCATAGAGGAACGACAACTAAGCACCATTACAACATACGGGCCCACATGGATGACCCCGTTGTTCGAATATCTACAACAAGGCGTTCTGCCGGATAATCATGATGAGGCCAAAAAGGTGCGCATAAAGACACCTTCATACGCGCTAATAAACGGAGAACTATATCAGAAAGGATTCACGACATCATGGCTAAGGTGCGTGGACGAAGCCAAGGGGAAAGAAGCACTCTGGGAAGCGCATGCGGGCCAGGTAGGCGCACACGAGGGCGCACGCGCCTTAACAGGAAAAGTGCTCCGGATGGGGATCTATTGGCCCACCGCATAGCAGGACGCGGCAGAGCTAACAAGGAAGTGTGGGGAATGCCAGACATTTTCCCCGGTCCAAGCAAACCCTCCGGCACCCCTGTCCAATATATCTAGTCCCTGGACGTTCTACTAGTGGGGGGTAGACATTGTAGAACCATTCCCGGAGGCACCAGGAAAGCTAAAATATATGGTGGTTGCGGTGGATTACTTCACGAAATGGATTGAGGCGGAACCACTAGCATGCATATCTAGGAGACAAATGATCAAATTTGTGTGGAAAAACATATGACTAGATTTGACACACCTAGGACGCTTGTCACCGACAACAGGCTACAATTCAATGAGAACTCGTTCAGATAGTGGTGCACCAGCAAAGGAATCAACCAACGATTCACGTCGGTAGCGCATCCAAGGGAAAATGGGCAGACAGAAGTGTCCAACCAAACCATTGTAAATGGGATCAAGAAACGGTTAGGGGAGGCGAAAGGAAATTGGACCGAGGAGATACCGATGGTGCTATGGTCATACAAAACCACCCCACGAACAAGCACACAAGAAACCCCATTCAGCCTAACATATGGAGCAGAAGTGATGCTCCCAAAGGAAGTAACGATAGGCACATTGAGGACAATCCATACCGATGAAAAAGCCAACTCTCAGGACTTGATATTGAGCCTTGGCATCCTCGAAGAACGGCGAGAAAGGTCAGACATACGCCAGGCTGCTTACAAACGTGAAATAGAAAGATATTATAACCAAATAATCAAAGAGAAAGCATTCAGAATGGGGGAGTATGTGTTAAGAAGAAATGAGGCAAGTCGGGCTCAGCCACAGGGCAAGCTGGGTCCCGTATGGCAAGGCCCATACAAGGTTGTCGAAGCAAATCGGAACGGGGCATACACTCTGGAGACAATGGAAGGAAGGCAAATACCAAGAACTTGGAACGCAAGGAACTTGAGGAAATTTTACTTCTAAAGTAAGAATCTCCACACCAGAAGAGCGAGGCCAGAAACTAAGACGCCCCGCCAAACAAGCCCCACTTAGTGCCTAGGGCGACATTCCAAATGTTTAACACCCAACAAGTCCTGCACTTATAACGCTCAAATACTCAGTGTATTAAGAGAGCAAGCTTTGCTATCCAACACATTGGAAACTTTGTACTTAGTGTACTAAATCTAAATACTTAGTGTATTGAAATTTGTACTTAGTGTACCAGACTCGAATACTTAGTGTATTGAACTTTGTACTTAGTGTACTAAATCTAAATACTTAGTGTACTGAATTTCGTACTCAATGTACCAGACCCGAATACTTAGTGTATTGAACTTTGTACTTAGCGTATCAAGTCCTAATACTTAGAGTATTAAATTTCATGTTCAACAAATATAATCAAATGCTTAGCGCATCAAATCTAAATACCTAACAATGGTTTGGCACCAACATCGTATAGGAAAATTAAGGCCAAAAAGGGTGCCACCAACATGTTAAGACTCATACTTAGCACATCAAATTCAGACGATTTGGGGCAAACATTATACAATATAAAATATGAGAAAAACACACAAAAGTCAGGAATGGTAGCAAAACCAAAGTAAAAGTAGCACTGCATCAAGTCAGGAATGGTAGCAAAATCAAAGTCCACGCCCAAACATGCAAAACATAGAAACAAACATTTAAAAAGTCTTCACGCCCCAGGAGGGATAGCACACAATGCAGGAGCATCTTCATCATCACCACCGCCACTCTCAACGCCAACTTTCTCACCAACAGTAACCGCACCACCACCAGCATCCTTGCCATCATCCATGCCACTACCAGCACCCCCAACAACACAACCATCAACACTAATGACAACACCAGTGGTATCCTCTCCAACAACATATTCACCAGCAACCTCATCATCATCACCCACCCTACCCTTAGGGGTGCATTCAGAGTCGGAAAAGGCATAAAGCTCCTGAATCCCATGGATGTCCAAATCTCCTAACCCCAGAAGTGAAGCGTGATCCATGTTGGAAAATGATAGAAGGGCCTCATTCATACTCACAATAGGACCAGAGGATGGGGCGTTAGTAACAAGGTTCTCAGGCTCAATGCTTTCCAGAGTGCTGCGAACGGACTCCACCCCAGCAATTAAGGCAGGCTGAGGAATAAGACTCACGACACTTGTAAAATCTAGATGTTCGATCAGCCTGTCAACAAATCGCACAAGACCCACCCGCAGCAACCAATCCAGATCACGCTAGGTGGCATCAGCACCCGCCTGCAGAGCAGCAATCAACCGGTCACGATCAGCAGCATCTCGCTCGAGACTCTTGACTTGGATCATCAGACCTTCATTAACCTGATTAAGAGAGTCAACCTTCGCCTCCAAGGCGGATCTGACCTCCTCCACGACAGCTTTCTTGGAAGCAAGAAGCTAATACTTCTGCTCTGAATGCTGAAGGTCGTCACCAAGCTTAGAAACACGACGCCCCAATTCAGTAACACGAGAATCACTCCCAGCATGTGCAGCCTCCATCTCACCAAGAAAATGGATACGCCATGCACCTGCAACAAGATAAAACATGTTCTGCGCAGCAGCATAAGACATATTGTGAGAAAGGGCAGGGCTGCTCATGGCTTCCATATCCGCAACAGCAGCTAGAGGGAAGACATGCCGGGAAAACTCCACAGCGTTGGCACGAACGGAAAGGTGGGACTCGTTATGAAGGCTCTAGGAGGGAGCAAAAGGGGAAAGCCCAGAAGAACCTTCACCAGCACCCCTACCTGGAGAAATGGGAGCTTGGTTTGGGTCACTAGGACCCTTTGAAGGAGAGGAGTTAACAGGAACAGAAGAAGCAACTTGAACAGGAACAACGGGCTGTTTAGACACCCCATTGACCCCTTCGGACTATTGAACGTCTTCATCAGGGATCACAACAACGACCGTTGGCGCTGAAGAAATAGAGTTCAGAAGGCGGGAGAAACTACACATGGTCTAGACCCGATTGGCGACATTAGGCACACCAGTAACTGCCTCCATACGCCATAGATGATACCATCTTTGATGTCCTCGTCGTCCTCAACAGAGGAGCGGTGAGCACCACCCAACAGCATGATGGTCGAAATAGGACGAGCGACCAAAGGGTTCACCTTAGCATACGACGAACCCTCCCCAACCACCTGAGGAACGGGCATGGCGGCGGTTAAAGCGATTTGATCTAGCCAATGAGGGGGAGGCGTTCGACCAAGCCTACCTCCCGACATTCTAGCTTTCCCCGGTAGTGCTTCCGCAGGACCTCATCCATGGATAAGGGGGATTCGACACCTGAAAATGTTAGAATATAAGGAGATACATCAAAACACGAAGAGCCCAAAAGATTAAAACCCTAACCCCAACGAGCACACCCAGGAAAATGAAGAAGAAGCAAAATGTAAGTACTTACCATCGACGATGCAGAAGAAAACCGCCATTTTTCCGCGACACTTCCAGGAAGGGCTCATCCCCACACCAGATAGCATAGCCTCGAAATAGTCCTTGGGAGACACCTAGACACTCTTCAGGAAATCAACAACTCCCTGATTATGGGGAAACAACTTGGGAATAGTGTCGGCGAAGGTGTTAGCACGGTAGCGACCGCTGCCGGCTAAGCCCTGGTTCACCCACAACCACTTGTCCTGCCAATTTTTGGGCGTTCGCCCATCAGGAATCAGGGTGTTCCCTCCCCGCGGGACAGAAAATGTGCACTTATCACTGGTACAGCAAAACCTGAAGAAATACTTGAACACGAAATAGTCGGGGAGGTAATTGTTGGCACGACAGATCATTTCGAACACCACCACCTTATTCACAGCATTCGAATTCGGCATTTGAACACTGCAACTATCCTTTTGAAGGACCTCCTCCTGAAAGTAGGTTAACGGGAGACGAAGACCAGCATCTAGGGTTTTCTGATAAACCTCAAATTTTCCGGGAGGGGGGGACGTGATAGAAGAACCGGGCGACGGGAACTCCGCACCGTCCAAAGAGGTGAGACCGTAGGTACGCTCAAGCAGTTGATACTCATTTGCAGGAGGAAGAATTCCTAGGGGACTCGCCATAAGAGGAAAGAGAGGAAGACAGACTTGGGGAAGAAGAACAACAAAGGAAACGTAAATGAGAAAGCATAATAAACACACTTATAAGAGAACACAAAGGGTGGGATATTCAAAATGTCTGACACAAAGACGTAACCGTTGGCCATCATGAACGGTCATGTCGTCATTAAAACTGAAACGGCTGGCAAACAGGGAATCGGCACGTATAGAGCAGTTAAGTCCAGAACGTCGTAACTAGCATTGCAGTGCTACGGCTACCGGACTGGGGGAATTGATGACATGCCTAAGCTGGCACGGAAAAGTCATGCCTGGCCAAGGAACTGATGGGTTTTATGCATAAGAAACAATCCTATGTGCTCATACAAACCCTAATGCTTGGATCTAGGTTTCTCTATTGTACATGCTTTGAATCCAAGACTAATAAACTTAGATCTAACATATCATAATCTGAATTGGGGTTTAGAGAATTACCTTTGATTGTTATATAGCAATAACAATCAATTCCTTGCTTGGATTGGCTTCAAAAGCTTAGTGCCTCAAGTGTTGCACCTCTAATCGAGTCACAAACACCATATACAACTTGGATGAAGAGGAGAAGAAAGGAGGCTGCCCAAAACGACTAGAAACCCTAGAGAATTAGTTGTACACGTTTTTGGGGCCTAAGGGGTCCTTTATATACTTGTGTGGGCTGCTAGGGTTTCAGTCAAAACCCTAATGGACAGCTTAAACTCTAAGCAGGCCATGGAACCTTCTGGATAAGACCATGGAGGAAAATATGATGGGCTTCCATCATGATTTCGTTCACCCCTTATTCCTTTAGCATTCCTTAGCCCAATAACTCAATTATCCAATAATTGTAGTCCAGTCCCCTAAATTTAATTAATCTCTTTTAGCCACAAAATTAATTCTTAATTAATTCTTGACTAATATTAATTAAACAATATGATTTCTCCTTTAATATATTATTCTCATAATATATTAATAAATCATATTTAAACGTTTCTCTACTTAATTCATCCTACATATTGCTACGGTGAAGGCAACCCAAAAGGACCATGCTCATAATCGGGTCAAGTACATACCAAAATAGTTATGGACTTAGACACTAATCCAACAGTCTCCCACTTGGATAAGTCTAATAACTATTTTCCGTATGACTTCAGAACCTGATCAGCAATCGTAGCTTTCAAAAGCCGTTGTCAACTCTGATCTTATCAGATAGTGTGTCCTTTAGATAAGGGATTATATATTCCTCCATTCTCAAGATATCGTATAGACAAAAGACATGAATTTCAATCATTCTCTCTATATTGTTTCCCGACTTCCGATTTATGACGACTGACAACAAACTATAATTGAACACATCAACTTAGTCCCGGCTTGGCCAAGCGCTTAGGTGTCATCACTAAATCATCGAGATGCCCACAAATATCGCTTTTATCCCACTTTAGATAAAAGGAATGGATAAAATTCGACTCAAATGCTCGCTTGCATTTATTTATCGAATCACACACAACAATAAGTTTTATAACACCAAGTTACTGGTGCGTTTACTTATTATCAATGTGCAACCGACCAACAAATAACAACTCACATGTCTCGGTTTCAAGAACATACAATATTATCGTCTCACTAATCACTCGTGACAAAATCATGAAGTGATCCAAGTGAGCATGGGTTTAATCCAATACTCTAATCTTATCAAAGCATTCATGAACTCTGCAGCAAACTTGTGCCATGTCTAAACACTTCAGACAATCTACAGACAGATTCATGACAGTCTTTATTCATACCTACTCCCAACGTATGACCGACTGCGGATGTTTGAATAACCTAGTTATTCTAGAAGTCAAAACATGCAAATTGAAACATAACAATAATACTTAATCCTATATGGCCTCAAACTTGTGAGAGTAAATAAAACACTTCTATTTAACCACCATATTGATTACTCATTATTATCGTTTACTGTTTCAGAAAATCAACTTATTACTCAAATTACAACAATAGCTATCCCATGCGTAAAGCATGCACACTATGTTTCCTATGGTCCTTACTTTATGAAATAGATTAATTAAAAAACCTTTCAATGATTCTCATTTCACAATTCTCAATCCTTATCATTAGTGTAAGAACGCAAGGTTCTTTGCTACTATTATAATATGCTAGATTCTAACATCTTATGCAACGATCCTTTCGTAAAGTCATAGCACAAAAGTCATCAAGACTTGGCTAATGAAATTATGAAGTACTCTATCGGAAATTGTTACAAGACAATTCCATAGACGTGAAGTCTCACATTCAAAGAACATTCATTTGAACATCCTTCCTGCATAAAAGTTTCTAATCTAGGCATAGACTCTCAATATCCAACTCCCAATATGGAAACATTTCCACATTTGCCATATGACAACTCATTCTTAATAGAATCTTATCTATTCATAATAATGTCGATATGGTCCATCCAATACCATACTTCCAACTACTCACAAGCGACCAATCCTCAGCGAACTTTGGATCGTCGTTTGATAGTTGTTTAATTATTTTAGTCAAAAACAATTCTAGTCCTTTTTCCCTCTTAATGCGCTAGACATTTGAAAATTTTAGAATGGTAAAACATTATAGCATTTGCAATCGATCCTATACCCGAAGCGTATGGGACACGATGCATAATGTCTTACATAAAGATATTATACTTTACCAATCTTTTTCCATAATATTTTTATGTGTCATGTTCTCACAATTCGAACTATGAAGAGGGATGCCGTAATCATAATCGAAATTTGAGAACACACAATGTATCATTTGACTGAAAATATTAAAATTTCTCAATCTAAGCTTTAGATATTGAAACCAAGTATAATATTCTCTCCCTTAATTATAGCAAAACAACTTTTCTACCCATGCAACTTTGCAAATTGAATCTTTGTTTTTCTATAATTAATATTGCTAACTTGCAATACTTGCCATAATAATCATACAAGCATAACACTTATGCTCTCACTATCATGATGATTATAAGCATAACACTTATGCTCCCACTAGCTTTGACATGTATTCAGAAAACAAATGAACTTTCAGAAAACAATGCCTATTGAATTTCTGAAATTCATATCTCTAATAGCAGATGTTTCGATAAGCCTTTATCTAAGCTTCTTAACCTTATACACATTTGCCTTAGATAGCTCATATGTGTGTTTAAACAATTCAGAACTTATGTTACTAAGTTCCAAAAGTTGAAACTAATTGCCAAATCTCACAATTCGAACTATGGAAAGGGATGCCGTAACCATAATCAAATTTGAGAATACAATTTTCACAATCGCTATCTTCTTAAAATCTCTCTTAGTGAAAGTATTTCCTCACAGTCATTTTCATGAAGGAGGGAATCTTATGACACTTAGATTTTATGGTGTATGAGTTCATATCCATGTGAATTTGCCAAAACCAAGGTTTGCGACAAATCCAAACTCATATGGACTGAACTTTCTTAATCTTGATTTCTTGCCTTATGGTAACACGAGTGCCCACCATGTCTTCCAAGTAGTTAAGTAACTTGTCCTTACATATCAGTGTACTTTCCATCGACTAAGGCACTACTATGCATTAAAACGAGAACTCATAGAACTCACATACACAATTAACTCAATTGGAATGGCACAGAAACAAAATAATGTCAACACGATAGGTTGTAAACCTCAAGTCGTGTGCTAGTGATGATCGATAAGGTTTATTCTTGATTTTTTCTTGAAATCTTTCAAGACCATTAAGACTCCCACTGACTTCTTGACATATAAGATTCTCTTGTCAAGAAACATTTATTGACAAAGCAAATATTCAAGAGTTAGTGTAGTTCTTATCAAGACAAAACACTTCACATAATTGGTCCTAGTTGGTCTTTGTCTTATCCAAGACAGCACAACTCACCAATTTCAAATGTGCAAGAATGAGAAAACTTTTCTAAATTCCACATTTGATGAGTGTTATAAACCTACTTAAGACTTTTCACTCAATGTCACAATCTTGGAGTATGACTCTAAGACTTGATATTGGAACGAAGTATGATTGACTTCTTGATTTAACCATTTCTATAATTCTCGATTCCTCTTCTTAGACATGCAATTGCACTAAGACTCACTTAGAGGATCAACTGAGACATGGTTCTTAATCTTTAAGACTTATCATAAAACACAATAAAAGGTACTCTCCCTTCTTCTTAGAAAAGAGAAACTTTTATCTTTCTGCCTTCTTGATTCTTCTTATTCATTCTGCTATGGATTGAAACTCTTTCAATTAACTTAGAATTATACTCAATCTTATAAGTATAACCATATTTACTAAACTTTAGTAAATTATGACGAATATCCTTGTCACTCTTGTGGTAGACTTGATTAACGTACGACCTAGTGTACTCGATCTCCTAGTCCTTCAATTCGACACTTTATCAAAGAATTAGTCTAAGTTTCCCGAATGTGAAAGTTTTTCATTCATCATATAATACACATTGCATGATTCCAAGTTTCTGTCTAATTGAAACTTGGGCGATGAGAAACTCTCCCTATTTGGTAAACTTTTGACATTTCCACAAATAACATAATTAAGAATCAAATCCATTTTGCTAATAATAGAAGTACACAAACATCAATTTTTCATATATGCCATTGTAAGGATAAACAAATAAGATAAAACCAAAATTTATTTTATTCATAAAAGCAGCGGAAAACATGTCCTTACAATGCAAAATTCGAATGAAAAACTATGTAATCAAATACTCCTAACAAATCTATCATAACTTCCTAAGCTCAAAATCTGATCTTCGAATCCATGCGATCGTAATCCATTTCTTCGTGATCAGACTCATCTTGCTCTTCCATCAAACTTCCTCTTTTTTCTCTAATCCTGCAAAACATGCAAATGTAATCTTATCACATTATGAATAAAGAATAGGAATTTAAATGGAGTTAGATAGTGGATTTTATACCTGAAGTAGAGCCATACTTATCGACTCTCCCATCTTTTAGACTCTTCAGGTCCTTCGGGCAGCTTCATATCCATTTCTCCTTCTCTTGGCAGCAGGAACAGGTGGGTTCTCCTAGAGTGTCCATGGAAGCATGGTTGGTTGAATTATCAGACAAATATGCTCCATTACTTCGCCAAATCATTTCTGATTCAGCAGCAATAAGCATGTAAGTCAAGTCAATGAGGGTTGCGTCAGGATCCATCATATGATACTCTCTTATGAACTTATCATATGATTCTGGCAGCGACTGAAGAACCCAGTCCACATCCAACTTATTGGGGATAGACGCACCCAAAATAATCAACCTATCAATGTGTGATTTCATCCCTAGGATGTGAGCACACACGGGTTTACCATCTTCATGTTCCATTGCCAATAGGGATTCGATGATCTTGAACCTTTCAAATCTTCGATCTTTTGGGTTAGGGAGAACAACGGGAGGAAGAGGAGGAAGTGAAATCAAGCTAGTCCACATTGATCCTTCACTTTGAAACAAGCTTTCACTTTCAACAGGAACACCTTTTCCTTGGGATTCGGGAATACCACGGTTAGAGTCAGACATCTACAAAATGGGAGAAAATTCAAGTTAAGTTGATTGAGTCCTTAATAAAACACCCAAATGAGCTATTAAGGCTAGGATCCAACACAATATTCTAAAACCTAGAAGAGGGATGCCGTAATCTAGTTGCAGAATATTTGAAGGTAGGTAAATGACGATTTACCAATTTCCACCATGAAAAACGAAAAGGAAGTTTAAGTTTTAAATGAATTGAAACTCCTAGATCTTTTGAAATTCATTGAACTTTTCAATGGCATGTTTAATCTCGATTATGCCCTTCTATTTGCGACTGGGATGCCGAGGATCACAAATAAGGTGTGAATAACCATATGAATCACGTGGTGCACCCAATGCTACTATCACCTAATCAATGTGCCGGTTAGCCACACACGCTCCATTGATCTATGACAAACATCGAGTCACCCTTCGCTACCAATGTCATCCCCAAATTAGTGTGTCGGTTAACCACACACGCTCCACTAACGTTTGACAAGGGTATGAAGTGTAATTCTATGGATTAGCATACAATTTCACATTTTTCCTAAAGTAACTATGATTTGGGAATTTGAAAAAGCATTTAGTTACTTTGTACTTCATTATATTTATAATGGAAGATTTCTGTCCTATCCTACCCGTTCGGCTAACGACCCTCCACTAGTCAAGAGTGCGGTGGCTAAGAGTGGATACCCATTCAATCGCCATTTTATAGGCAATTTCCTTAAACACCCCTTATAGACCAGCTTAATGAATGAGGCCTACTAACGGTAAGACTGACTGTTTACTCATACATATATATAATATTAGACTTTTAATGTTATATATAGTATAGGGTATATTTTACACTTTTAAAATACTAGGTGGTTTAACTTAGTAAATTATACTTTATAATTTAAATGTAAACCAAAACTTTATGGGTTTATTAAATCACCTTTAATTATACACTTTAATTAATTAATAAAACCATATGGGTGTGATTTGAACTTTTTCAAATTATTATGGTTTTAGAATTTAATATTTCAAAATTAAACTTTTAATCAACTTTTAAATTCCAAAACTTGAGGGCAAGTTTTGAAACATTTCAAAACATTAGGGTTTAACTATTTAAATTTCAAAAACAAAACTTTTTAAGTTCAAATTTAAACTATAAAACCTAAAGGGAGTAAATTGAAACTATTCAAACTTACTAGGGATCAAATAACAAATAATATAAATCAAACAATTAATTTAGGGATTATCTATATTTGACCTAATCTAATTTTAGTCATAAGATAATTGCCAAATATATTTAAATAATCCATATTTATCAAATAAACAACCAATATTCAAAGGATTTGAAATTATCTATTGTTTTGGCAAGGATAATCACTAAGTTAAGATAAAAATCGGATTTTAACTTCAAAAAACAAATTAGACATTAAATCCAAGTCAAAACAGCAGCTAAATCCCGAAATACTCTCTGTCTGACGCTCGAACTCGCCGAGTCAGCTCTGAACTCGCCGAGTAGGGGCCAACTCGCCGAGTTGAGTCGGGCAAAGGCCAAAAACTCGATTTTTAGCAAACAAAACAGTTAAGCATCACATACAACTGAAACCAATCAAGTCTCTGATACCACTGATGGGTTTTATGCATAAGAAACAATCCTATGTGCTCATACAAACCTTAATGCTTGGATCTAGGTTTCTCTATTGTACATGCTTTGAATCTAAGACTAATAAACTTAGATCTAACATATCATAATCTGAATTGGGGTTTAGAGAATTACCTTTGATTGTTATATAGCAATAACAATCAATTCCTTACTTGGATTGGCTTCAAAAGCTTAGTGCCTCAAGTGTTGCACCTCTAATCGAGTCACAAACACCATATACAACTTGGATGAAGAGGAGAAGAAAGGAGGCTGCCCAAAACGACTAGAAACCCTAGAGAATCAGTTGTACACGTTTTTGGGGCCTAAGGGGTCCTTTATATACTTGTGTGGGCTGCTAGGGTTTCAGTCAAAACCCTAATGGACAGCTTAAACTCTAAGCAGCCCATGGAACCTTCTGGATAAGGCCATGGAGGAAAATATGATGGGCTTCCATCATGATTTCGTTCACCCCTTATTCCTTTAGCATTCCTTAGCCCAATAACTCAATTATCCAATAATTGCAGTCCAGTCCCCTAAATTTAATTAATCTCTTTTAGCCACAAAATTAATTCTTAATTAATTCTTGACTAATATTAATTAAACAATATGATTTCTCCTTTAATATATTATTCTCATAATATATTAATAAATCATATTTAAACCTTTCTCTCCTTAATTCATCCTACATATTGCTATGGTGAAGGCAACCCAAAAGGACCATGCTCATAATCAAGTCAAGTACATACCAAAATAGTTATGGACTTAGACACTAATCCAACAGGAACCCGGTGCACTGATAGAACCAGGCTCAGTGGGCTCAGCTCCCACCCCTAAAGAGCAGGATGCTCAAGCGAAAGGCTCGCACCCACCAGCGCCCTGAAAGAGCAGGGCGCTCAGGCGAAAGGCTCGCGCCCGCCAGGGACACTCCCGATACCAAGAAAAAAGATACGTTAAGGCGACAAGGCACAGGATCAGACCATTACCGTTAGAGCCAATGATAGCGCTCTGACAGATAGAGGCGCATGATCCTCCAATCAACGCCTCTGACCTTGTCTCCTCAAAAGCGATCATGTCTCGTACGGACGAACAAGGTCGCTAGGTATAAAAGGGTGCGATGAGGAGCTCAAAGGGTAAGCTATATTCTTCCAGTAACATTCACGCAAACCCTAAAACCTATCTAACTTGACCGTCGGAGCGTCTTTCCGGAAGCCTCCTCCCAGGAAACAGATGACGGCCTTTCTTTCCTGTGATCTTGTAGAAGTCATTCGGTACCCGTTAGAAGAGCTCAGAGGGGATCAGTAGCAAGGTCGCATCAGCTAACACTGGAGCTTTGCAAAATCTCTGGCGAAGAGTCTCGAATGAGGCCAGCTGCTCGGGCCCCCGGGAAAAAGTAACACCCTTTCAGGTCAATCTGGTAAGAGGAACAGCAATCTTGGAGATATCTCTGATAAATCTACGATAGTAGCTGACCAAACCCAGAAAACTCCTGATCTCATATGGGGATCTCGGCACCTCCCACCGCATAACTGCCTCAATCTTGGTCAGGTCAACCAAAATTCCATTCTGATTAACAAGGTGCCCCAGGAACTGGACCTCTCATAACCAGAAATCACACTTGGAGAATTTGGCGTAAAGCCTCTCCTCCCTCAATACTCTAAGAATCTCCCGAAGATGCTCCTTGTGTTGCTCTCTGGACCTCGAGTATACCAGAATATCGTTGATGAACATGATCACCGATCGATCCAACATGGGCCTAGACACTCGGTTCATGAGATCCATAAACGTTGCCGATGCGTTGGTGAGTCTGAAAGGCATCACCACAAACTCGTAGTGCTCATAACGAGTCCTAAAGGTCGTCTTCTGGATATCCTCCTCGCAAACTCTCATCTGGTGATACCCATATTTCAAATCAATCTTGGAAAACCAAGGTGCCCCCTGCAACTGATCGAATAAATCGTCGATCCTCGGTAGTGGATAACGCTACTTGACCATCATCTTGATCAACTTCGGTAATCGATGCACATCCGGTGTGAACCATCCTTTTTCTTAACAAAAGGATAGGTGCTCCCCACGGTGAGTTACTCGGCCTGATAAAACCCTTCCCCAGCAGCTCCTAGAGCTGTGAAGATAACTCCTGCATCTCAGGCAACGCAAGGCGATAAGGTACCTTGGTAATAGGCGCCGCACCCGGAACCAAATCAATCCGAAACTCCACCTGCCTCTCGGGAGGCACACGCGGCAACTCCTTGGGGAAAACATCTGGGAACTCGCACACTATTGAAACCTCGGAGATAGAACTCGGCCTCTTAGTAGCAACCCATGTATCCATCACGTACGCCAAAAAGCCCATACAACCCTGTTGTAGACTTTGTCTCACTCTGGCAGTAGAGCAGAAAGCTTTCCCAGATCTGGTACCCTTGCCATACACTCTAAGCACACCCCCACTAGGGTCTTGTATGGTCACCAACTGACGCTCACATTCGATCACAGCTGTAAACCGACTCAGCCAATCCATGCCCACTATGACACAAACATCACCCATCGTGATTGGTACCAAGTCTATTGGGAACTCAACACCAAAGATATCCAGTACACATCCCCAGAATACATCAGTAGCAAAAACCGCATGCTCGTTGACTCAATGCCTCATGTCTGATACTGATGTGACGACTAAAGGCTAAAGACACGAAGGATAGACTCGCACCCGAGTCAAATAATGCCAAAGTGGGTACAGAACTCACAAGAAAAGTACCTACATACAGCGCAGAATAAGCACAACAAATCTCAAAATAATATAAATAAGGAAATACATACCATCCACGACATCAGGTGGTGCGCGGACCTCCTCCAATGTCAGCTAGAAATCTCTCCCACAAGCCCACGGAGCCTCGGCCTTCACCGTCCGACTATCAGTAGCACGTAAAGCAGCAGGAGTGGAACCTTGGGCTGATCCCTGAATGGGCTGAGGGAACTCGGCCTTCCGATGGTCGGTCTGGTTGCAGTGGAAGCAAAATACAAACCCCTTGGGGCAATCCTTCGCCATGTGCCCCTCTTTCCCATAATTGTAGCAAATCCTTGCCTGACATGATCCCTCGTGACTCTTGTCGCACTTTCCATAAGTGCGGCCCTTCTGGCCCCCAACTCTCGCATCAGCGGGCTTTTCCCACTTCGTCGCCGGCTGCAATTGTATTAGTCTCCTATCTCTGTCATGGGACTCCTCCTCCTTTTTGGTCTGCAACTCAATCTCAATCCCCCTCAACCAATGTCCGGTATTACGAGTTTGCCATGAACTCCCGTATATCCCTCCTCGGTATGCTCAGATATCAGCTCACACGTTCCTGCTCAGTAGACACGTGCTTAGGGCAAAACAGCGCCCTTTCATGGAACATCCTAGAAATCTCAATCACAGTATTTGTCTTCTGCTTGAGAGACAAAAACTCTTGGGCTAACCTCTCCCTATCCACCGGGAGAACATACTTGTCTCGGAACAACTGTGTGAATCTCTCCCAAGTCACTGCAGCATGATCTGTAGGAGTAAAGCTGGTTGTCAAAATCTTCCACCAGTCCTTCGCTCCCAAGCAAAACTGGTTCAGCGCAAACCGAACTCTCAAGTGCTTGGGGAATGAACATGTATAAAAACACCCCTCAATGTCGGAGATCCATCTCATAGCAGCAATCGGATCGTGAGTCCCATCAAACTCTGGAGGCTTCCTATTGCTGAACTCCCGGAACAACAACGAGTCACCTCCCTGTGGTCTAGCATCCGCTACGGTTGTGATGGCTGCAGCAGCAGCCTCAATAACAGCAGCATATCGCTCATCGAATTTCTTAACCAGTATGGTCTTAATAGACCCAAACATCTCTGGTATCACCTCTCAGATAGTTGTGACCACCTCCTCATGAATGATCTTGCGGATCTCCTCATCACTAGCACTACTGCCCTCGGGGTTGTGGTGTGTACCCACCATGATTTCTCTGAAACACAACTCACTCAAGCATACTCACACTCGATTTATCACCCCTACATGCTCCTTAGTACCCTAAGGATTCTTACTTGGGCTGCATACAGATCCGGTGTTTTCAATAGTACAGGCCCAATACTACCTTCCACATTAACCCGTAGTCACCCCAAGTCCTCCTCCTAGGATCCTAATTCACACGCACTCTATCTCTCATGAATAACAGACTACTGTCTCAGTAGATCCCTCATAAGCCCATCTAGGTATCTCTCCTAGATTACCCCTCGACTTAGAACTCTTTCTAAGTGATTCCTGCTAGATACTCCTACTCAACATATACTCAAGGCAAATAACAGATAGCAACATTTCCTAGGCTAAGGCATCACAAATCAGGCAAATCTAGCCATAAATATGAAATACCAAGCCTATCCTCTAGCATTCATCCCTAACATCTCATAATTATCTCATAACACAAATAAGTAAGGGTATTTTGGGAAATCACCGTTCGGCTCTAGCTGATTGTACACACTGCTCCAACTCGTTTTTCTCTTTAAACTCTTTCTCATTAGAAAAATCATTTCTTTTGAAAATCTTTCTCAAATCCTCAGTATGAGTCCAGACACACCCGAAGGTACATCAGAATCCCTCAAACCAAGGCTCTGATACCAACTTGTAACACCGTAAATTTTCAAACAAATTTTTCATTTTAAAAATCACATCATTCTCATAAACACAATTCACAATTCTCCAAAAATGACAATTTATCAAAAACACATGTTCATAAACTGTTTAAACACAATCCAAGATCCTCAAAACATAACTCCGTCTCATGTGTACAATCAAGTCGGCGCCTTCCCGTGATCCTAAGAAGTACCTGAAACACATAACATATAACATGGTAAGCACGAAGCTTAGTGAGTTCCCCAAAATACCACACATATCTCATTAGCCTCTCATAACTATCTCTCAAATAATACCCTTTGGTCGATGTGTCCTAGTGGAACCCTCCGATCCCATAACTCGGGTGGACCCTCCGGTCCTAACTCAGTAAAGCTCGGTATAATACACAGCATAAATCACAATGACATAATGCAGGATATCACAATACTCAATATAAGCACACAAGACCCTCCAGTCACACAAAATTACTACTCATGGAAAGTATAGTGAGAAGACTAGCCTAGTAGATAAGCAAATAGACCTCGTACACGAATCACCGATCTAGCCTCCGCCTAACACATATGATAATTATCTCTATTTAACACTTAAATCACAACTCCAAATAAACCAAGTTATTTTCTCTCTAATCTCTTGGAATGGGTAAAAGACTATTCTACCCCTCCATGGTCTCCATAATCCATGTCTTGACCAAACCCTATAGTCAATAGAAGTCAACCCTCGAGTCAACAGTCCATGTTGACCTGACTCGTCGAGTGCAACTATGTGACTCGTCGAGTCCTCTTGTTCCTTCAGAAATGTCATGAAAACCCAACTTAACTCGTCGAGTTGTCTCATCAACTCGCCGAATTACTCATGTCCAGACTCGTTGTGACAACCTGAAACTTTTTCCGTTATCTTTACCCGATTTCTGTTTATAAAATTTGGGTTTTATTAAACTCCGTCAAATTTCTTGGTTTGGGAAAGACTTTATGTTTCTAAATAAATATATTGTACTTTATACAAGTCAGAATAAACTGGAAATCACGCAAAAACACGAAATCTCACTCAAAAACACCGAGTTCACGGCCAGTACGAGTTTACGGCCGTAAACTCATGTACGGCCGTAAACCTGTTTACGGTCGGTGCCAAGTGGACCCCACCACCGACCATACCCCCTGGTCTATAAATACCGGACCCCCACCCTCATTTGAACCTTCTTGACCGAAAACACCCATTTTCTCTCTCTAACTCTCTTGACCGTAAACACCAAAAAGCCCTCCTTTCACCCGAAAAACATCGGAAATCGTCATTTGGGGCTGTTTGGGAGCCTCTGGAACACTTTTTCGTCGAAAACAAGTACCTTTGTTGTGACATCCCCAAAATCACGGCCAGAAAAGACCGGTTTGTTTATGCTTTGTTTAAAAATCAGAGTTACATTTTAAATGAAAGTGTTGCGGAATTTGTCCCAAAACAAAAATATGATAAAGATTTATCAAAAGCATTTCCATAGAAATGTATTTCATTAAAAGACTCGGGATGTCATGTTCGTACAGATCAAAAGCATAAACAGTACAATATAAGCCTTACTACATTATTTCATATCTACAGGCCTATATCCGTAATCTCTCGTCCAAAACATCACACCTATGCTCATGCGCCACTACCTGTAATACATAAAACTGAGTGGGTCAGGCTTGGGAGCCTGGTGAGCACATAGGGTTTTCAACCCACAATAAATAAGTTTATTAATTTCATCGATCAACAATAACCCGATTACCCGTTCCCGTTATCCTCACTTTACGTCCCTAAACACCTATCATAAGGGACCTAGCCTAAGGATCATCATCGGGACGGACACTACTGCTAAGGGGATTCCTCAGCAATAAATGTCCTAAAGGCAACCATGTGGGGGATGGAGTACACCGGTGAACATATCGTTCACAAACACCTACAGGTTGCGAGCCTGCTAGTGTTCCACTAGACTGTCTAGAAGAGTCCGTGGTCGTCATCCATACTCCGCTAGATGACAGAATCAACAACATCAACATCGAGGCCTCTCATCATTTTATCACACATCACCTATTTCATCTACCCATGTTTTACCCCAACATTTTCATAGATATAAAATACATATACAGTTTAAATCATTGAAAACATGTATAACAACGTTCATCTAGCATAGATAGCAAGTATTCAGATAATATGCACACATAGCACGTAATTTATATAAAATACTTCATATCTATGTGTAAGTTGAAAGTAACTATGCACTCACTTGTTAAGGTGATGATTCCAAAATCTGGCAGCGCTTGCTTCTAACGATTCTATTTTCCTTCGACGAAACCTAGCATTATTATCGCTAAATTTTAGTCTAATATTTACCGTGACCAACTATTAGTCTTAGTATTATTATTATTATATAAGCGTTAAACAATATTTTCCAACCACTATGTACAGACAGGGGCCAGACATAAAACACCGGAGGGCAGGACCATTTTGGCATATAGCACTTCTGAAATCCAACAACCCTATGCGGCCCTTTAAACCAGATTCCCCGTACCGCGAGTAGTTAAAAAAAATATTATAACGACACTTATATAAGTTATAATAATAGCTCAAATATTTATTATAAGTTCATAATAACAATACTAATTTTAAATATAAGTTATATTAAAATAAGGTAAGCATAACTTACTTACAAGGGGGTTTTAGCTAGGAGTCGGGCTCTGCAGGGGCAGAACTTCGTCGCTGAATCTTTCTAAGAAAGATTCGTGCAGCACTTCAGCGCTCACCTTACTATACTAAGCTACAGAAAGAGAAGTCGAATCACGAGGGACCGAAATGCTCGGGGGATAAGGAGAGAAAGACTCTTGAATCAAGAGAATGGTGCAAGAAATATGAGAGCCCAAGGCTCTTATTTATACTAATTGAATTTTCAAAAATTACCCTCCATAATTACTTAATGACCTTTTAGTTATATAAACAACTAAACACCCCTCTATAATACTATTATAAATGGATTTAATGATATTTGTACTAAACTAATGTCGAAAGAACTCAACATTAGTCTTATAATGACCGCATCGTCGATACCTTTCTAATGATGTATACATATGTGTACGTATACATGATTTATACTTTATTTTAATACGTAAATATGCTATTATAATTTGTAACTCGTTCATACGAACTCCGTTTTTGACGTTCTTTATATCCACGCGTAGGTGAAGACGTACTCTACAACTTTCGTTTAGACTCCGTCGGCTAATTTTGACTTTATTTTTAAAGTTATATTTTTAACAAGCCGGGACAGGATTGGTCTGTTTAAAATCTCATAACTTCTTCATACGAAGTCAGATTTAGGCGTTCTTTTTATCGATGTTCTTATTTTAACATATTCTACGACTTTCGTTTAGATCACTAAGGCTAAATCTCGCTCTATCGTAAATTCACTATTCACGCTTCCCGGTATCGTGCCGGTTCTGTCGTGAAACTTCGACAGGTCATAACTTCTTCGTTATAACTCGGATTTCGGCGTTCCTTATATGCACGGAAACCTTGAGACATATTCTACAACTTTATGTAGAGATATCAGGATTATCTCACACTTTAATTTTGACGCTCATTTTTATTCTTTATTAATTATACATTTATAATTAAATAATAAACACATATAATTCACATAATACTCAAATATTTCATCTTTATTACTTCAAAAAGAGTTACAAGAGTTGACATAGACTATTACATTAACAAAAATGCTTAGCCCTAAAACCCGGGCGTTACATTTGTTCTTGAGTTTACGGTCGTAATCCTTTAGATCTTCAAAAGCCATAAACCTAGTTCTCGGCCGCAAACCTTGTTCACGGCCATAAACCCCATATACGGCCGTAAACAGATCTTTCGTGGGGAAAAGCCTGTTTCCTCAATTCAACCGAGTCCCGGTAACATTCCTTAACCGAAATCAGGTGGTTAGCTGACACTTTATCTAACGAAATCGCTAATTTATATACATTTATGTATTTATTAGTATTAGGATTCCGTTAAGTGCCATGTGTAGGGATGAGCATATGGACCGGGGAACCGGCCGGAATCGGTACTGGAACTGGAACCAGCACCGGAACCGGAACCCGATGGAACCGGTCGGGCCGGGACCGGGACGTTATTTTTGTGGATTTTTGGAACCGGAAACCGGTAGGAACCATAACCGATATAACCGGAACCGGTAGAACCGGCAAAAACCGGAACCGTATGATGCTATTTTTCGAGAACCCGTTCCAACATTTGAAGACACGACAAGAACCGGTAGGAACCAGGAACCGGTAGAATCGTCGGGCCGGTTCGGTTCTTGATTTTGGCTGAAGCTGCATCCCGGTTCCCGGTTCGGTCCTTTTGCTCATCCCTAGCCATGTGCGTCGACTCAAGGATCTTCAAGTTCAATCCTTTGCAACCAACCAGCTGTGAGTTCATACTCCTACGTTTTACCGAGTTTTCATGTTTTCAAGGGGGAATACAAGCAAAAGTACAAGGAAACTTGTGCTCAAAATATATTATTTTTCTTAAGATAATAATATTTTCAGAATGCTTTTAACACGGAAAATAGTTTTACCAAACTATTAACATATCAACTCGTAGAAACAGTTTTCCAAAACTAGAGCAATGAACTTATGGATCCGGTAGCAAAATGTATTGTTTTATAAAGGACTCATGTTAATCACCAAAGGATTTTTAGTATTATTACTTGTAAATTTGTTAGCCTAAATGTTGGAGACATGTCCTTGGTAACACTCCACCGGAAATCCGAGTGTAGGACTAGCACTTATGACCAAAATCTCTTGTAGGGAGAGCGTGACTGTTCTGTATAGATCTATACGGGACTGACTATCCCGCACATGAACTGCTAGCTACAGTTAGGCAGCCATGCCTGGGGTGACAAAGTTATAAAACATATTGGCCCCGCTACGTGCCATATCAAGTTAATGTATGGTTATAAAACTTGCAACTTAGATAATAGAGATTTACTTTTGTAATAATGAATGGAGTGAACTAACCTCAAAGTAATAACCGATTTGATTACTAGAGGGTATTAATAATACCTTCAGGATTTAGTTCACCACATATTTATTAGTTTTATTTATGTAATAAGGCAAATATACCTCAAGTAACCAGGGTCTTTCAGGGAAACTACGTTAAACGATATAAGTATGGTAGATACTTGTACACCTCGGTTCAGAACGGATAACCAACCATCAACTTTTAGGGAAAATATAGGATTTTCCCGGGATAACTCGGCTTTTCATAAACGGATTGTTCTTACATGTAACTAACGAACTTTCATTATTGATTTCCATGATTCCTTAGTTTATGCATCCGAGTCATTTATGAAGAATACTTGATAGACTGTGGAATGCGTGGTTTCTGCCTTATTCCATGTTCCTTGTTTAGTTGTGGGTTTAGGGCAGATCCACACAGTTAACTGTCTATCCGGCATTGGTTTATACATAACTAGTATGAACCAAGAAATCATGGAATGAATGGGTTTTTCAAACACACTTTTCATAAGAAAATATAGGATTTTCTTGATGAACATTTTTCAAAAGGATCAAAGAAACATTTCTCCACCAAAACTATATGCTTATTAACTCACCAGCTTTATGTTCATACGTCTTCAAAACTGCTTGTATTCTCAGGACAACGATAGACAGGTACTTTGCCAACTTTTGGAGGAGACAGAGCATTTTGGAGTCTCGTCTTTATCTTTTGCTACTTTTGATGTATACAAACTATGTTTTCAAACATATGTAAATATTCATATTGTAATGTAATGGTTGTGTTTACTTTGATTGCTATGATACGATTGTTGTGATACTACGCATGACGTCAATCGCCCGCGGACGTTTTCGTCCTCTATTCTGACGGTTCGGGGGTGTGACACTCGTCGGGGAAAACCCTAGTTGACTCGTCGAGTCAGCTCATTGACTCGTCGAGTCCCTTCAGACCCTTTTCTCATTCAGATGTTTTAAGGCAGAGCTACGACCCCAAACTCTAGATCTAGCCTCCCAAGGCTGTGATACCACATAAAGTTGCAAGCTTTACGTCCATGTATGACACTTAGGGCTTGAAATGCCAAAACAACTTCCATTTAGGGTCTTAATCATAAAAGGTATTCTATTAGTTGGATAAAGCTGGGACCTTTGGACTCTAAGGACCTCACACGGTCTAGATCTGAAGTCTAAATCTCTTAGTAAGCTCAACACTCTCAAAGCCTCAAGGAAAGATGAAATAAGCCCTAAAACTCCATAAAATAGATGTAATCAAATTAATGAGCAAGGTGGAGACTTTTTACCTTCAATAGAAGTTGTAGATGAAATAACACTAGATCCAACAGTCCCTTCTCGACCCTTGCTTTGATACTCTCCTCTTCTCTTCCAAAAGTGTACTAAAATGCCCAAAGATTAGCTATCTTTCTCTCTTAGATCAATATGGACGATTAGGGTTTCACACAAGGGAGTAAGGTGGCTAGTGAGGCGGAAATGAGGGATTAAGGTCCTTTAAATAAGACCAACCCCTGAAGATTTAGGGTTTCCTCTCGCAGCGCCAACTCGTCGAGTTAGTCATAAAACCCACGTGTCCAATCCGTCTCTACTCGACAAGTTGGGGAATCCAACTCGTCGAGTTGCTCAATCAACTCATAAATAAATAAATAAATAAATATTATACCTGGGAGTCGGGATGTTACACTTTTCTTATTCGGACACTTTTAAGCGAAACCAAGGCTCCAAACTATAGATCTAGCCTCTAGGGCATGGTTACCACGTAAAGTTGCAAACTTTACGTGCATGCAAGGCCTTAAATGCCAAAACCCAGCTAAGGAAGAGGTTTAAGCCAAATAGAAGGGCCAAAGCTTGATAAATCCGATAACTTTATGACTATGAGGACTTAGAGGAGTCCAGATCTGAAGTTACAACTTTAGATCATGCCCAATACCCGAAATGACCCACAAATACACTAAAAATGGCCTTAAACCCATGAATAAGAAGATCTAACACTAGAATGGTCAAGGTAACAACTTTTTACCTTCAAATTAAAGCCAAGACGGAGTATGTACTAGATCTACAAGCTTCTCCTTGATCCAAGCTCTTGAGTCTTCAAGTTTCTTCCATTAAAACCACCTTCCAAGCTTTTACACACACAATGAGGAGTAATACACGATTAGGGTTTTCTGAGGTTAAAGGGGAAGATAAGAGAGGCAGAGGGTGGCTAATGAGCCTTTAAATATGGTGCAAAAGCCTGGAAATTAAGGTTTCACTTTCCAGCTCCAGCTCGTCGAGTTGGGTCCTCCAACTTGTCGAGTAGGTTCTAGAATCCACGCGGCTTTAACCTTCTCTACACGACGAGTTGGGGCATCCAAATCGCCGAGTAGGTCTAAACACATAAACATAAAACTTTAAAATTTATACCTAGGAGTCGAGAGGTTACATTTAATGCTCTGATATTATGTTATCAATCATGTGTGGTTTCTAATGCTAACTGTTGTCTAATTAGAAAAAACACATGGATAATTACAAAAAGAAACCTCGAATAATACGAGGATATCAAAATATACACTAACAACTACTTCAACTCGTCTTCTTTTTTGTCCAACTAATTATGAAAAAGATACCACAAATTTCATTAACTACAATATAAAATGTGTCAACACCTCCTGAAGAAACTATTTGTATGTTAGCTAAATGGAATTTAAAATTTCAGTTAATTTCCAAGAAAGACAAATAGTTTATACGAATACAGTTGTTGAAGTTTGAAAACAACATACAAAATATCTATAAGCTTTAGAATTGAACTGTTGTTTTTCATTCACTATGTAATGTTTATATACCCAAGTAGAAAGTAGAAAATAGATATTTACGGCTATACTAGAGCTAAGACTATATTGACTATTTGACCATTTGACTATATCAAATACACACGTTTACAACTCTGTTATTATCCCTGACAAGTTCAAGGTGGGAAGAACTTGTAACTTGGAACAAATATACATAACTTGTTCTTTTCCCAGTGGTTTGGTGAATATGTCTGCAGATTGATCCACAGACAAGACATGACATATTTTTAATTGATCAGCCTCCACCTATTCTCGAATAAAATGAAAGTCCAAGGCAATGTGTTTGGAACGGTTACTAATAATAGGATTTTTAGTCATGGAAATAACTCCGACATTGTTATACAACAGTAATGGTGGGGTGTTGATTTGAGCATGAAGGTCAGATATCAACTGCTTTAACCAAAACAACTCAGTTGTGGTGTAAGCTAGAGATCGATACCCAACTTCGGTGTTGGATAAGGCAACAACTTTTTGTTTCCTTGATGTCCAACTAATGAGATTTGGACCATGAAAAATGGAAAATCAATACTAAGAACGGTTGTCATCTAGATCTGAATTCCAACCAGAGTCGGATAAGGCATGTAGGCCTTTAGCATTGGTTGGTTTGAAATGTAGACAATGATTGAGAGTGACATTTAGATAATGTAGGATTCATTTAAAATCTTGCCAATGGCAATTTGTTGTAGAATGCATAAACTGGCACACAATGTTAACAAAAATGTATAGGCGTGTAATGGTATCATACTGAAGAGAGCCCAAAACTTGGCGATATAGAGTTGGGTCAGCAAAAGGATCACCATTCTTTTGAAGACGGTTGTACGGATCTGCTGAGGTGGACATAGGAGATGCTTCATACATGTTGTTTCTATGTATAACATCCATTATGTAGGCCTTTTGAGAGACTGTAATTCCTTATTTGTGTCGAGTGATTTTAAAGCCAAGGAAATAATGCAAATCGCCAAGATCTTTGAGTGAGAACATGTGATTTAGGTTGGTGATAAACTGATGCAGGTGGATGTCATTTGTTCCTATAACTATCAAATCATCTACATAGACAAGAACGTAAATAGTAGATGATGAAGAAATGTGAACAAAAAGGGATGTGTCTGACTGACATTCTCGAAAACCATGAGTAATCAGATATTGTCTGAGTTTACTAAACCAAGCTCGTGGAGCTTGTTTAAGACCGTACAAGGCTTTTTTTAACCGACATACATGTTGAGGTTTTGACTTGTCTTCAAAGCCTTTGGTTTGTTTCATGTAGACTGTCTCGGATAACTCACCGTTTAAAATGCATATTTATGTTAAGTTGTCGAATACACCAACCTTGTGAGAGAGCAATGGAGAGAACTGGGCATAGTGTTTTTGGTTTAATAACAGGACTGAACGTGTCAAAATAGTCCACTCCGGCTTCTTGACTAAATCCTTGAGCCACAAAGCATGCCTTGTACCTTTCAATAGTGCCATCAGAACGCCTTTTAATCCTGTAAATCCACTTACAACCAACAACATTAGCATTAGTAAGACATGTTACTAGTGACCAAGTGTTATTTTACATGAGAGCATCATATTCAGTCTCCATCGCATCTTTCCAACATGTGTGCTTTATTGCTTGGGAATATGTTCATGGTTTGATTTCAAGATGAGGGGAAGCAGTAGTAATGAAGGTTTTTGGTTTGAGGGAATTTGTATGTGCATGAGTGATCATAGTGTGCTGACTATTATCGTCCGGTCGGTAATATGAGGGTATGGTTGGTTGTTGTCTAGCACGGAAAGACACAGTGGAGTGTTGGTAGTAAGGAGATTGAGAGGTATTAATTTGTGGATAAGGTGTAATGGGGCTGGTACAATGAACAAGTGTAGGAGATTAGTTACTTTGTGTAGAGGGCGTGTTTTGTGGAGATGTGGATGGTGTTGAGGGTATATTAGGAGTAGATGGTGTCAAATCTAAGGTGGCAATAACAGTAGGTGAAGTGGTGAGTGGTTCCAAATTTGGTGAATTTTTTTATAGAGGAAGTGGTGTTGTATGGAAAAATTTCCTCATTAAAGACCACATGGCGTGAAATATATACACGAGAAGTTGATTGATGCTAACATATGTAACCCTTGTGTGAAGCACAATACCCCAGAAAAATGCAAGGCTTTAAGCGAAAATCAATTTTATTAGAGTTGTACAGTCGTAAATATGGAAAACAGAGACATCCAAATGGTTTAAGAAAATCATAATTTGGGATTTCTTGATATAATTTTTGGTATGGAGATTCGTAATCTAAAAGAGGTGTGATGGTACGATTATGTAAATAGGTGGCTGTTTTGAAAGCATGTTCCCAGAAAAGTTAAGGTAGGGATGATTAGGCTAATAATGTGAGCCTTTTTTTCAACAATTACTCTATTTTAGCGATCAATAACACCATTATGTTCTTTTGTATGAGGACAAGAAATTCTATAATGAATGCCATGGTTTTTAAGAAAGGTCGAAAATTTTATGTATTCACCACCCCAATCAGTTTGTAGAGATTTAATATCATAAGAAAATTGTGTTTTAATCATAGTTCTAAATTACAAGAAGGTAGAGAATACTTGTGATTTATGAGATAAAAAAATAAACCCATATGAATTTAGTGCAATCATCCATGAACAGAACAAAATATCTATGACCATTTAAAGAAAAAACTGGGGAAGGGCCCCAAACATCATAATATATTAATTTAAAAGTTTTTGTAGAATTAACATGAGATGAGGGGAGATGAATCTATGACTCTTTCCAAGTTAACACGAATCACAAACACTTGGAAATTTATTTGATGCGACAGGAGGATTAAATGAAGATACTAAACTCCGAAGAAGAGGTTCATGTGGATGAGCAAGCCGCCTATGCCATCCATGGAGGGAGGTGCGAATACCAGGGAAAGCTGTGTAAGAAGTGTTAGGGTGAGGCAGCCGTTACAAGCCTTAACTTCTATCCCCTTTGATGATTGTTTTGTCGTGCAATATCTTAACAATACAATGATTACGCCAGAATTCCATGTATACATCATTATCATCTGTTAATATAGACACACTAAGTAGATTTTTAGTGAGTTCGGGATTAACTAACACATTTTGTAATATTAGATTAGGCATAGAAGTTGAGCCAACATGAGAAATAAACAGATGGTTACAATTACCTACTTGAAGTTTGTCATCTCCTTGGTAATTGTCTGCAATATTGAGTTTTGAGACGTCAGGAGTGACATGGTCTATGGCTCCAGTATCAAAGTACCATGTTGGGTCCATGGCTATAGCAGATGGGATGTGTTGAGCTACATGAACCTGTCTTTGATTGTTTCTTGGATTAGGACTTCTTGAGGGAAAGTCGGTCTGGTTTGTCCTTTGCCAGCAGTCAATAGCTTCGCGCCCTGTTTTGTTACACAATTGACAGATCGGACGACGACGGCGTGAGTCTGAGTTGCGGGATGACTAAAAGGAGTTGGCGCCTTGTGTTGTGTTGTGTTGGTGAGAAGTTTAGCGGTTTACTATGAGAGCGGCATCGGTAGAGGATTGTGGTACAGAGGCAACAAGAAGATGCTCATGTTCGAGTCTTGCTTCTTCCTGGAGTAATAATCATGTAACATCATCAACAGTAAGAGCTTCCGAATTCATCATAAACGTTATAGTAAATGGACCGTAAGATGAGTCAAGTCCACCAAGAATGTAGTTAATCAGGTGTTCATCAGTAACTGGATAAAGATTCTCAGCTAAGGAATCAACAATCAAACGTTTACGCTCAATATATCTGATTATTGACATAGAACCTTTATTAAGGGACTAGAGTTGAGACCCGAGTTGCATACGAGAAACCCTAGTTTGGGCTTGAAAAGTTTTCTCTATGATTTGCCACACTGTGAAAGACGAAGTTGAGCGTGCAACTAGAGCAAGAGTCGTTTTTGATAAGGTGGATTTTAGCTACAAAAGAACAAACTGATCACGCCTTTTCCATGTGGCGTATTCAGGATTTGGTGTAGTTGTGGCAGGAACGGCAGCAACAGCAGGTGAGGCAACGGTGTCCGGAACTGCTTCAATCGTAGGTATAGTGATAATTTTCGGTGGTGGCTGAGGATTCAAGACAAAGTCTTCCAACTCAAAGGTCTCAAGTGCCAAAACAATGGTAGTGCGCGAGAGTGAATAGTTGGATCGATCAAGTTTGATCGTGATTGTAGGGATCTGGAAATTTAGGTTAGTGGTGGTGGTAGTGGCTAAATTAAGAAGATTAGGTCTTCCAGAAGCCATTAAAGAAAACGAAGAAAGAAAGATATATGGGGTTTCTAGTGTAAGCAAAGCTCTGATGCCATATAAGCTTTAGAATTGAACTGTTGTTTGTAATTCACTATGTAATCTCTATTCTAATAAATAAATAAGTTTAATCTCCTATTGACAAGTATCACACTATTAGAAATCATCATTAATATTATATGTCACATATCATGACACATGTCAACCTATTAATTCTTTATTTCAAATTTTAAATTTTAAATTTACTATTCTAATTACGTTAAATTAATAATTGATTTTTCATTTTAAATTTCAACTTTTAAATTTCACACTCTAATTACATTAAGTTAATAACATTAGAATAAAAAATAAAATTAAATTAATATATATTATAAAATGATATGATTTCATATATTTATTTAAATCAACGATTATAATTTTATATAACTTAAAAATATCTCTTAATTAATAATTTATTTAAAATAATTTATATGAATTAATTGGTTAATAATTTTGAGTTTTTACTATGAAAAGTTATAAAGTAGTGTTTATATACACAAGTAGAAACTAGAAAAGAGATATTTACGGCTATACTAGAGCTAAGACTATATTGACTATTTGACCGTTTGACTATATCAAATATGCACGTTTAGTATATCACCGTATTCTACACGTAACTCTTTACAAAGTATAAATCTTTTATTAATATTTATATATATTTTTTTTTTAAGTATGATGAAAGATGTGCATAAAAAATCTTTACATTCCATCGCTATAGTGGCCCCAAATTTTAATTACCAATTATGTTTTTTCTTGATATTTTGGCAAGTTTATTTATGCAGTGAGTCCCACGTTTCTATGTCCTGGTGTGCCAAGTGTGCAATTTTCTCTTCATTCTCAAAATGTCACTTATGCCCTGATACACAATCTTTTATTTGAGAGTAAATTGTAAAAATGATTCATGTGTAAGGTTATTTTAGTTTTTGGTCCAGCTTTGACTATATTACGGTTAGTTTTTGTTATTGTAAGACTCTACCAATTTTGGTTCTTATCTCAATCTAAATGACTTTTTTTTTTATATTTTTGTTATTATAAGACTCTACCAATTTTGGTTCCTATCTCAATCTTTGTTATTGTAAGACTCTACCAGAAGACTCTACCAATCCTGGTGTACCAAGTGTGCAATTTTCTCTTCATTCCCAAAATGTCACTTATGCCCTGATACACAATCTTTTATTTGAGAGTAAATCGCAAAAATGATTCATGTGTAAGGCTATTTTAGTTTTTGGTCCAGCTTTGACTATATTACGGTTAGTTTTTATTATTGTAAGACTCTACCAATTTTGGTTTCTATCTCAATCTAAATGACTTTTTTTTTTACATTTTTGTTATTGTAAGACTCTACCAATTTTGGTTCCTATCTCAATCTTTGTTATTGTAAGACTACCAATCCTGGTGTGCCAAGTGTGCAATTTTCTCTTCATTCCCAAAATGTCACTTATGCCCTGATACACAATCTTTTATTTGAAAGTAAATTGCAAAAATGATTCATGTGTAAGGCTATTTTAGTTTTTGGTCCAGCTTTGACTATATTACGGTTAGTTTTTGTTATTGTAAGACTCTACCAATTTTGGTTCCTATTTCAATCTAAATGACTTTTCTTTTACATTTTTCTGTTAATCTACCTCTTGTAATAAATGAAACCTAAAAATGACACGTGTCAACTTTTTAGAATGTTTTTTAACACGTGACATTTTTCTATGATTTTTATTATTTTTTTTATGGTAACAAATTAAATTCAATTCATATTCAAATTTTGAAAATACAAATCATATTCTAATAACATTATTATGTTTATTTTGTTTAACAAATTAATTCATAATTACTTACAATTGGAAATATCTTTGTTTTTTTGTCATTTATTATTTTCTATCTATATAAAAGTTTAAAAAATACCGACCATGGTTTCCACGGGTTATAACCTAGTTTAATTTTAATTGAATGTTTATTATTATCAGAGGGGATCCTCACAACCACACAGCCACCAATTCCCATATTCTTCCTTTTATGTCATGACACGTCATCATAATGAATACACCTTCGACCGTTTTCATTTTTTCGACGAGAGACCCACCCCACGACACTCACATCCAACCCCTTCCCTTCGCCTCCCCTCCCTACTCATATCTCTTTAGAAGGCCACACCTCCCCCATTTATTGTGACCAATAAAGTTCCCCGGAAGAGGTAAATACACAAAAACAAAACTACTTCATCTCACATCTACCCGTACCAAACTAACATTCCCCCTAAATATATCTTTTAAGGATAGCCACGCCGCTCTTTCTCAATTTGTTGTGACCAATGAAACTTCCTAACAAGCTTTAATTGCTGCATAAAAATATATTTACCAAAATTTGCAATGTTTCTACACCTTCAAAATAGCTAAATCTTTTTCAAGTTTCATGACATCATTTTATTCTACCGGGACATAAGCAATAGTACAAGATTGATAGGGCAACGATTTCATCTAGGGATATAATTAAAAATTAGTTAGCACCGTTCTAAAGGGCTTACCATGGCCAAGTAAATGCATGTCATGAATCATGATAGGAAGGCTCATCTTCATAGGACACTTTGAAAAACACCAACTTAAGCTCTCTCTCTCTCTCTCTCTCTCTCTCTCTCTCTCTCTCTCTCTCTCTCTCTCTCTCTCTCTCTCTCTCTCTCTCTCTCTATATATATATATATATATATATATATATATATATATATATATATATATATATATATATATATATATATATATCAAACTAAAAAGTTTAGAAACACTAGGTACTATCCATTTTACGATTAATTAAACTCTAAGTACCTGTTAAATGGGTTAACAAATATTGTGTGTTATTTTTTTGTATGTTTCGGTTAGAAAGTGCAAAATCATTAATTTTACAAGGACTAATATTATAAAAGCCTTAAATTTTTAACGGTACCCAGATATTTTTTTATTATTGTTGTGGCCACAACTTTCTCACAGAATTGTCACTTTAGCCTATTTAACAAGTTTCATGGTTAAGTTGGTTAACTTTTTTGCAAAATCAGTCCTAAAAGTTCAAATTTAGTCTCTAAGGTTTGAAAAAAATTACACCACATGGTTTTTTAACTTTATTTTTCGTTTTTTGTATACTTTATTTATTTTCGGTTTTTTTATAAATATATGTATATTTTTTATTTTCTTTTTATATATATACTTTACTTATTTTCGGTTTTTTATTAACTTTATTCATTTATACACACATTCACAGTTTAATCAACTTAATATAAACATTCACAATGAGTTATAAGCGTTTCTGACATTGATATGAGACAACGACGAGGGGATGGAGGAAACGGGAGTCGAGTCGCTGTCGATGATGACGAGCGAGTTTAATACACACATGCACCGTTTAATAACTTGTTGAAGCATTTCATCAAACACCTTATATGCATGTTGTTTCCAAAACTTCTTTACCTAAACACCGTCACTGAAAAGTACTAGATCATGAAGAAGTAGAACAAGGATGAGAGAAAGAGAAAACGGTGGTGGAAGAGATCTAATGCATTGGTTGAACCACAGCTGGCAACCATGAAAACATACCACATCTATTTTGAAATTAAGCAAACACATCAGATTTGAAATGTGGCATTTCACCATATATATATATATATATATATATATATATATATATATATATATATATATATATATATCAAAAAAAAGAGATGGAGACGATAGAAAGCCACATTGGTGGCGGTTGATGCTAGTGGTGGTGGTCCTGGTGTTAGAGTAGTGGTGAGATGGAAGCATGGGTAGCGGTGATGTTAGGCGTATTGGGTTATGAGGTTCTTTGGCCACAAATGTGTAAACACAACGGAAGCATATAAATCAAAACTTAACAATAACTCAACCAAGTTCAGACCAATCAATGCAGCTAAATAAACAACTAAAAAGAATGATAAAAAGAAACACATACACTTGTAGCCTTCATTTTTTTCTTCTCACTAGCTTTTTTTTTTGAACGGTTGGTTAATAGTTAGAAATTATTATCACCAAGTTAGTAGAAATCTCCAACGCCTGGATTAGAACTTAGGATCTCTAATCTAAAAGGCAAAGCCTATAACAAGTGGGCTAGTCCCAGATTAGCTTTCTCCTCGCTAGTTGATCGAATGGATGAGAAACCGACGTAGGATTCCTCTGATGTGATCGCACTTAATACACAGTAGACCAGCCAAGACACCTCTGGAACAAACCACCTGCAAACCCTAAAGCGATTTAGGGTTTCTCATCGAGCACGACACGCGACTCAAGGGCGCGGTGCGTTCGAAGTAATTGTTCGAGGTTTAGAGAATGAAAAGAAGGGGTGCTATTTCTTTAGGGTTTCTCATTTGAGATCAATTGATTTTCAGTATAGAAATCCGAAAATATGATCTCCTTCTACCCCGACGAGAATATCTAATCAACTACCAAAACACATATGTCGGAACAAAGCCTCACATGGCGTTCGATTCGTGATTTTAGTAAGAATATCCACAATAATGGCATGTTTGCAAGAGATTGTAAGGGACGCATCAAAAATACAGTCATGTTTAAAAAACAAAAAATATATATACTTTCCATACGACACTGAAGATAATAATGGATTGCTTATGGTGCTCCAGAACGGACTGTTCTATACATTTCGAACTTATTCGTCGTATTCCAGACATGTTCTTCATGTTCTAGAATACGAAATCCATTCCGGAATTATCTAAGGCACATGCTATTGTAGACCGAACTACTTTTCTAATATTTTTGGTTTTTAGTAATATCAAATAGCTACCTATCTATGGCTCATGTTATCAGTTAATACAACATTTTGTAAGCGTTTTTCGTTCCGGACTATATCGATGTGTTTTGGACTTTAGATTTACAGTTATAATTACAAAATTCAATAAGTACAAGTAAATGTGTGAAGAACTTACACATAAAGATATCAATTCATCGAAATCAAATGTCATTTCTTCTTTGCCAAAATTGAAGATATTATGACATGCATTCCGGAATGTGTTGTGTGCATTTTGTCCACAACACGATACGGAATGGGTCGGGCCGGATAATTCCAGTCTGGAATGGCTCATTCCGTAATAAATGGTTCTTATATATATTAATGATAGTTATTCTTTATTCAAGATGCCTTAGATACTTGGTTGGATTACTCAGTTTCTCATAATTAAATCTCAAATTTTATTGGTTTAAGTCGAGTTGGTATTTTTGTTATCGGAACTCATTGTCTATAATATGGGAAACAGAGAACAAAATCACAACCGTATGTCCAACGAAGTTCACGTGAACACGTGAAGTGAAAAGAATCCAACTAATAACGGGATTCAACTTTCTTTTCATAAACTTTTTGAAATCCAATTCAACCCTCTTATCATTTGTTTAAATGACTTTAAGACCTTTTCTAAACTACGTTGTCAACAATGTACTTGATTTCTTTTATTATTGTTATTAAGTTTATAATTTATCAGTTAAAATTTGTTTCAAGCAAAAATAATATTAAATTGTGGAGATTAATTCTCATTTGACAGTTTGACTTTATAGTAGCCAGGCAAACCAAGCTTTCGTGGGCTAGCTCCTATAAAAACAATTGACATCAAAACGTATCATGGGCCAATTTTATCAGAACTTTTTGGTTTGACCTTATTGGTAGTTTTAGGTCAAACAACTAGCGTTTATATTCTTTAAATTTGTGGAACCTAATGTATTGTATTAGATAGTCATCCAGCAGAAGCAATCAAATCTTTCTCGTGTTCATTCTGGACAAAGTCAATCATCTTGATCGTATGAACCACATAAAGGATTGTGTCTTGTTTGTCGTTTTGCATACTCTGTTGAAGAAATCGTTTATCAAATTGTTAAAGTGCTTAAACCCTAACAAATACGTTTTACATGAACCAAGTGAACTAACATACATCGTTAAATACCATGATTACACACAAAAAATATTGAAGTAAATAAAACGGACAAGCATATTTTTACATATATGTTACAGAAAATGAGACAAGTAGAAGAGAAAAAATGCAAAAGAGAAAAATAGTATCATTGCCATAGTGGCAATGGATAGCAAACAATGGAGAAATTTCAAAGGATTGGTTGAGTGTTGGGTTTGGCCATGTGCAATAATACCACATGAATTTCTGAGATGATCTGTTCCTAGTCTTGAGTCTTGACAAATCGGCTACACAACACAATGCATTTGGGTCCATAAAACTGAACCTTTCGTATATGTGTTTTCATCAATGGGTCCCTCTTCAAACAAATAGAAAAAATAAACCGGCCAGATTTAAAATTACCCTAACCCAAACCGGTCATTCCATAGGTTTTTTTGTTCAAATCTAAAGAGGCACAAAAAAGTGGACAATTTTACATTCCACATGCATTAAACTAAGAACATGACTCATATTATTGGAATATAAGATGCAAAATTTTGTTTTACCCAAAAAGATGGAATACAGACTTACTGTGTAAAAGACGTAAATATTATCATCATCGAGAATAGCTCTAGAAAAATCAATTGTTTACTAATGCCCTTTCGTTATGCAAGAAATGGCGCAACTAAAAATGATCATTTAGTACTGCAGTTAGCATGCATTTGACTAAGACTGAAACCGATACAAATGAGCCAAAATTGCAATATTTGTTACATCCAAAAGATGGAACAAGCACCCGTTCGTGATCACTTATCTGTAAAAAGACTACTTATCTGTAAAAAGACGTAAATGACTTCACCATCCTCGTAACTGCAAATAGCCCTAAAAGGTCAATTTATATCAACTAAAACTACTAGTAGCATTAAAATCAAAGATTCTCAAAACACAATTAGCAAGAAAATACATCAAAGACAAAATCTTGAAACTAAACATGCCTAATCCTCATACTCGGTCTCTTCATCATCATCATCGTCGTCTTCACCATTACGATCACCATAACCCCATCGATCCTCACCATTATCACGATCTTCTTCAGTTTCTTCACTATCTTCTTCCTCATAAACACCCTTAACAATCGGCCATGGTTGCTTCTTCATTACATTTCCCACCATTGGAGCCTTGTGGTGCACCACTTTAGCCGGTGGGTGCCTTACATTTGGTTTGGGTCGGTTTTGTTTATGGGACTTCGGGTTAACCCGTTTACCCGTATTATGCCCATCTTGGTCACTACCCGCATCCATTTCATGATCATGATCCGTGTTTTTCGGATTTTCTTCTTGGAAATGACCCGGGTGTTCTCTTCTTAAATGAAGATTTAGTTTGTATTCATGGATGTATGCTTTCTCACATCCTTCATATGGACATGCATACGGACGATCGGATGATGCAGATGTGTAAGATTTTGTGGGTTTTGGAGGTGGTTTTTCTATGGGTTGTTGTATATGAACATACTTCAATGGAGCTTCAATCATCATGTGATTGTTGTTTTGCTGAAATTTTTTAAAAGATCAAGATTAGGGTTTGAAATTTGAATCATCTTTCAAGAAAACTTGATCACTATTTAAACTTGAAGCACTAACCTTTTCATGGTGAGACATAATGTGATTCTTTAGCTTGTATTCATGAGCATATCTTTTCCCACATTCAGAGTATGGACAAATATGATAATTCTCTTGTGAATGAGTTTTCATATGTGACCTTAGGTTAAAATCCAACGAGAATGCCTGTATTTATACACATAAATATTATAGGAGTTAATTAATAATGTTTAATTGTTCATTTTAGCAAAAAAAAAAATGTTTGATAGTGTCATTACCTTACCACAACCTTCATGAGGACAAACAAAATTTCTTTCCCCTGTATGAATTAGATAATGTCTCTTTAACTTTGAGCTATCCAAAAATTTCTGCAACATTAACATAAATAAAATTAATAAATCCATGGCGCATTAATAAAAAAGATAATAGTAAAAGATTTACCTTTCCACAATTCTCATAATGGCAAATATATTGTCTCTCTCCATGAATGTGGGAATGCTTCCTTAAAGCTCCAGCATCAATGAAAGTTTTTCCACAGCCTTCATAACTGCAAAGAAAAAGAACTTCAGTTGTTGGTTCAGGTTCAGGTTCTACAGCCTCCATCTCTTTTGACTTTTCTTCATTCATGGCGTTTAATTGAGACTCTACAAATATGAGAATTCTAATATTAAATAGATTTAATGATGTTAGAATGAAAGATTTAACATAAAGATGTAATTACTAACCTGTGACCCATTTCATAACAAAGCATTTGCCACCTGTTGACACGACATCTTGTGGTACCCTAGATAAATAATGATCAGATTAGTACCAGTGTTATGAATCTTGAAGTTGTCATAATCATTTTTTGATGGTGTTGAGTGTTAAGAAAATTTTCACTGTTTAGTGTCAAACTGATTACGATAAATAATCAGGTAAGTGAATTAGTGAAATACTGAAAGTAGAAGTAGGTCTTTAGATGATGAAAAGGGGGAGTTGTTTTAGTGAAAAAAAAAAAATAAGGCATCAGGAGATGTAAAGGGTAAGCGCTCGTTGTTGTTGGGAGATGACTACGGCATTTAAACAAACAGGTGGAGTGCAATGGATAAACCCTAATACCCTAGAAAATTTGATGGCCATCAACCACAAAAATTAATCACAAAATATCCGCATTATTCATAATGGCAAGCTCGAAGCTGAATCATAACTTGGTTCTACCGATCTTGGTAGTTGTAAGCATAAATTCATCTTTACCAAGAAAATAAAAATGGGGCAATGCTGTAATTACTTCAAACCCATATAAAGGATCAAGTATATCTCTCGTATCGACACGAATGAAGCTGTCTCAGTTTTACCCCTTTCGATTTCCACCAAAAACTGATCAATTAGGTCTTGCGAATCAATCACATTCACATAATCATACACTACATAAGATAATTAAAGGACAGAAGGAGAGGCTTTTTTATTACTTACCATTCTTTGAACCACTTAACAGTGGGAGTTTTAGACTTGATGAAATTCCGCCGTTCGAAGGGGTTGTGATATGAGTGATGATCCATTAATGCAGTCGTCTTGATGGGGTCTTGTTCTGCTAATTGAGCTGAACCCAATGGTTTGATTACATAGAAATTAGGGTTTCGAGCACATAGGTTGTTCTCGAATTTGGATGGGAAATTAGAAATGAGTCGGCGATTGAACGAAGTCGTGAAAACACTGACAGTGGCAGGGAATTCTGGACTCCGGCGAGCAGCAAGAAAACATTGCGAAAAAGGGGAAACCGTTTCTGACACGTCTAATGGAATTTTTATTTTTATTTTTATGTTTGTTTAATTTAATAAAACTAAAATGTTTTTACAAGAGAAAATTCATAAAAATCACTACTAAAATTACTATAGTTTGATTTTTCTTTTCGATTTAAGCACTAAAATCACTATGCGTTGATTTTTTTTATTTAACCATTAAAATAACTATTGAAAATTTGTTTTAATTTTGATTTAATCATTGAAAGTTTATTTTTTCCCACAGTAACCGTTGTAAGGTTTTTTTTGGTATTAAATAGCAAACACCACTCGGAACAATATTTTTTTGGTTGAGATCAGTGGCGGCGGCCCTGGGGTGGTGCCGGCGGTGCGGTCGCACCGTCGGGCCTCCAATTTTAGAGAGTCTCCGATTTTTGGGATAATTTATAGTTATAGTATTGGTATATTTGTAAAATCTATTTTTATGTTTTATCAATAAATAAAATTAGTCCGGTAACATTTGGTTCCAATTTTAGATGCATTTTAATTATTAATAAAATCAACAAAAATCAAAATCTAATCATAAATTTAAAATTCATCAACAATTTAAGGAAAATATCTATATCCAAAAAAAATGCAAATCTGTTTTCTTTATAAATTTTAGACAACATTTTTATATTTTATAAACTCACCAAAAAGTAAGAAAAAATCTCATAGATGAAAGTTTCATAGATGAATTTTCTTTTAAAAATGCTAAAAGGTCGATATCTAGAAAATAGTAATGCGTTATTCTTTTTTTTTTAAAGTTGTTTATAATAGTTTTACAGTTTTATTTGATTACCAATGAGTGAAGACATTATTTTGTGGTAGTGAATTTATGAGATGTTTTTTAGCAACTTTATGTTTTGAATTAATGGTAACAAATGTAATTAATAATATTTACAAGAAATTTTTTGTGGCGCCTCACTTTAGTTTTTGCACAAGGTCTCCGAAATATTAGGGTCGGGCCTAATTGAGATGAATAATAAAATAGACTCATATATATATATATATATATATATATATATATATATATATATATATATATATATATATATATATATATTGATGTATCAACCGAAAAAAAAATCAAACTATAATGGAGGTTTTTATAGAATTATCCCTTTATTCCAATTCTAATTATTATGATTTTTTATTGGGGATTTTAAATACACCCGGAATAGAAGTCAAAACTACTTGTTGAAAACTATTAATGGTAAGTTAATTAAAAAAATATTAAATGGTCCTTGTGTTTTGGTTTTATTTTCAATTTTGTTTCCCAATTTAAAAATTAATAAATTGTATCCCTATAATTTATGAATATTACATTTTTAGTCATTGTTTCAAATAAAATCACTAAATTATTCTTCCTTTTCCTTTGTTATTTTCTTTTAATTATTTATTATTATTATTATTATTATATTACAATTTTATTTGTTCTTTGTTTTAATAGAGTTTGTATAGATTGCATATATTTTTTTTTCAAATTATATATATATATATATATATATATATATATATATATATATATATATATATATCAAAATTACAAAAATAGTCATTATGGTTTGCCAAAAGTCACAAAGCCAGTCCCTGATAATTTTTTTTACGAATATGGTATCTGTGGTTTCCAAAACTTGCATGAGTGACCCTTTTTGCTAACGTCGTATTATACATAATCTGGTTTTTATTAATAATTTTCATTCGTTAACCTAAAAAAAACTAGTTTTACGTGTTTATTTTTATATATTTTTCGGTATAATTCAAGGTGGTTAACCTTTTCTTTTGTTTATTTTTTTAAATTACATTGTTTTTTTTTATAAAATTTTCGGTTTAAATTCGAGTTTGTTTACGTTTCGAACAATAAAAAATAACGATCACAAACAATTAAACGAACAATAAAAAATATGATATGATATGATATGATTTCACAATTATAACAAATAAAATTATCATTTTCATTTACTGTCGTTTCGTCAAACAATGTCATATTTTAAGTTTATTAATTATCATGGACATTAACTACATGAATATTACAATTATTACGTGGTGCATTCGGTGGAATATATTCATTAAGTCAAGCATTATACAATATTTCTCATCCAGCGGCACGTTCTGATCTGTGGTGACGCGGAAGTGACATAACTGTAGGCATTGGATGTAATTCTTGTAAATCAACTTTTACGTAATGACCATTATAAACGAAGGCGGTAACAATAGATCTATGATGTGAAATATCTTGCGGACCATGCCAAAGTGGAAAACAGGTCGACGAACCTTGTTTGTCTAAAAAATAGACAATTACACCATACTTATTAGCGATGAGAAATCCAATATCCGGCATAATCAACCAATATTCACTTTGTGCAGAACCAAATCCAGTGAAACTCAACGAGTGTTGTACGTTGTTTATGTCATCCTAAAAAATCATTGAATATCGTCTCCAATTTTCTAATAACTCGTTGTATAAGTCTGAGCGGATTTGACGCCAATAATTTTGACTATACCCGAGGGAGACCGCTATTGCCCGAAATCCATAATTTCCATCTCCCTCCACGTCTTCAATGTTTGTAACGTATGGATGAAATTCATTTGGAATTTCACTCATAAGTGAATTTGAATAAAATGTTGAAGGTTGTTGAAACGAAAATGTATTGTGCCTCTCTGGTTCCTGGTTTAAATCAAATTGATTAGACCCATTATAATCTAGCATAGGCGTCGCAAAACTATGTCTACGAGGATATTGAGTCGTTGGATCTTGAGTAGGCGGAACAGTAGGTCTTGTTTGTGTACTCAACCGCGGACGTCCACTTGGTACTTTGTTTTTGTGAGAAGTAGGTTGTCGAAGCGAAGTTGTTGATGGTGAAAAAATATCTTTTAACTTCCGCACCCAACTGAACTTACTAGATCTTGATTGTTTTTTCAACTGTGTGTTAGACGTTTGACCTTCAACATCAACATCATCTTCTAGTTGGATGCATGGATCTAAATTAAAATTTTTCCAAAAGTTATGAATGGAATCAAGTGGTATTGGATTTTCATTTTTAACTATACCGCTTGTTCGTGCGCACATGTTTGCCCATGACTAGTACGCAGTTGACATCCACAAATTCCAAGAAATTTTATTTGTTCAAATTACTTGAAAATTATTTCAAGTTCATAAATTGAAACATTACCAACCAAATATCTGAAAATTGGATGGACGAAACGATGTCGTGCAACAATCATGCTCTGTCCTAAACTTGCTTTGATTGCATAGTCTTGAGACTCAACAGCATCATGAATTCTTGGTAATACCGTCGCTAAATCTGATTGTGATGAGTCCAAGTATAATTTTACTTTGGCATGCTGACTCTCCACTCTATTGGTTGTGTAATTCCCAAAATGGAGAAATACATCGGTCCAAACAGATACAAACTTTTCTTTATATTGTGTCAACCACGTTTACTTCAAGTAAGTAATAACTTCTGAAACATAATACACTTACATCAATTTTGAATATATATATATATATATATATATATATATATATATATATATATATATATATATATATATAACTAACAAATCTAAAAGATATGTTAAATTTACCTTTATAGTCCACCAAAATGTTTTCGACTTGTAAGAGATTGGAATTGTATGCTTCCTCAGTTTCAGATTCAATTAATTTTTTCCATCCTTTATAAAAGGAGGTCCAACAACAACGATGCACTAAAAACGTTTTGTATTTTCTCTTAATGCTTGTATTGATATGTCATCTGCAAAGTAATCCTTTAGCTTCTGGAAATACATTATTGCATGCGTTCATGCAAGCCAAGTCTTTATCCGTGACAATTACACGTGGAAACATGCCACTATCTATTGTTGATTTTAAACACTCTAGTGCCCAAGTGTAGTTGGATTCTGTTTCCTTATGCATGTAGACAAATGCTACGCAAAAAGGTTTGATTAGTTGGAGTTACACCAACTATTTCAAGGAGGGGAATCTCGTACCTGTTTGTTTTGTATGTCGCATCCATCAACATGACATGTGGGAATGTGCGCCACATCTCCAATGATCTTTGGTGAGCAAAAAACAAATCTTAAAGCTCGTTAGTTGACTTATCGGCACGACTGTAGTAGATATAGCCATTCTCAGCCAAGAAAGACATAACAACTTGCATTTGAGTTTTGCCACTATTCTCCTTCATCCTGAATTTCTGGCGTGCATTATATATAGTTGGAAGAATAGATAAATTTTCTACATTTTCCTTCTTTAATGTAGATAATATATCTTTTGGTTTCACATTTTTTCTTATCAAATCTTCCACTAATTGGGTTTCATCTATAGAAAGACGCCTTGGATATGGGTGGCCTTCTAAATATAAGGCGGGCTCGTGATTATGCATTTCACATATGACTTTTAATGACCAACAATTATCTTTTGATGAATATTTGCCTTTTAGTGCGAATGGACAATTAATTTTTCTGGTACCGGTATTTTTTGTGGATGTTTTCTTACTTTTGTATGTACCGCTGCGATCACAATGAAAAAAAATATTTGAGTTAGCAGTGGATCTTTTTATTACAATAACGTAACCAAGTCCACGCCCCGTATTTTACACCCAGTCTATTAGTTGCTAACGAGAATTAAATACCTAAAAAAAATATTAGATACAAGTAAACTTATTGATTAATAACAATATTAATAAATCTAAAACTTTATACCATGCTAGTTTCAAATTCTGATGTCATTGATGAAGTAAGTATTTTCATTATCGTCATCTTGAGATGCATTGTTTGTATGAATATCATTAGCCTAATCAATACATACAAATATAAATATGTGATATATAAAAACATAACTATATGAGTAATAATACACGGATATACCTCGTAATTTAACTCATCAAACGATGACAAATATTCTGGCCAACTCATTTTCTTTTACTTAGCCTATCGTTTTTCAAACTATCGTACAATGAAAATGAAGTTTGGGACACATTCATTTATAGTGAAACTTTAGGCATGAAAAAGAGTACTATATAAATTATAGGGTAAGTTAAAGGACCATAAATGTAAATATAGTTATATTATTTTGATTTGATCGTAGTGGTATTCATTTACACCGCACTAAAATAAAGATAGGGTATTTATTGTAAATGTATGGCAAGTTAAAGGACCATAAATTTAAATATAGTTATATTATTTTGATTTGATCGAAGTGGTTACACCGCACTAAAATAAAGATAGGGTATTTATTGTAAATGTATGACAAATTAAAGGACCATAAATGTAAATATAGTTATATTATTTTGATTTGATCGTACTGGTATTCATTTACACCGCACTAAAATAAAGATAGTGTATTTATTGTAAATATATGGCAAGTTAAAGGACCATAAATATAAATATAGTTATATTATTTTGAATTGATCAAATCATTTACACCGCACTAAAATAAAGATATGGTATCTAATGTAAACACATTATAAGTTAAAGGATCATAAATATAAATATAGTTATATTATTTTGATTTGATGGTAGTGATATTCACTTAAACAACACTAAAATAAAGATATGATATTTATTTTAAATATATGGTAAGTTAAAGAACCATAAATGTAAATATAGTTATATTATTTTGATTGGATTGTAGTGGTATTCATCTACACCACACTAAAATAAAGATAAGATATTTATTGTAAATGTAGGGTAAGTTAAAGAACCATAAATATAAATATAATTATTAATTTTGTCTAATACGAAATGGAAAGGTGGGAATATTATTATCTTTTAAAATAGAAAAGGGTGTAAACTGAAAAAATTACATTCGTGTGTGTGTGTATATATATATATATATATATATATATATATATATATATATATATATAGTTTGTATGTATAGGTAGACGCAAATGTAACCATGACGGAAATATAAGGCGTTGTGTGTGTGTGTGTATATATATATATATATATATATATATATTAAAAAAGAAAATAATTAAAACTGAAATCAATATATAAAATGGAGTACTTGCCGGCCAAGCCAGAGCGTGGCACGTCCCTGGTCTAGGCGCGATATGGTTTGATTAATTTTGCCTATAAATAGCAGCTCAGCGACATTTCACTCCTCACACCTTCCAATGTTTCTCTAAAAATTTCCTACTCTTAAGTCCAAATTTCTCTAGTATTTAAAAGTCTTTATCGAAGCCCGAGCATTAGAGAGCCCGGAAAAAAGAAGTTGTTAGGTCGGAGTTCTGCCTGCGAATTTTCTGGACTTTTTTTCTAGAAAACTCTATAACTTATGTTGTACTTATTATGCTTTAAGTGTAACTTATATTTATGTTTATAATCTTTATGGACATATAAAATCATATTTATCAGTGATTCCATGTGATAATATTGATTGATCTACTTACGGGGGTAATGTCTAAACTAGATATAGTAAGGTGTGTAAAGTGTGATTTCCAAACAATATACTTTGTATACCAAACGGACCCTACCTCCGATATAATCGTACATGGTTATTCCTTATCAACTCTAGATCAATATTCATTGGGATTATTGAGGAATCTAGATGATCGTTATTATAGTCGCGAGATGTAAGCTTAAGGCTTGGTGATATTTATATCTAGGTCTTTTGAAAGGAACAATTAAGGTGTTAGGTAAAGCGCTGCCCTAATCGCAAGTCATCCATCTTAATAGAGGGGTACATAGTTACTTTCATTTTACACACATATATAAATTATTTAGATAATTAAATGTTATATGTGTTTATTATCTATGTTCTTGATATATGTGCTAGATGCAATAATATGATATGATTTTACTTGTATATTTATTTTAATATATTTAAATTGTATTGGGTAGTGATGGGTTGTGGGAGAATAAAATAATGGTGAGAGGTCATGCATTGTACTATTGTACTATTGGGACCAGTCATCTATGAGAGCATAGATGACAACCACTGACTATTCTAGACAATATGGTGGAACATTAGCTGGCTCACCACCTATAGGTGTTAATGATCATGTTTTTCAGGGAAACCGAAAGAATGTTCATACATGTACTCCATCCTCATTGACATATATTGCTTACGGAATCCCCAAAGCATTACTGTCTACTCATTGTTTATAGTGATCATTTAAGGAAGATCCCTTGAGATCATCATGTTAGGATCGGAGAGTAAAAATAACGAGAATGGGTAATCAGGTTAATTGTTTTGATGTATATGTAAAACAATATAATTATAATATTGTGATTTGAAAACCCTATGTACTCACCAGACTTCCCGGCCTAACTCACTTAATTTCTTTGTATTACAGGTAGCAGCATGAATGTACATGGATAGTGATATTTGAATTTATTAAGAGATTCGAGGAGTTTAGGATATTAGTGTAATAAGTTGCAGTAAGGCATGTAATGACTATGTTTATGTTTATCTTTTCTATATCAGTTATGACACCCATGTTTTTAATAATAATTGAAAAACTTTTCTTTGTAAATGCTTTTATCTCACATTATAATTGTTATGGGATAAATTCCTTATTTATAAAGAATATTATGCTTTAAATAAGCATAAAGAAAATGTCTTTTTCAAGCCGTAAAATTTGGGGATGTCGCAATCATAACTGTTTAAGCATATTTTTTTTGATCTATAATTATCTTTTTTTCATTCTTTAATTGACCCAACTCTCGGTTTTGTGAATTTCATGTCTCAATATGTAGGTAATCAACTAGTGGTATTACTTATTTGCAGTTTAATTACACGTTGCACTTCGAGATGGTGCCATACCTCCAGTCGATGGCAGAAACGACATGTAGTGAGACGACATCATGGATTACAGTCATTTGCATGCATAGAAAAAATACAACAATTACATAACTATAGAAATATTATTACTAAAAATAAATTAGATTGATACTTGTTTAAAGTTACAATACTTTGATACCTCAAACAGTAGGTTGCTTAATAAACGACGCCACTAAACCATAAGTGATCGTGGCTCCACGACTTTATTCCATGTGTATAAACTTTCAACTTCATAATTCCCTGAGAATACATGTGTTTTGAAAGTTCATCAACATAATGTTAGTGAGTTCACATGTTTGAAATGTTTGCATCAAATGTACTTATTCCAAAAAAGTATGTTTTCAAATGTACTTTAAAACCATAAGATATTTACTTTTTTAAAATGTATGTTTTTGTTGTATATAAGTGGTTTCCCAATTTATATACAAATATAATTTTATATAAAAAAGTATGTTTCATAGAAATGTACTTTCTCAACCGAAAGTGTGTTTGATAAAAATGTGTTTTCTTGACCGAAAGTATCTTCGTTAAAAATGTAATTTTAAACCAAAAACATGTGTTTTACTGTATATATATGTGCTTTCAAACTTATATATATATATATATATATATATATATATATATATATATATATATATATATATATATATATATATATATACTTTTTAACCCAAAAAAGTATATGTGATATAAACTTCATGAACTCGAAAATATACTAAAATATGATGATATTTGTGGACATAACACGTGATGAAAAGGTTTAAAACATTACAAAGTTGTTTAAAACTAAGAAAATTACATAAGAGGGCCAAAATGACAAAATAATCAAAAAGTGAAGTTAGTATGCATAACTCGCGACTTTGAAAGGATTTATTTAAATAAATATGTATCCTTATAGTATTTATGATTTTATAAGGGCTAAAAGTGTAAACTTTCACAAATGGGCCTCATTTTAGGCTTTCACGTTATTTGGGCTAAATTTGTAAATTTTTGGACTTTCGTGGGCTTAAGTGTCATTTTAGACAAAGTTGAGCCAAAAATCTTATTTTTCGGTTATAAGGGTTGAAAATGACAATTTTACCAAACTTGGGCCAATAAGGAATATGCTTTTGGGCCGAAATGCTCTTTTTGACAAAAGTGGGGTTAAAAATGTTATTTCACGTGAATCAAGCCCTTAAATGTAAACTTTTGGTTTTAAAGGACCTAAAGTGTCATTTTTACTAAAAATGTGCCTTAATTGTAAATTTTCGGTTTTAAGGACCAAAAATGTCTTTTTACAAAAAGTGGCCTTTTATGTCATTTTGGTAAACAACTAAGCTTAGCAACCAACGTAACAACAAACGGATCAATTACGTCATTTACATGCTTATTGGGCCTAGAATATAATTTACATGTTTAGTGGGACTTAGTTGTCCTCTCACATGTTTATTGGGCCTGAAATATACTTTACATGTTTATTGGACCTTAGTTGTCCATTTACATGCTTATTGGGCCTGAAATATAATTTACATGTTTAGTGGGCCTTAGTTGTCCTCTTACATGTTTATTGGGTTTGGAATATACCTTACATGTTTATTGGGCCTTAGTTGTCCATTAACACGCTTATTGGGTCTGAAATATAATTTACATGTTTAGTGGGCCCTTAGTTGTCCTCTTACATGTTTATTGGGTATGGAATATACCTTACATGTTTATTGGGCCTTCGTGGTCCATCTACATGCTTGTTGACTTCCCACATTCACATACATACTCGTTGGACTTTGAAAACTAAATACATACACAAAAACAATATACACTATGTAATTTCATATTCGCGTAAATTCAGTTAAGGATATTGTGAAATGTTTTGTTTGGCACCTATCGAGTGTACAACCGTAGCCTGTAGTTATAACCAGAATCTCTTGGAGGGAGAGCGGAAGTTTGTGTATATATCTATACGGGGGTGACACCCCACACTTGAGCTGTTCGCTACAGTTAGACTAGGTCAGTCTAGGGTGACAAACCTTACCTTAAACAAGTCGGCGTCCGAAAAACGTCATGACAGACGGATTAGTCATTATCAAGTATGGTTATAACGACTCACTTAGAGGAATTAACTCCATTATAAAAATTTACGGAATACAATTTTTTTTGATAACCCGATAATATACACGCACTGGTACTCAACTATAGGGTGTTGAGATCACAACATTTTATAAACAGACAACATCGGGTTGTCTGGGATCATTCGCTTCATATACTTACAAACATTAACACGCATGCATTAATACAAGATCGGACACAAACATTTCAAACCGTTTTTCAGAAAATATCGAATTTTCTGACATTTACAAAGTAATACAACACATTTTACTCAAACATACTTATGAACTCACCAGCATTATATATGTTGACATTTTCAAATTAACTTGTATTCTCAGGAAATCGTTGAGCAGGTTGGTCAGAATGAATACCTGAATATTTTGTTGTATTTTGTTATCACCATACTTTGGATATTTTGGCATGTAATATTGATACAATACTTGATGTAAACAATGATAGTTGTAATATTGCATGTGTGATGATGATGATGTTTTGTTTCAATTATATACACTGTGATGATACTATAAGAATGAAGTCACTCAAGCCGCCAGACGTTTACGCCGTCTGGTATGGGGGTGTAACAAATGTATACTAACGGTGTTAGTAAAAAGGGTCATATTTGCAAGTTTTGCAAACCACAAGGACCATTTGCATCAAAAAAAATTAACATGGACTGGGCTTGTGACTTTTGCCAAATCACAGGGACCATTTTTATAATTTTGTCTTCTATCAATGTGTATATACTAATTTTTTATTAACCATAATTTAAAATATTTCATATTAAAGTATAACATGTTTTAAGACGACTAATTAAAGGAGATGTTTTATGAACATTTTAGATAGATGAGCATCAATAAATTAAATTTATATAAAAAAAACTATTGAAAAATCTTAAAAAATGGAGCCTTGCCATGATCTCCTGAAGTAGCTAAAACAATAAACTGAAACTGTAAGCCCGAGGGCTTACTGAGCTACCCCCAAAATACCAATACCACACTGACAAAGCCATATCAGTAACAATCTATCAATCAATCAACATGTATACTGGCCATCGGCCTGACTGGACCGCCCTACTAGGCCTACAGTCTCTCTGAATCTATCCCGAGCCTTCGGCATGAATGGTCCACCTCGTGGGCCTGCAGTCTCCCCGGACCGCTCATAGGGTATGTTGGCCTTCAGCACAAAGCAGGACCGCCTCAACCCAATCAACAAGCAAATAACCATGTGCGCATAACTATCATATATTAGCATATACAAACATCAAACATATCTATCACATTGATCATCAATCATAGAATTCTCTCATAACTAGAGTACCGACCTAGCAGGTCACTAACATACTAATCCTTGCGGATCATAGAGCATAACATACTGTCTATCCTGATTTCGATCTAACAGATCATAATCACATGTAGCATATCATAACATCAATAACTAAAGGGCCAGCCTTGGTGCCGTAGAACCTATTGATATAGTGAGGATAACTCACCCTGCAAATGTTGACTCAGAAGATACACTCCAACTCTCGGATCACCCAACACAGGCTCCACCACCTATGATCATAGTACAATATAATCATAAGTCCTTAGTCTTATAAGGTACTCCATAACCCACCAGTCAACCCCTGGTCAAAGTCAAAATCCTCAGTCAAGGTCAACAATCCATGTTGACCCCAATTCGCCAAGTACCCTTGGCTACTCGCCGAGTTCCTTGAAACACAATCCAACTCGTCGAGTCATCGGGGTGACTCGTCGAGTCCCTTCGATGCTCATTCAAACTTTAAGGCCACTCGTCGAGTTCCTTCCTTGCAACTCGACGGATACACACGCATACATTTTCTAGAGAAAACTCATCCGACTCGCCAAGTTGTTCTTCAACTCGTCGAGTCTTATGGTAATCTTCATCGGACTCGCCAATTTGATCATCCAACTCGTCGATTTCACGGTCATCTTCATGTGAATCGCCGAGTCCATTTAGTCCTCTTTCCATACAAACTTGTTTTGAGTCATGCAGTGGCTCCAAATCACAGATCCAAGCTCCTAGGGCATGCTTATCACGTAAAGTTGCAAACTTTACGTGCATGCATGGCTTTAAAGGCTCTAAATGCCAAATCTAAGCTCTTAATGGGGCTTCATGCCCAAGAGGGACCTCAATCACGACCAAAATTGTAACTTTATGCTTCTAGAATCCAAGGAGGGTCCAGATCTGAAGTTACAACTTCAGATCTAGCCCATAGCTCATCATACCAACTTGAAAATCCATAAAAAGCCCTAGCAACTCAACAAAAAGGAAAAAAGGAAGTAAGGATGGCCCTTTGATACCTCCAAAGGATACTAGCTGAGGTAAATCCCGCTTCACACGCCTTCCTTGCTTCAATTCATTTGCACTCGTAGCTTTCTTCCTCCAAGATTCTCTTTCTAAGCTTCAAAAACCACACAAAGGCACCCACACACGCATAAGGACTCTCAGGACTCTCTAGATCTGTAAAGAGGCCCAAGGGAGGCTGAGGTCCCTTTAAATAGGGGTGCAAACCCCGGGATTTAGGGTTTCCTCTGCCAGCTCCTACTCGCCGAGTCCCAATATGGACTCGTCGAGTAGGTCACTTAACACGCGATCCCATCCCGTTGCTACTCGACGAGTAGGTCAACCAACTCGTTGAGTAGGGCTTAACCCAATAAATCTTATTTAAGCAATACCTGCAAATCGGGGAGTTACAAATTCACCCTAAATTACATGTGTTACAATTCTTCTTTTATTAGAAAGATTCTGCCTTTAGAATATCTAAGATATTATATTATCTTTAATTCAAAACTACGAATCTAAGTGTTGTAATAAACTCAATAAAATACTACATCATAACATAGACATTCCAATTTAAAAAAAAATGACCACTCAAACATTCTTATTTTAGATCAAACATCCTTACAAACGGTTATTAACACCAAAATTCTCAAAGTTTCCAAGAGCTATACAAATCTCCTAATGTTTCCTTTTATTATGTCACTACACGTCACCTCAAGATTCCTAATCCGGAATCCCAAATTAGATAAAGTTATATTACATTTAAGCATAAAGCATATAAACAATAAATGTTAAACTCAACACCTTAAGGCATATTATCACTCATCACTCGTAGTCATCGTTTTTAGCATATAATCACATACCAATCCGAGTATCTAGTTCACATAAACGTATTCATAATACCATTTTAAACACCTCAAATGCATTTGCCAAGATATTGTCTGATTTAGACCAACCGACATGGGTACATATAAGGGTTCATCCATCTTTAAATTGTGTTCTTATATGGGCATGCTTTAACTGCAATGTTCTCATGTGATACCCTTCTTATACAGATTTAAAACACTTATTGGAAGAAGATTTATCCCAATCCTTAAAAAGAACGTTTCATCCCCTTTCCCAGTTGATATGGGTGTAACACCCAATACTTTACACATTTAAAAACATTAAAATGAGACATCATTTACGGTAAAAACATTTTGTACATTTAGCCCACAAAAGAGGTTACATCAAATATCAACAACAAAAATGAAGCATACACGCTAATTCGCAACTAAAATTAGTGAAAGCTTCACTCTTTCTCATATGCAAATTTGACATACTCATTAATTCGCAGCTAAAATTAGTGAGCATTTTTATGAAGAAGTAACTCGTGAATTCACAGCTTTTTTTTAGCGATTTGATTGATCATTTTATAATTAAAAATAAAAAATAAAAGAATGGTTAATTTAGTAAATAAGCCTAAACTTTAAATTTTTTATACAGAACATTGTAATTTAAATGGGTAGACTTTGGTCTGTTAACAAATTTATTATACAAAGAAATAAATTGATTAAATATAATATAAGATCAACTTATTAATCTAATGGGTTAGGTTGTTTTTAAATTAATATATTTAACTTAATATGTCAATCCGAATATAACAATGGGCTAAATTGGGCTTTTAAGTAGTCCTGTTTGCAGTGGCCTAAAATTGCTCGCTAGTCCATTTACATCCTCTAGAACACACATCATTGTACTGGTACGGGCAGACGGGCAGCTGATCGGCAATTCGTCATTTCTTCCCGCGCCTTTCACGATCATCTCCACCTCCACCACCGCCGGGTACACTTTTCTCTTCCGTTGCTTCTTTTGGTTTCAACAATGTCATTATATTTTGATCATTGCATGATCACGTATACGAAAAGGCGATGTTGATTTATATACTTTAGATTTGATTCCCGTACTTACATAAAATATCAAATTCATCACCACGTATATGTTTCATCTTTTTATCTACGTGATCGTGTTTGAGAGTTTTTTCGTTGATCTCTGTTGTAATTGTAAACCCTAGCTATGTCCCGGAGATATTGATGGTTTTTCTTTTAATCGATCCATACACGTAAAAATTACGTGTATGGTGTGTATGATATTTCGAATTTTTAAGTCTGTTCGTTGTTTCATCGTTGATATCTCCTGTAAACCTAGATAGATTGAATCGACATGGATGATCCTTTTTTTTTTGTGTGTGTGTAAACCCTAATTAGACAGAGAAAAGGTACGAAGATGACGCTATCGGAAGAAGAAATGAAGCGTTTGTGTCGGATCCGCAGAACTGTTATGCAAATGCTGAGAGACAGAGGTTATCTGGTTGGAGAATTCGAGATCAATATTGGATTAAACGAATTCGTCAGGAAATTCGGTGAAAACATGAAAAGAGAAGATCTCATAATCAGTAAAGCCAATGCCAATGATTCCTCCGATCAGGTTTAATTCCAGATACCTTCTAATCATCGTTTCTATTCACATCTTCTTGTTTACATACATTAACTATCAGATTCTTTCAAATCAGATCTATGTCTTCTTCCCCGATGAACCAAAGGTTGGTGTTAAGACCTTGAAGACCTACATTGAACGCATGAAATCAGAAAACGTAATCCGAGCAATATTGGTTGTGGTTGAAAATCTTACACCAATTGCCAGAAACTGCATGAGTGAGATCGCTACAAAGTTTCAACTGGAAGTTTTCCAGGTGATTAATTTAGTGATTTCACGATTAGAAATTAATTATTATAGTGCACAGTGATATTTTGAATCTTGAGATATGGTTTTTAATTTTGCAAGTTTAGGAAGCAGAGTTGTTGGTGAATGTTAAAGATCATATTTTAGTTCCTGAGCACCAGGTGCTTACAAATGAAGAAAAGAAGACTTTGTTAGCAAGATACACTGTCAAAGAAACACAGGTGGTTCCTCACATTTTCTCAACATATTATATACAACAAATATCCAAAGAGCTATTCGCTAAACTTCCATATTTAGAATATAACCATATTTTTAGTTTCTATCATAAAATGACAATCTGCTCCGTAAGACCAAAAAAAAAAAGATAGTCCAAATACATAGTAATTTTTAATCAATAACTAAATTATTACTTAGCTTATGTCTAAAATAGTGAGAAAAATACTAGATGTTATGAAAAGTGATGAGTGGTTTTGGTTTTGATGGGAATGCAGCTGCCACGAATTCAAGTATCGGATCCAATAGCACGGTATTACGGGTTAAAACGTGGTCAAGTTATGAAAATTATTAGGCCAAGTGAGACGGCTGGACGTTATGTCACCTACCGTTATGTTGTTTGAATTTTGAATTCCTCAATTTTTGGAAGATTTTTTTTAAGTACCGTTAATTAGTTTTCGTATTTTGATTATGGGACTAAGGCAATTTTCTTTTCTATTAAGTCGTGAATGTACTGAGGGCGTGTTTGTTTCACATGATTCCTAAGGAATTAAAAAGAATTGGAAACAAAAATCAAGAGCAAAACGTGTTTGGCTGATCAAATGAATGGAATTAGATTTCCTTAATAACAATTTCATTCCTTATTTGAAAGATTTCCAATTCTTCCATCGACCAAGAAGATTTTAAATTCAATTCCTTATCTTTTGTTTTAAATTAAACAACTATCCTCCTATTATTTATGCATGAAATAAAAAAAAAACAAATCATATCTTTGATTTTCATATCTTCTCTACGATTACATCCTCATCTATTATATATTTCTTCATTCGACATTTTTCAAGAGATTACATCTATCGATCAGTGTTGCTGTGCTCTCGTATTTTCTGTGGTTCATCATTGTTCTTGTTCTTTGTTGTATCGTCTCCATTTACAAGTAAGCCTCCCGAATCCTTCTATTTTTCTACAATCAATTGTGTCTTACTATTGATTTATACATTTTTCGTTTGTTTTTTCATCTTTGCTTGATAGAAAATTAACATAATATATTTATATCTATGTTATTGTACTTCATTTATGGTTTCTTTGGAAAAATTGTCAAATTTGTCTATTCAAGTATACGACTTGTAAATTAAATAATAATTTTTTTCTTTTTTTTTAAAATAAGGGCAAAACTTCAAAAATAGTCCCTATAGTAGTGAAAAGACAGAAATGCCCTTCACTTAACGGTCAAAAGCTAACGGAGTTAGCAAAAATGACAATTTGTTAAAAGTTTTGAAACCACAGAGACCATCTGTGAGGTTTTTTGAACTTAGGGACTAAACTTGATATTTTCGGAAACCACAGGGACCATTTTTAAAGTTTTTCATTATTCAACATGAGACATTCATCTGCGAGAAATGTTATAGAAAGATGTTTTGGTATTTTGAAGGCAAGATGGGGAATTTTAAGGGATAACTCATACTATCCTATTGATCTAAAAAATAAGATCATAAGGGCGTGTTGTCTTCTTCATAATTATATAAGGCATGAAATGACAATTGATCCATTTGAAAACCGCTTTGAACTAGACGAGGGAACCGGAGATGTCGGAGGTGGAGACGATGATAATATCACTTCTATTGGTGTATCAACCGAGTGGACTACATTTAGAAACAACTTAGCGCAAACTATGTTTGATTCTTGAAATACTACACATTGATCCTTTCTTATTTTGTTAAAATTCTATATATTCCATTTACTATAAAAGCTCCCAGAGAAGTCATTAGAGGGATCTTTCCTATCAAAATTGTTTGTTCTGGATATACTTATGCCTATCGTTTTTCCAAATTAGTCTCGCAGATACATATAATTCAGAAGAATATGTGAGTGATTCATACACAACATCTCTTTCCTTTATCGAGGGTTCTACCAATTGATATCTTTCCAAAAATAATTCAAAGTCAATTTCTTGATTTGTATCTTCAATTTTTGGAAACTTAGAAAGTTCTTCTGTCAAACCCTGATCAATGAACCTACAAAATCCTTCAAATTGTATCTGATTAAATCCAGGTATTGTGGACATTGCGTCTATCCTTTATCATTTACTATGAATGAATATGTGTTATGTTTGTTATTTTCAATAATGAAGTTTTAATTTGTTTTTTTCCAATTATATTTGTTATATATATTGTTGAGTATTTTTTATGTATGCATTGGTTAATCTAATTTTTATTTTTACAACAGTAGGTGTGATGAAAAAAAGCATAAACTATCGCAACTGGACAATAACTGAAGATGTGAAGCTCGTGGAAGCATTGGTAAATATGGTGAACATGGAAGGATTTAAAGCCGATAATGGTTTTAAATCTGGATATTTACAATATCTAGAAAAGGCATTGAAGGAAAAAATTTCTAACTCTCACATATTGGATAAACCCCACATTGAGTCAAATTAAATAATTAAAAAAATTAAAATAAAATAATAAATAACTTAAATTTACTATTTAGTTTTAAAATAAGTTCAATTAATAAAAATAAATCCAAATAATTGTTATTCAATACAAATCACGTGTATTTACCACAACCAAATCAATACAATCCACCTATTGCAAACCATGAAATATTGACACCGAGTTAGTTAACACCAAATATGAACTGATCAACTGAAAAAAAAATTACGGAAACATGATTAAATGCAATTTTTAATTCTTTGATATAACCATACCAGTTACAGTAGCCGTTCAAAAGTTTTTTTTTACTGTGAAACCATAAAATGATTATAGTGAAACCATAAAATTAATTGCGAAACTTGAGGCCTTGTGGTATAGTGAAACCATAAAATTAATTACGATACGGTTTGTGGTCCAGGTGGCCACGAGAAAACTTCGTGCACACCACCCCGATATTTCATGGTCGGGCGTGGTCGTTGTTCTTCGTGTTCCCGACGACGAATGTAAACGGAATCGACGATTGGATGCTTATTTTTTGACCACTGCATTTGTTTTTTTTTTTCAAACTCAATTCAATACATAAATAAATAAACCTTCTATTTTCACCAAAACACACATTCATTCTCTCACAAAACTTTCATTCTCTAAAACCACAAAACACAAACACATGGATTCCACAAAACACATGGAATTCTTAAAAACTTTTGACTCGGATGACGACGTAGAATTCGTCGAGACATTCTTCAACGTTGCGCAACACATTCACGACGAAGAAAGTTCGAATGTTGCTCGTATAAGGGCGGTCGTCAATCGTGATCGCCAAGCCGCACACGACTTATTGGTACGTGATTATTTTGCCGATAATTGTCTTTATAATGACGATTTGTTTGAACGTCGTTTCCGTCTGAATAAAGCTATATTTTTACGTATTAGTAATATTTTAGAATCTCGTTATGATTTTTTCAAACAAAAACCCGACGCTAGAGGAAGAATGAGTTTTAGTAGTATACAAAAATGTGCGGCTGCTCTTAAGTATTAGGGATACGGTATATCATTTGATGCATCTGATTAATACTTGAAAGTATCCGAGAGGACCGCAGTTGGATGTGTAGATTGGTTTTCTGCATGTGTGTATGAGGTTTTTCACGAACAATATTTGTGCAAACCTACTCAACGTGATATTAAGAGATTATATTCGACTCACGAAGAGAGGCATGGATTTCCGGGTATGTTTGGCATTGTGGATATGGCATGCCTTTTTTGGAGTAGCGAGGTCTAACAACGACCTTAATGTTCTTGGTCAGTCTCCACTTTTCAACGATATTTGAACCAACAAAGCACCTGATATGACGTTCACGGTGAACGGGCACGCGTACAAATACGGTTACTACATTGATGATGGGATATACCCGAATTATTCTACATTGATGAAGGCATACTCGGTTCCTCGAAGTGAAAAGGCAAAGTTGTTTACAAAAAACAGGAATCAGCGAGAAAGGATATCGAGAGGGCATTTGGAGTCTTTAAGCAAATATGACATGTAGTGAAATATGCTACATGACTTTGGGATAAAAAAAAAAAGAATTAAAGGAATGGTCCTAACATGTATTATAATGCATTATATGATTATTGAAGATGAAGGTCGAGCTATTTGCACGTATGATCCGAACGACGTTGTTGTTCTAATTGAGGAGTTCGTACCCGGAACGAATACATTTTTAGAGAGAGTTGTTGAAATTCATAACAGTGAAACGTTTTTCAATCTTCGAGAAGATGTCGCAGAACATTTGTACCAACGTAGCATGAACGACGATTAGGTTTTTTATATGTATGTTTGTTTGTTTTTTTAATTAATGTAATGTTTTTTTTTCTAGATTAACTATGTAATGTAGTTTGAAGTTGTAATTTTATTTTTATAATTAATGAAAAACTAGTTTAAAAAAATGAATGTTTTTTAATTATAAAAAATGTAATTTTATTGTATTTTTGAATTAAAAAAAATAAAAATAATGATGTGGAGTGGTGTGTTAGTGATAGGTATCATATGTTAGTGGCAGGGGAATGTGGTGCTGATGTGACACCCACCACATATGTAGTCTGTGGTGGGTATAACGGATGACCTCATTGAAGCAAATGAAGCAATACAACCATAAAACCAAGTTACATTGAAACCATAAAACGGTAATAATTTTGTAAACTTCATTGAAGCAAATTTACATGAAACACATGATTTCAAAATCATAAAACAAAGAGTCAAAATGCACATTGTATGATGTCCGAATAAAAATTTACAATGAAATTAATGAAATAAGAGAATTATACAATTTCAATAACACAAACTATGATGAAAAGAATGATATATGAAATAGAAGAATATGAAGCTTCAATGTTGATCGGTTTGGAAGAGAAAACGATGATAGGAAAAACAAAGAAAAATAGATTTATTAAGGTAATTAACTGTTTAGTTTGTTTACAACTGGGTAATTATTTTTTTATACACATCTAAGTAACAGACTTTTTGAAAGTGTTTACATATGACCATTATGACGGCTGTAGAAGGTTACATCCGGTCATAATGATTATATGTAAATATTTCCAAAAAAGTTCGTTACCTAGATGTGTACAAAAAAAAAGTTACCTAGATGTGAACAAACCGAAAAATTAATTACCTTCATAAGTTAATTTCTTTTCTTTTTATTTTACCTTCTAATTTTTGTTTGGTATTAAAATTTTACTTAGATTGTAAATATTTTTAAAACCACACTATTTTGGTAAATATCTTTTTAAAATACACTACTTTATTAACAAAAAAAAAAAAAAAAAAAAAAAAAAAAAAAAAAAAAACTCTAGATTTGACATGGTAAAAAAACACATTGTGGTTTTATAGAATTTTATTGTTTAAGATATTAAATATAAAAATTTAAATGTACTAAAGACTAAAAGTATTAGAAATGGAGACCAATAATATATAAAAAAACACATCGTTTGAAGAGTTAAAGCTTAGAATGTTGTTATAAAGTTTAATGTTATGATTTGCATTTCAAGTTATGGTTTTCAAATTAATCTGGTTCTCCGATTTTTCTTTCTGATATCAATTTTCTTTTCTTGCAAAGATTGTGATACATTGGGTTGTGGTGATGGAAATTTTGATGAAGAGACACTGTGTTGTGGTGTTGGTTCGCCGAAGTTGAAGGACTGGAAAAACAAAGGAGGGTGAAGGCGTCGATGTCACTAAACATGGAAAGGAAATAAAAGTTGAGGAGGATGAGATGAGATGGTGACTGATGGGATCCAGACTAAAATTTTCAAATGTGGTTTCAGGTTTAAAGTGAGGATATACAAATATGCGAGGTTTATTATTTTTTCAAATGTATAAAAAGTAAATACATAAATAAGAAAATTAATTAAAAAATAAATTAATAATGGCGCAATAGTCTTTTTAGGTAAGACAGGGACCAAATACACAACAAAAATAAACAGTATGGACCATTCGAGTTAAAAAAATAAGTTAGGAACTAAACGTGCAAATTACCCCAAACCGCATGGACCTTTCGTGTAATTTACTCTCACATTTTCAGTTTGTTCACATTTGACTAACTATAACTTTTTAGAAGTGTTCACGTATGACCATTGTATAATTGTTATTGCCATTTTATTTTTTCCATAAATATTTTACTCCTATGTTTGTCATGCTATATTTTATTGTTATTTTATTTGAACAATTTAATTTAAATAAATACTAATACTTTTATTAATTTAAAATAACATGAAATTAAAAACTAAGACACATAATAAGAAAGACAAAAAAACAAGGTTATATTTTTTTTTTACCTTCAAAGCCACTTCATGTTTTTCCCCGAAATTACTCACGTCTTGCATACAAAGTTTCATGTTATGAGCTTTTTTTTCCTTAAGTTCATTTTTTTGTGCGAACTCTAAATATTTGTTCAAAGTTTTAGTTAGGTTTTCCATCTCCACTTTGACTTCGTGTAGCTCATTAAAACTGTTTGCATCTGGAGTTGATGATTTACCTATGTCTCTTTGTTTGGTTTCGTATCTTTTCATTCGGTAGGTAGATGGTGAAATATCAATTGTGTCAACATTATTGAGGTCAAATCTGACACGAGCATTCGATGACGTAGTGTGGTCAAAGTCAGATTTTTTTATTTTTTTATTTTTTATTTTTTATTTTTTAATTTTAGAATCACCTATATGTGCTTCAACTGTTTGAAATAAACGACATTTTGGACAATCTATGACAACATTCCAAAATTCAACATGTTTGAAACTTCTCTCATATTCTAATCGGAACATTTTGAGCTTTTTGGGGTTGGGTTTCCGGACCACATTCGAAGATGTTGAATTCAATTAGGGTGATCGAGATTCTAGTTTTCATTGGATAGTGACTGTACGATCCCATACCGCCATAATAAAATGCAGGATGAGAAAAAATAGGTTGGTCCATTTATGGGTAGAGTGATGAAGGATTTGAGTTGTTTCTAATTAGTATCTTTTAGTTGCTTGGATAAGACATTTTTGTAGTAGAAAAATTAAATCGGGAGTATATGATAAACTGTTTGACAAGGTAAAAATTTTATGTGGATGGTTGTATTTGTAAAGGAAAAAAATTCAACACAAAGTATCAGTAAAAAAAATGAGGGAGGAGGGATTAATAATATACTATAAAGATTGAGGATAGATAGCCAATCGTCATCACAACAACCACTCTCTAGTAACTACCACCACCGTTTAAAACCCCCAAACCCTTCTCTGGTATGAACAACACACTAAACTAACACTTTAGGAACTCAAACATGCACATATTTCAAATCTACATTTTCAAAATTAACGAACCCAAACCTACATATATTAAAACTACTAAACATATTATCTTAAAAAAAAACTTGATTTACTAAAACATGTAAAAGTAGAGGTTTGAAGACGACTTCATACCATTTGAAAAGTGGTTTGAAAATGATTTCTCACTGAACCCAGATTTGATAATCGATTTTTTTATACTAAGAACTATGTTATGCACATTTAATTCCATTTTATAGGCGGTTAGGGTTTTGCGGGTCACAACAACATAGAAGTTTAGTCAACATCAAGCCACCTCAAATATGATATACAAATTAAACCACATCAAGAACTCAATAACTCATTTTTCCCACAACAACAACATATTCAAACATATAATTTTGTGCTAAACAAATAGAACCCACATTTAAAGGAACTCAGAAGTCAGTGTCAACCAAATTAAAACAATATGCAAAATTAGAATCAAGCAACATCAAGTATGGATGTTCATATCCACATCAAAATCGAATCATATGCAAAACAGTGACGAAGGGATGAGGAAAGTGTCGTTCAAACCTTCTGGGTTTTAATTCCTAATATAGGGGCGTGTATGGGTCTTTGTGCAATGTTTGTTCTGATTGAGATTTTTCTAATAAAGGAAGGAGATTGAAGTTGTAAGTTGGGGTGCAACATTCTTGTTAATTGGAAGTTTTTCCAACAAATAGTTCTTTAAGCAAAAGGATGTAGTTCTTTCAGGTTGAAGAGGTGTGGTTAAGAAGAGAAAACAAAATAAAAGGACAGGGTGTGGAAGGGGTGGTGGGGACTATTTTCATTATCCCTTTTCGATATTAGAATAAATAAAAGAAAAAAAATTAAAAAAAACTTAAAAATACCATTTTATATGGGTTGGGAACCAACATACAAGAAATTGAAACCATAAGACCATTTTCATCACAAAAAAAAATACGAGTAAATTTGTGACTTTTTATAAAATATAGGGACCATTTATGTAATTTTGTCTTTTTGTAATTTACGAAATTTAATTTGATTAGGGTTCTTGCTGATACGTTCTTTCCCAAAAGGAACTGTTGAGTGTTGACGCCCAGAATCATCCATACACCTGAAAGTGATGAAGCTCAAGCAACTAGAAAGTCTACTCGGTAATCTTCAACAGTTCGAAAATCCCAAGGTAGATTCATACACAATCATATACTTTGCACGTATCTGTAAGCTGATTGTTCTTCATGAACTTTTTTTTTTCTTTTTGATTTGGAAAAAAAAGGGCTAATTTCAGATTTACACATGAACAAGCGTTTGGTTTATCTATGACTTGCAGATTGAGCTGGAACAATATCCAACTGGAGCTCACATTGCTTCTCGTATGCTATACACGGTACTTCCTCCGTCTCCCTTCGCTTCTATTTTCCGATTGTTCTTTTATGTTTGTGTTGATATGGTATTCTAGGTCTAATAATTGAAACTAAGCTCATGTTCCTCATACTCGACTTCAATATTCATATGAATTCCCTCAGTTTTGGGGGGGGGGGGGGGGAAACTGATCAACCAACTACATCCACCTTGATTACAAATGCGTTCATTATAATAGTTCGATTCATGTCACGAATTCAAATGTGTTATGTTTGTTCAGAGCTGTTTTTGTTAGTTCTGCTATAATATGAAACAGCGGCAATGGAAGCTTGTTGATAAAAGCCCTAATTGTTATCATTTCTTTGAGTTTTCCAATTTTACTGATGTAGGCAGAGAATTCATATGGGGATGTAAGCAACAAAGTAGTAGCAGACTTTGGATGTGGGTGTGGCACATTAGGTCTTGCTGCCACTCTCCTTGATGCAGAGTGAGTTTTTTTTTTTTTTTTTTTTTTTTTTTTTTTTTTTTTTTTTAACAAATTTCTTGTTCTTGGCTTATTTTTCTGTCAGATTTTGTGTTTAATCTTTGAGTTTGTAGTGAGCATAGCAGAAAGTGTTTTATGTATCTGCAATTTGACTCTAAATTGGTGTTTAATAGACATGTCATTGGCATAGATGTTGATGATGAATCCCTTGAAATTGCATCAATCAACGCTGATGATCTGGAGGTAATTATGACATCAGCAGACACCCTTTATCCTTTATCATTCAAGATTTGTTAATTATTATTTATCTGATTTAAGGTTCTTTTATGGTGATTTATTTACTAGGTTGAAATGGGTTTAATTCAATGCGAAATCAAGAATTTAAATTGGCGAGGTCACTTATCTTATTTAACCTTTTTCTTAATTCCATTTTATTGTATGCTAAAAAAACTTAATAATTACTGCTATTTGATAATTTCTATTATTTTTGCAGGTCAAATTGTTGATACTGTTGTAATGAACCCTCCATTTGGAACACGGAAAAAAGGAGTTGACATGGAGTTTCTATCTGTCGCATTGAAGGTAAAAAAAATAAAATATTTCCTAACGAATATCAAAATAAAATCTTATAAAATTTATATTAATCCATTTGTTTTAGTTTCATAATAATGTGTATGAAATATGAATGTATCAGGTTGCTTCTGAAGCTGTATATTCATTGCACAAGACAACAACAAGAGAAGTATGTCTTCTTTTTCACTCATGAAAATTACATTTAAAAAAAAAAGTGTTTTACAATAAACCAAATTCCTAAAAATCTTTATATTAAAATCCCACAAAAAAATGAATATTTTTCTTGTTTTTGTGATTGTAGCATATCAAAAGAGCAGCATTGCGTGATTACAATGCTAGCAGTGCTGAGGTTATATGTGAGGTACATCAAATAACATTGTATTTTTATATATATATTTTTCTTATCAAGGCATTTTACTTTGAAAAATATTTCCATTTATAGAATTGTAATAAAAAAAGATGAAGGTAAAATGTTATAAAAAAATTGATGAAAGTATGTTGCTATTATAAGTTTCTTAACATATCTTGTAAATTTGCCAGCTTCGATATGATCTGCCAAAACTATACAAATTTCACAAGAAAAAAGAAGTTGACATTGCTGTTGACTTATGGCGATTTGTTCCTAAATCAAAACAAGAATCTTCTTCATGAAAAAAGATGTTGTGTTGACCGCTCGCATTAGAGATGTTGACTTTGAAGACTGATTTTGCGATGGTTTTTCTGGTTTTTTTGTTGGTAATTTATAATTTGTGTGTATATTGTTAGTACAGAAAAAATATAAAGTTGGCTAATGGCTATGAATTAAAACAGTATAATTTTATAAGTAGTTGTAACATCATTTCACTATGTCTAATTTGGTTAGAAAATTTTAGAAATTGTTGGCAAAAATAACGTATTTTTAACAAATGATCATTTTGAGTAAGTTGAACCAAAAATGTTTGTAAATTGTTGACGAGATAAAATAATCTTAATAGTAATTTGTGATATTTAATAAGACTATTACGTTATCACAAAATTCCATTATTTACCTTCATTTTTTGAAAAGGTAATCTGATATAAACTCTAATTTCATATATGTTTTAGACAGGATTTGAACTTCCAATCTCAGACAACAATTGATATCCTATTTAGATAAATGATCATTTTTAATTATTATTATTTTTTTTAAACTTTTATAACAAAAGGATCATTCATTTTGTACTATAATTTATTGTGAATTACAAAATTATTGTATAAATTGTCCCACCACAACTAACCCTTAAAAAGATAATACAAAAAACTTTTCCTAGATAATATGATATTTTGAGGAACAACATATTTTATGAAATGATTATTTTGTAACAAAATGCAATTTTTTCTATTCTTTATAAGTTTCATATGGTGATGAGTGATGACTATTTCATAAACCAATTTTGCAATTTGCGGTATTTATATTACAAAAAGAAAAGATAGTCTCGTAACTCGTAAGGATAAAAATATGAAGAGTTTTAAATGGACACTAACATTTATTTTATTTTATTTTTATGATTAGTTTCAATAATATTTTTTTGACAATATAAATTTAATAACGTTTTTTTTAAAGTATAAAATTCCTTTTAACAAGTAACGGATATGGACGTCTGTTCGTATCGGGAACATGTACCGTTTAATAACAAATAAAATCGACGGTTTGATCCTCAATCACTGAAATCGGACGGTTTAAATCTTTTCGTTAGGCCAAGAACACCAAAACACTTGATCGCTACTCCTGCTTGGAGACCAAGGAACTAATTCGAACACACTGGAGAGTTCATGCTCACGAATTTTAAGAAATTGCCTGAAATATGAACGATTTGTAAATGTATGTGAAGAAAAATTAATGATGATGATGACAACGTTAAGGAGAGGTGTAGCAGGAGCTAGTAGGTTAAATGCTTCGCGTTTCTTCTCATCATCGTTGCATTCTGGTGGTGTTGCCGGTGATTTAGCGGCGGATGATCTGGTTTTGGACGATGTACCTGTATCCGCTCCGGTTACCTCTGTGAAGTCTGATACAATACCTACGCTTCTCCAGCCGCGCGTCGTGATATATGATGGCGTTTGTCATCTCTGTCATCGAGGTTTCTTCTCGATTCCTTCCATGAATCAAGCTTTTGTTTGTGCTTAATTTGTAGTTTAGCGATTGCAATTGCTTCACATTGTTCGAATCTGGAAAACTTTGTGATTGAACTCACTGATTGTGCCTTTGATCCAACAATGCTCAAATTTAGGGCCGATTGACGTTTAGAGAGATGTTATAGTTCCAGTTTTCTGATCATAGCTATTTTTGTTCCTCTATTTATGCTTTTGAAAAGGTGGATAGAATTTTTGTTCCTCTACCCTAAAAAACTTGAAGAACAGCGAAGGATTCATACAATCATATTCACAATCATATTCGCAATAAATTTTCATCTTTTCTCAAGAAACCTTATATGATCGTTTATCTTGTTTACACAGGTGTGAAATTAGTGATCAACGCAGACAAAGATAGGAAAATCAAGTTCTGTTGTCTGCAATCCAAAGCTGCTGAACCATACATGAGAATATGTGGTGTGGATCGTGAGGATGTTCTTCGTCGATTTTTGTTCATTGAAGGACCAGAAGCATACCACCAAGGGTCAACTGGTTACAATTCTTCTCTTTACTCATAATTACATGTTAAATTGTTAATTCATATGCTCAACCTCTTCCCCCATTAAAGAGCTAAAAAGAATATACACACTGATATTTGAGTCTTTGATATCTTGTTTTTGCAGCTGCGCTGAAGGTGCTTTCTTACTTGCCATTGCCATACTCAGCATTGAGCTCTCTCATGGTTGTTCCGATTCCAATAAGAGATGCTGCATATGACTATATTGCTAAGAAAAGATACGACTGGTTTGGTAAGGACACAAATTGTTTAGTCTTGAAAGAGAAAGAATTGCTTGAAAGGTTTATTGATAGAGATGAAATGATTCACAAGAAATGGTCAGACTAGTAATTCTTCATGTTTTAGGTAAGTTCTCTCTCATCCCTGTTTACCATATTTCAGATAGAAGCTTACATTATTTTTAAGATGTAAATGCGTAGTTGAAGTTCCAAATATGATGTTTGGTTCTGTGAACTTTTTACTGTCTTTTGAGTCCCTAATTTATAGTCACAGAGTTTCGGGTGTTGGAGCATTTACACAATCTATATTCCCATTGTTCATGCCCTTTTATTAATAGATTAGGGTTAAAGGTGTGCATTTATGCAACTATGTTTTACCTTTTTTTTATTATACAAGGTATGCAATGGGTTTCGTTTTAGGACCAAAACTTGCCATGTCCTCTGGTTAACTGATTGAAAAGCTGTGTGATTCATGTTTGTTGCATAGATTGGTAAAAAGATGAAAAACATTGGCTCATTAGTTGGTATATTGATGAAACATTGATGCATCATATTTTGGCCTAAATGAAAGGGAAAAAATACATAAAAGCCATTATATTTTGGTCATTTTTTGGGTTTAACCGTTATATTTAAGTTTTATCAGTAAAGTCACCAAAGTTTGATATCGACCATTTTGACGTGCAATGACCTCCTATTTATATAGCAGTTTAAAGTGGTTTACAAAAGAAAATTTATCAAAGTTTAGTGGCTTTAGTGGAAAGAATTGTTTATATAGTCGATAGTCAAAATATAATGACGTTTATGTATTTGCCCAAAATGAACGCGTTGTATCTTTCTATTCTAACGAAAGAATATGTTTATTCTCATTGTATCATGTGTTATTCTATTAGGTTTCCTAATTAATATCATATCACTTTTCAACCTATTGATTTTTCATTTTAAAATTTAAATTTTACTCTAATTACATTAAATTAATAACATTAGAATAAAAATTAAAATAAAATTAATACAAGTTATAAGGTCATGTATCTATTTAAATCAACGATAATAATTTTAACTAAAAAATATTTCTTAATTAATATTTTTTTTTTTAAATTATAAAAGTTTAATTATGAAAATATCTCTTAATTACTTTTATAAACATAGTTTCTACAAGTTATAAACTAGTTCTTTCTATAAAACACTATATTCCTTCTATAAAACATTATGAAAGTTTAATTAATTTTATAACTATAGTTCTCATAAGTTATAAACTAGTTCGATAAAACACTATATTGCACAAATGAACAAACGTGTTTTTATAATTAATTTAATTTTTTATATAATTATAATTAACAAAAATAAATAAATTCTAAGTGATTTCTCTTATATGTTTATTATTATTATTATTGTTCATGTATTAAGATGCTTCAAATATTACATTTTGATCCGATGATTCCGATCATATTTTGTCAGATTGCTCTCATTACAAAATTCCAAAAAAAAAAAAATTATAAAACTAATCGTTTCATTAATAACTAATGAAATTTACAACATGCAATGAAACAAAAATGAAGTTGATAAGTAAATAACTAATGAAATTTACAAACTACATATTCTTTGAATTGCAAGAAGCAAAAAGTAAAACTCTAAATAACATGACGATAGCAAATTTACAGATAAGATGAGTTTTCCATGCATGATCTACATAAAACCATAACAATATTACACGTTCAAAAGCATTGGTGCTGGAAATTCTTGTGCATAAATCACTTGTAAAATTTTCAAATGGTGAAAAAATTTACAACACATTGATTGTTTTCCCCCATATCATCATCATATCATATATGTAGTCAAATATAAGCTTTTTCTGACTTACCAGCGAGATTCCTGCCTGATTCCTCCTTCAGTTCTGTGGGTCCCATCCCATCTTCCTTTTTCACATCTTTGGTTCTGATCACATAATTTTTTTAAATGTCAGATTAGATAGATCATCATCATATAACAAAACAAACCGACTTTTTAGTGTTACTTTTGATGTTGAGGATGACAAGGATTGAGAGTGAGTCTCTCTAATGGGACAAAATTGCAACAGTAGAAGATGATGCTGCTTACCAACTCCCACAAGGCTTCTTTTTGTCAACCTTTACATGAATATTGAACCATTTCTTCTTCTTTATTCTTTCCCTTGATGTTGTTTTTTGTTGGCCATCTTCTTTCGATTCCTTTGATCCACCCCCACCCCCTCGGCTCTTACTTCTACGACGACCACTGCTACTACTACTACTGCGCTTCATTGGTGAAGCCATTGTGTACGATGCATGTATCTCATTTCGTTGCATAAGAAGCTCATCAATCTACATAACAAGTACATAGTAAAATTACTTATATACCCTTCGCAATGTTTTATTTTCTTATTACGTGTTTCTCGATATAAAATAAAAAAAAAAAAAAAAAACATCCATGTATGGCATTTTTTGAGCTTACTGCTTGCATTTCTTGAGCATATCTACCAGTCATCTCTGTGAATTGTGCAAGAACCTGTCAATATACAAACATTAAATACAGAAAAAGAAAAATCATATATATCAATTTATAAAATTAACCAACCTGTTTATACTCGGATTCAAACTTTGAAAGCTCCAATCTTTTCGACAAAATCTGAGCTTCAACTGTTCTCAAGCTCTCCTTTTCTTCCACAAAAGCCTCCGTGCAAAGAACTTCTATTGTGTAGCTCACACTTTTAAAGAAATTATCACCTACAAACATGATGATATTGAGATATTTGATGATTAATAGCCAAAACATTAACTAGATAACAAGTCTAACCATAAACAGCAAATGTATGCATTCCAGCTTTTATTTCGTGTATTTCACATGGCTGAAACCCATCAAGTTTTTTGAAGAAAACAGCATCCGGATCCTTTACAGATCCCATCTGAAGCCAACTCAACAAGAATTAAGATTATGTAAAATTAAGCACAATTTTTTTTTAATCATAATTGCATATAACGTACTGAATTAGATGGTGGATCTAATCGGTAGACTGGGAAACCAAGAAAATACATTCCAGCTGATGTCACTTTCCCTGTTTTTGCACTATCTTCCTGTAGTGCAAGATTCAATCCCCCATTTTCTTCTTGATCAAAATACAAAAGCTGCAAAAAAAAAAATGAAACTTTTTAGGAAAAATAAAGGCATAAAAAAATAGAAAATAATTGTTACAAACCTTGAACTTGCTCTTGTCTGCTGATTGAACTCTGCAAACCAATCCAGCTTGTGCTTGTTTCTCTGTTATCGTAACAGAATAGAAATGAGCACATTGCTTCTCAACCTGTACACAAATATAAATAAAATGAACAATCACAATAAATAAAACTTGAAAAAGAAAGAAAGAAAGAAAGAAGCAGCTTTTACCTTTCTAACAATTGGTTGCCCTAACTCAATTGGCTCAATAGTAACTGTACCATGTAGTGCCTCCTCTAACAAAGTAGCAGATACAGTAGTTTTTATGGGGACTCCAAGTTTGCTGCATTGTTTTATAAAACATAGTTTCAAGAGAGTTGCAACTTGCAAGCATACAGATGAGAATAAACAGAAGGAATAAATGTTAAAAACACCTGAAAATTGCAGCAAACATGGTATTCACAGCACCTAAACTTGAAAGATCTAGCTCCAAATCTTGGTTTTTGCTATCAACAGCCTGCAACCATGATGATTACTGTGTTAGTAAGAATATTAAACATGGTATTAAAAAAATGGCTGAAAATATCAAAGACAAATTGACCTCAAAACCAGCAGTGTCATATTGATGACGTTTATCGGGATCAGATAATATGTTGTAGGAAAAGGTTATCTCATTGAACATATCAGTTGTTTTAGGGTCATTTGCATTCTTGTCAGGATGATACCTAAGATACAGTATCGACATAAATCCATCAGAATAAAAGAATTAGTTCATGAATAGCTTCAAAAGTTTTGATCTAACAAATGTTGACACTCAAAAGATGAAGATATAAGATCCAGATTTGTTTAAAATTGACATATATATATGTTAAAATGGACAAAGAAACATATTAAGAACTTTTTTAGACAACATAATCACCTAATCCTTCCTGAAGTTACTCCAACACAACGAATCATCTGTCGCAATTATGTAAATCATTTTGGTTAGGGCAACTGAAAAAAATCTACACGACCACATCACGCAAATACCAAATCCATGTGTAATGATTCAAATGAATTACTACTACAACGCCAGAAATGCGGATGAACTTTACGAGATAATTTTTTTTATCGGTTTTACCAGAGTCGTAAACACATAATTCATCTTTATATCTAAACGCGACATAGATGGCTAACGAAAAACTACTTCGAATCACATACAGGAAAATGAAATTTTAGCAACTAATTCTGAAAAAATTTGAAAAAATTGAGAGGAATTGTAAGATAACATACTTTAAAGCCAATTTACGATAAGCACTTTTGATTTCTTGATCTGTGGAGTTGCGAGACACACCCAGAACATCGTAGGGGTCTCTCAGCGACTGTTTTTCTGAATCGTTCTTCTCCGATTTCGACTTATGAGCCGGCATTTTCAATAATTTTGAACTATTGAAAACTAGGCGCTGAAAAAACCTAAAAATGTCTACCAAAAATAGGAAGGTTTTTTTTTTATGTGAAATCTGAAAATTGAAATTGGAGACGAGATCAAATTCTTGTAAATTTGAACGCGAGATTCTTGTTGTGACGGAGAAGCAGAAGAAACGATGAACAGTTGGACCAACAAAGAAACCCTTTTGCGTTGTAGACAATCTCAGCTCCGTTTGGTTTGGTGGCTGGCCTCCCTCACTGGGGGAGAAAGAGTGTTGTCGATAAAAGTTTTGTCATCGTATGAAATGTTACAGATAACCCCTCATGGTTTTTGATTATTACACATTCTTCCATGTGTATTTTGAATCCTTGGCTATGGTTTTGAAAGATTTTTTTAGTGTGGAATAAAGCTCATTGATACATCCACATAGACTATTTCGTTCTTTTACTAATATATCATCTTAATATGAATAAATGAACAAACAAATTCTACAATAATAATCAACTTTAACATAAAAACAATAACATTCTCACCAAACATTTTTCACATACAAAAATAGGTAATCACAATGATCCAAGTTGTACCATCTCAAGACTCATCAAGTGAGGGTATATTATGGAGCATTAGAGATATTTTAAACGAACATGATGAAATTATAGAATTACTATAATAAACAATGTGTTGCGGTGTTGCTACGTGGAAAAAGCGTTTGAGATTGATCAAGGAAGAGCAACAACAAGACAAGAGCAATGATGGATAATGATAAACACGGCGGAGGGAATGCAACATACAATGACAAGGAGGATGCAACATGCATCGTCATTGCTTGAGATGCATCCTACGACCCGCCTATGAAAAAATTGTTTTGTTTTTTTCGTTAGAGCTAATAGGTTGGGGAAGATGTGACAGACAATTAGGCATGACTGTTATCAGAGACATGGGTGGGAGGTCATCCTCATATGCGGTTCGGATCGATAAATAAAGGGAGCAATGATGAAGGATAGGTTGTAAGAAAGGAAAATGTAATTAGGTAAAATGCGTGCCGGATGGATTGAGCCATCTTTTGACTTTAAACTTTTTATAAAGAAAGAAAACAATATTTTTATTATTCTTAATCTCAATGATATATTGTTATTAAACTTTTTATAAAATAACAATGTACTATATATTCCACTACTGAAAAAGTAATAATGTCTCCTAAAATGAAATAAGTAGGAAGTATATTATTATTATTATTAGTAAATAAAATAAAATTATTTAAAAAACATAAAAATATCAATTTTATACGCTTTACTTTTTTGAAAAATAAGAATATACTCATCAACCATAGGTTACAAATAACCTCTCATATATTTATGAACTTTTTTGTACTTGTTAAAATCGTTAAAAGTTGAAATTAAAAGAAACAATGTCTTATAAGGTTTTCATACATACATAAACTTGTATATTGAAAAGATGGAATATACCAATTTATTTTGTCCGTTTTTTTAAAGCAATATATCTTTCATATAGAAAGAAAACAATATTTTTATTATTCTTTCATCTCAATAATATATTATTATTATTTTTTACAAAATAATAATGTACTATATATTTCACTACTGACAAAAGTAATAACATGTCTACTAAAATGAAATAAGTAGGAAGTATATTGTTATTATTTGCAAATAAAATAAAATTATTTAAAATACATAAAAATATCAATTTTATACACTTTACATTTTTGAAAAATAAAAATACACTCATCAACAACAAGTTACAAATAACGTATCATATACTTATGAACTATTTTTGTACTTGTTAAAATCGTTAGAAAATTAAATATATATGGATTTCATGCATACATAAACTTGTATATTGAGAAGATCGAATTTACTAATTTATTTTTGTCCATTTTTTAAAGCAATATACCTTCCATAAAGAAAGAAAACAATCTTTTTATTATTTTTTCATCTCAATGATATATTATTGTTATTTATTATAAAATAATAATTCTACTACTGTAAAGTCCTTAAATGAAATAAATTGGGAGTATATTGTTATTATTTGCAAATAAATAAAATTATTTAAAATACAAAAAAATATCAATTTTATACACTTCACCTTTTTGAAAAATAAGAATATACTCATCAAAGTTACAAATACCCTATCATATACCTATGAACTTTTTTTTGTACTTATTAAATTAAAAGTTAAGATAGAAATAAGTTTATAATTTCTGCGATCCAAATTTATGGTTAATATGACAAAGCAAATTATAAATAAATAAAATAGAATTCTCTAAATACATTAGGGGTTAAAATGACAAAGCAAATTATAAATAAATAAAATAAACAATAAAACATAATTATTGGCATTATAGAAATATGGGGTAGGTCATGATATCATATCATTATTCAATCGAGTGTCCCATTATGAAAAATATGCCATAATAACAATGTCTCACTTAATTATTAGTAGAGTAAGTTACACTTTTGGTGCATATGCTATATATACTTCTTTTCAGATTTGGTTTTAATTTTTAAAAGAGTAAATTACAGTTTTGGTCCCTATAATTTGATCATAAACTTACCTTTGGTCCAACCTTTATAGTGTTGATAGAAATCACCCCTCTTGTTTAGAAAAACTTCAGCCGTGGTCTCTGATCCGGATAAAAAACAATTTTACTCTTTTTTATTTATTTTCCTTTTGCTTTTACCCATTTACAATATTTAATAATAAAAAATTAATAAAAAACCCACTCACCCACTATTTTTTCTGCCTATTCACATCGTCCATAAATAACCAAGGGTTGACTCTAATAATGTCCCTTTTCTTGTGACACTATCATCTTCTTCACATAGTTTAGCTAAATCAACCGGACCCATATATTAATATAGTATTAAATTGAGAATAATTCTAACCATGAAATAATTAAATACACGTCAACAATTACTTTAAAAAATAAATTTTTGTCCACTTTCATTTCAATATTTAACTCATACTATGTTTCACCGAATGAAATAATTAAATCCACGTCAACAATTACTTTAATGAGGTAATATTTACTTTAAATTTAAGTAACATAAAAAGGAGGTTGGTTTGATACCTTGTCAGAGATAGAGACGCCCCTCCTTAATTACCCTTTTGGAATTGACGTTTGATATTTTGATACTCCTCTATTTTCCTAGTCAACTAGACCATTAACTATTGTCCATGAAATACACACACCAAAAAAAAAACCTTTTGTTTCATAAAACTTATAATTGGGGTGTTTGAGTGAAGACAATGTTAATGTTCCTACTTTTCTAAATCGGACCAGTGAAGTTGATTCTAGCCCAAAACAAAGGGTTTCTTAATGCTAACTATAGTAAGCTCAGTTGCTATGGTTAAGTGGGCCGTGGCATCGGCCAACAGCCCAGTTAGTTCTCCTTATTATTACGAGTTGACCCAGGGACTATTCCAGACAATTATTCGTGTTAGCCCAATCATCCATATGGACGTGGTGGTCTGGTCAATTTGAGTATTGTAGGTATTAACGAGGTGGGTGTTCAAATTATTGATAATCTAGAAGTGAGAGATGAATTGGGCAAAGAAGAGTGGTTGCAAAACAATCACTTAATGTATTTTTTTTTCTAGCTTTTGCTAGTTTTATATATTGCTGCCGTTCTAAAAAAAATGGTTGCAAAACATTAGTTCTCATGAAATGAAAGGGAGAAGGAGGTACCTATTTCAAGTATGGAGGTGTTGAAAAGTAAGAATTGTAAATCGTTGTTGGGTTTAACACCACCTCCAAGGGGTGGACGAGTGTATTATTGCACGGTGACATGCTTTCTTATCATTGGGTTCTTTTTCTAATTCGGATTTGAATATTTTGAATTGTAGTATCATGATATTTGAATTTTTTCAAAGTTCTTCCAAGAATAATGCGATTTTGGAAATGATAGCGGATGAGATTCAAATTACTTTGGGTATGGGATAGAGTTGTGGTTTCGACTAGGGATGGCATAAAAACCTCATATCGGATGGGGAACCCAAAACCGCACCCATTTTGACCGGAGAATCTCCAAGTTGACCGGTGATGTTGACGGGGATGAAGAATCCCCGAATAAAAAAGTGGGGATGAGGATGGGGATATCCTAGATCTAGACCTTGGACCCTCGTGACTGTGGAAATAAGTTGTTTTATTATATAAAGATTGCGATTACAGCTCTATCTAAGTGTATGTACTAAACCTCATGAAAATAAGTTGTTTTATTATATAAAGATTGCGATTAGGGGATTCACGATTAACACTTGAAGTTGTAGATTCATGATGTACACAATAGTTTTGATAATGAAGCAAGAACATTGATTATCTTCGACCGTGACTGTGGAAAACAATAATGTTCACTAGGGTGAACTAATAAACGATAATGGAAGAATGAAAACAAGGATGATAAACGACAATGGAGGGAATAAATGTTATTGGGGACAATATATTTACCAAATGACAACCAAACCGAGTTTAATTACTAAGTTAAAACAAAATATTTTAGAGGTTTAGTATCTAAGTTTAGATGGGGATGTAATGTATATTCTCTATCCCATATATATATATATATATATATATATATATATATATATATATATATATATATATATATATATATATATATATATATATATATATATATATAGAAGTAGGTTCAGTGGAAAATGAATAATTAGGGCAACATATGCCGGAACCAATGATCAAGTGGCACGTGTCCATTTCTTTATTCATAAGCAATGTACTATGGAAGTTATTTATGTAGTTACACCAAAGTGATGTGTTGTCATGCTTTCAATGGTTCCAACATGTGTTGCCCTAATTATTTATTTTCCATATAATATGTATATAATTTACAATATCTAAAAGTTTATTCAAGTAATCAAACTCATTAGTCATTACTTGGTTGAAATTCTATTTTTCTTTCTTCTTTTATTTAATTTAACATCGTATATAATTTTATTTTTCTTCTTGGTTTATCTATTTTACCTCAAATATTGCTCTGGTAACTTTTTTCTACTTGATTTTTCATGTATGTATTTAAATTTGATAGAAAATTTGTTTATTGTTTTTATGCAATATATGAATATTTTTATGTTTTTAAAATCTTTAAAATTGTGTTGGTAAAATTGAAATTTAAAGTTTCTCATTAAGTAAAAATTTTCATATTAAAGGATAAAAAGAAATTCCCGATTCCCTGCTGGGATCCCCAATCCCCGTTGGGGGTGGGGATGGTGATTCACTTATATTCTCTAATGGAGATAGGGATTAAGATGAGGATTCAGGGATGAGGATAGGGATTTAGGTCCCCTATATTCCCTGCCCTCGTTGCCATCTTTAGTTTCGACTTCAGTAATTCATGAAGCTAAATGGAGAAGGTTGTTATTGGGGTGCGTGTTAAAAATGTTATCAATAAATGTTTTAACTTTGAATATTCATGGTATTAAAGGAATTGGTAAAAGTAGTTGAACCCGAGATCGTTGTAGAGTGTGTTTCTTGGGGTTTTAAAGACTTGGATGATGAGAGTAGGCATCTCTATATCACGTGGTATATTGGGAAATATGACTTGAATTTACAGTTGGTGGAGTGTAAGGTCTATCAAAATTATTTGTGAAGATGAATTTGTAAGGTTGATCAATATGCTTGCCATGGTTGATCTCGTGGATGGCATGGAGCAAAGAGCATGGTCGTGCAGACCACCCTTGGTGCCACGACCATGGTCTGTCGTGGTTAGAACTGACAATTCGAGACACGAATTCGTGTGTGAAACGACACGACATGAATACATCTTGAAAAGGGATATAAGACTTATTTCTCTTTGTGTATTCATGTTTGTTAAATTTGTGTCTGACACATGAAAACGACACAAATACACGGATTGTCAGGTCTATTCGTGGTGTTGAGGACGAAAGGACACGAACCACTATTATTGGTTGTGTATTTTTATATATGAAAACTATCAAGTACTAAATTTATAAAATCATAATCTATTGCGCCTAAATTAGTACACATTACATTCAATAGACTTGTACACCGATATAAATTTGATAAGATCGGGTGTTGATCACACGGAGAATGAGAATTCATTTTAGATAAATTTAAGTGCTAATTAAATTATAAGCAATAAATTAAAAAAAAATGTTTTTAAAATCAATTAAAACTAACAAAACTAGAGAATGAATTTAGAAACAAAAAATATAAAAATGTTTTCACATAATGTATTAGTTATGTTGGTTTGATTAACTAAATTGTATAATTATAAAAATAATTAACATAATAATCATGTCATTAACTATATAATCAATTATAATTTAATTCATATTACCAGAGATTTAATTTATGAATTAACTTCAATGGTCATAAAAATCAATTATTAGAGTAAGTGGTTCACAATCGCTCCCTTACACAGTTAAGTTTAAGATTTTATCAACTAGCGCTAGGTTTTTGTCAAAACACCAGTCCCAACAGTTTATTGTTCATAAACTAATTCAGATTTAAAGTAATACAAATAGATTGGCTGTCTAAATCATATATAACTCAACAATATATAATAAAAAATAAAAAATTTAACACATAAGGTATTTGATCAAACAAACATAATATATTAAACAAACCAAATATTCGAAAATTTTAATCACATCAAATAATTGAGCTACATATAAACTAGTGAAAGTATTAGAGTTTTATCTCATAATCGATAAAAAAAACAAAAAACATAAGAACAATTCACTAAACATGATCATTAAGCAAACCGATTTGTCATTCTAATGCTTTTAGCTTTTATTCTTCGAATCTTTGCTCCAAATTGCTTCTCCGATTTCAAAATCGACCCAAAAGGGTTTCTTGACATTAAGAATACCTTCTAACCTCTTGGGAAGGTTCCTAAGGGTTGCGCATAGAATTAGGGTTGAGAAATCGTATATTTATATATTAAAAAACGTAGGGTTGAGAAATCATGTCGCAAAGTAGGAGGAATCCACGTTTGAGTCGGTCTCAATCTTTTCGACGTCATTATCTGTTTTTTAGTTGGTTCCCAGAGAGCACGGTGCACTTTTTTTCTTCTTTTGGTCGATCTTCGTTTCCGGTCCTTGTCAACTTCAGATAAGCCCAAATCCTTTCTTTTTGCTCCAAGCCACAAATTTATTGTAATTATCCAATTCAAATCATTTTTAAGTATATTTTTATCTTTAAAAATATCAATTAATCTCTAAATATTAAGATAATTATCCCAAAATATATGACTAAATAAAACAATATCAATTATTAGGACCATTTTTGTAATTTATTCTCTTATTAATAAAAATGTAGAAATTTCTTATAATTTTTTAAGAGTGGAATTATCGACAATATAGAGTATAGATAACAATAACAACAACAACAAACCCCATAATCTCATTAGAATGAGGTAAAGGGATGTATATGTCAACAATCATGACTTCACCAATTGATAGAGTGTTCACTTTACATAAATGACCTCTGATATATGACATAAGTGATGGGTTTGAGCCAAAAGAACATCTTATGTGCTCATGCAAACCCTAATGCTTGGATCTAGGTTTCTCTAATTATACATGCATTCATCCAAGAGTTTCAAACCCTAGATCTAATGAGAATAATTCGAAATTAATGAGACAAATCAGATCTAGATGATTACCACTTGTTGTTTGCTTGAATCTTCTTGTCTTTGAAGCTTAGAGTCACAAGTGTCACTCCTCTAATGGCTTACAAACACTAACAACAAAAAGAATGATCTTGGAGAGAGGTTGGAGGCTCTTGAATTCGGCTCTTGCACTCTTAGGAATAGGGTAGCCGATTTTTGGAGCCTAAGGGTCCTATTTATACTGGAGCTGCTAGGGTTTCAGTCAGAACCCTAATGGACAACATAGGCCTTAAGCTATCCAAGGAAGCTTCTAGAATAGGGCCTTATGGCCGAAATTAAGGATGGACACATCCTAATTTCGTCCAGGCCTAGTCCAAGAGGCTCCTCAGCCCAATACTCAACTATCGCACATTTGACAGTTTAAGTCCATGTTATTAAATTAATGTCTTTTAGCCACAAAATTAATTTCTTAATTAATTCTTGTCTAATATTATTTTAATTATATGATTTCTCCATTAATATACTATTCATATAACATATTAATAAATCATAATAACCTCTTTCTTAATAATTCATCCTATCATATTGATTTGGTGAAGGCAACCCAAAAGGACCATGCACAACCGGGTCAAGTACTTACCAAATATAGTTACATGCTTAAACACTAATCCAACAGTCTCCCACTTGGATAAGTCTAGTAACTACAAATGTAAGCATAATTCGATTAGCAATCGTAGCTCTCAAAGACGCTGTCAAACTCTGATCTTATCAGTAACCTGTCCTTTAGATAAGGGATCGGATAGTCCTCTATTCTAGACATCGTGCAGACAATTACAGGGAACATAGTTATACTTATTGTCCAGCAGTTTGTTTCTCGATCTCTGATTCATTTGACATAGAACTTAATTGAACACATCAATTCAGTCCTGACCGGGCCCGACACATAAGTCAAACCAAATAATAGAGGGGCCCTGATATCGCTTTTACCCTCTTAGGATAAAAGGAATAGATAAACTTCGACTTATATGCATTTACTATCAACTAATCAAATCATACACAACAATGCGTTTTATAACATCAAGTTACTGATGTGTTTACGCATTATCAATGCACAACCAATTAGCAAACAATAGACCTATCTAGGTTTTAAGACCATATGATATTATCGTCTTACGATCACTCGAGATAAATTCCATGAAGTGATTCCAGCAAGCGAGGGTTTATTCCAATGCTCAAATCAAACTCATAAGCACTCATGAACGTTGTAGCAAACTTTTTCTATGTCTAATACACTTTAGACAATCTACACACCAATTCATGACAGTCTTCATTCATACCTACTTCCAACATATGAACCACTGTGGACGGCTCGAATAATCTCACTATTCAGGAAGTCAAAACTTGCAAAGTGAAACAATAGGTAAACATTTAACATAAGACGGTAACATTACTAATAAATAATACTCTTTTATTTAATCATCAAATGTTAATTACAATTTATCTATTACACGTTTCTAATCTATCTAATCTAAACTAATATAGTCCTTCAGCCCGATGCTCCTAGCATGCTGCAAGTGCTTAACCCTGCTCAGTCCCTTTGTAAGCGGATCTGCTGGGTTATCCTCTGATGATATCCTCTTTACTACGATGAGTCTTTCTTCCACCCGATGTCGAATAAAGTGATATTTTCTGTTGATATGTCGAGATTTGCCGTGATCCCTCGGTTCCTCGGTCAAGGCAACTGCTCCTTCATTATCATAAAAAATTTACATGGGCTCCTTTATGGCTGGCACAACTCCAAGGTATCCAATGAAGTTCTTCAACCATATTGCCTCCTTTGACGCTTCGCTCGCTGCAATGTACTCTGATTCGCATGTTGAATAAGCTACGGTCTCCAACTTGGAACTTTTCCATGTCACTGCTGTGACAACCCGAAATTTCTATTCTTTACAAACCCTTCGATTCAAGTCAGAACAGTTGCTGTTAAGTTTCAAACTTTTTGGAACGAGTTTGAATATTGTAGGATTTACACTTCGGGTGATATCAAGAGAGAGGATGCCCTAATAATTATTGTGCAACACTGTTATTCCAAAACTCCAAGAAATTTGAGTTTATAGCCAGAATAATATTTTCGGCCAAAAACCTTGTATTTGGGGGTATATATATATATATATATATATATATATATATATATATATGAGAATTGGTCATTATTTACACTTTTTCCAAATCTCAAGATCCAAGTCCCCTTTCTCTCTCAAGTATCATCCAAAAGTTTTTCGAGATCTTCGATCTAGTAAGTGTTTCTAGCTTTCTTAAGTTGTTGTATGACTTAATCTAGTGTTTTAACACACTTCTAACCGTGAAATCATTCCAAAAGGGTCAATCTTCAATTTACACCAAGAACACACACTTGTGTTCTTGGCCTTTTGGACCTTTTCGAGCTTCTAACTTGTAAGTGCTTCTATCCTAGAGTCTTACAAGCTTTGTTACACTTCTACACATCAAAAAATAGTCCCAAGAACACCAAGATCATGGTGTTTACGGTCCAAGGAGTTCTTGGACCGTGAACCCCAAATAAAGGTGCCAAAGTGTGCTTTATCCTTTCCTAGGCCTTGGGTATTATCTTAGAATCCTTCCTTGATGTGTTTAGCACATAAAAAGTACCAAAATCCTTCATTTATATGTGTTTACGGTTTGGGGATCTCCCAAAACCGTAAACACCCCAAAGTGATTATAAATGGCCCAAATTCTTTCCTTATGCCTTGAATCAAGCCTAGACCTTTACCTTGAAGTGTTTAGGACTTGAAAACATCATAAAACCTAGTTCCATAGGAGTTTATGGAAGCAAACTCATGGAGAAATGGTCCATGGGCCGTAAACTCCATTTAGGGGTGTTTTGATGCCACAACCACTTCCATAGGCTTATACTTCAATGTAGGAATACTTGGAATGACTTAGAAGACTTCAAATCACAAAATGGTCAAAGAAGTATGAGTTTACGGCCGTAAACTCAAGAGTTTACGGCCGTAAACCCAATGAGTTATGGTCTCCAAAACCGTAAACTCACAAAGAGGGTTCCCTTGAACCCTAAGCTCAATAGCTTTGTCCTACAACACTTAGATGCACTCCTTGGGACCTATAACACTTATATAAGGTGTTTAGCATGTCCTAGAGTGTCTTAGCTTTGTTTATTAGTTTTTTAAAGGCTAATTGGTTACATATATGTGATATTATATGTTATCTAGGATCATAGAGTGTGTACAAGTCTTCACTTGAAACCTAGCATCCTATACCGTCCATTCATCCCAACCACTTGCTACAGGTGAGTTCATACCCCCTTAATCAATGATTTAAATATTTTTAAATGCTTTTATGGGGGGGATACAAGTTGAATCATGCTAGTTATTATATTAATCACATGTGATTAATAAGTAGCATACAAAAGGATTTACTACTCTTTTAGCTGTTTTACCAAACAGTTTACTTCAAATGGCTTTCCAAAACATTTTTACTCAGTTAAAACTCTTTGTTAAATTGTCTTGCATACTGAGTATATATTTTCAAACCCTGTTACAGTTGTGATTCAAAACAAATGTTTTCCTTATACTTTACACTGTTCTTATCAAACAAACTGCTTTCAAATCGTTTTACAATTTGACATCAACTCATCCTTTCTTAGATACTAAACTTTTCAATGGTTTTACAAAACTTCTTTTATGCTTTTATATTGTCAATTTCATGCCTATATATGTATAGTTACATAAGTAATGTTTGAAGGACTTAGGAAGGTTAGCTCGCTTTATTTCCTTTTCCCCGTTGGGATGTGGTCTGGTAAGGTATCGGGTATCCGTCCGAAGGTTGTTTAAATATTAGTTATATATCATGTATACATAGATAGTCATAAAGGTTCTTCCAGTCAGTTCAATACCCTTGGGTAGCAAGGGTATACTTCCATGTGCATGCGTACCAGTTACATTACTAGTAAGCTACCATATGGGTAGTTTAGGAAGATATTAATACTATTACTAGAATGCGGAATCATACCAAGAGTCAGTTCATTCATGAGTCTATACATACTAGATAGGGAGAGAACACACATTACAACTAGCACACACAGAACATTACAGTACATTACTATACATGCTAGATAGAGAGAGAACACACATTACAGCTAGCACACGCAGAACATTACATTACATACAGGCTAGACAGAGAAAGAGTACACTTTACGGTTAGCACATTCATTACATGTACATTCATGCAGTTATGTGAACCATTAAACGGGTCATGGCACTTCCTGCCATGACCGTTTTTGTATCCCGAATCTCCTTAATTGGGGAGCGTATGAGTTTGCGTATAGATCTATACTGGATTGACTATCCTACACCTTGCTACTCACTACAGTGGGACTTGCAAGTCTACGGGTGCCAAATGTCATTTCTTACGGCGTCTTACATCGTCATTTTACTAGATTCGGTATCAGGATACAGGTCGATCACATGTTACTTTAAATTACAATAGATTTAAAGTAGTTAGTATGGTCGTAGTTATTTGATACTGCACCATAGTACTATTTCATTTTCCCATTACATTCACTTCGTGAACATTCACACGATGCACAGTAATGTAGAAGCTATATTTTTGGTTAATGATAGTCAGATTTGGGAAAATACACACTCTTACAGGAGACACACATAGATACTAGATGCCTTGGTAGAAGGCTACTCTCAATAGGAAGCATAGGGCTTTCTAGGATGTTCAAAACGTTTTCATACTTACATTTCATATACGTACAAATACTTACATTTCATACGTACAAATACATTCTTACAAATTAAGACACTAAAATACTTATGATCTCACCAGCTTTAAAGCTGATACTCTCTTTCAAAATAACTTGTATCCTTAGGTCAACAGTAGACAGGTACCGATTCAAGGTTTAGAGAAGATGGAGCTCGTTCAAGACTCATCTTTCACTTTGATTTATACTTTAGTGTCTATTAGACATATCAGAACACTTGTATTAAAATTATATTATTAATGCAATGGATGATGTTGTTGGTTGTTTACTACTATTCATTGTTGTGATACTGTACATGACGTCCTCCGCCCCATAAAGTTTCCGTCGTTCATGGTTTTGGGGTGTGACAACTGCTCCTCCATTAAGGGTAAAGACCCAGCTCGACTGCGAACGGTAGTTGTCCCTGTCGGTCTGAAAACTGGCGTCACTGTACCCTCACACCTTTAAGTCATCACTCCCACCGAGGACTAGAAACCATTCCTTGGTCCTCCGAAGGTACTTAAGAATATTCTTGACTGCGGTCCAATGCGCTTTTCTAGGGTTCCCTTGATATCTGCTGACCAAGCTCAAAGTGAAGGCCACATCAGGGTGAGTACAAGTCATAGCGTACATAATCGAGCCAACTGCGGAAGCGTATGGTACTCGACTCATTTCTGCTATCTCGACTTCGGTACTCGGACTTTGAGTCTTACTCAATTTGACATTACTTTGGATTGGTAACTCCCCCTTCTTTGAATTCTCCATACTAAAACGTTTTAGTACCTTGTCCAGGTAAGTATTCTGACTAAGTTCTATTAGTCTCTTACTCCTGTCTCTCACTATCCTTATTCCTAAAATATAGGAAGTCTCTCCGAGGTCCTTCATAGCGAAGCACTTCTCGAGCCAGGACTTAACCTCCTGCAGTGTCAGGATGTCGTTTCCTATGAGTAGTATGCCATCGACATACAATACTAGGAAGCTTACTATACTCTCACCGACTTTGACATATATACATGATTCATCCTCGCTTCGTAGAAAACCAAACTTTTTGACTTTCTCATCAAAACAAAGATTCCATCTACAAGACGCTTGCTTAAGTCCATAAATGGACTTCTCAAGCTTGCACACTCTATTGGGATGCTTCGCATTAACAAAACCCTCTGGCTGAGCCATGTAAACATCCTCAGCCAACTTCCCATTAAGGAAAGCGGTTTTGACATCCATCTGCCATATTTCATAGTCATGAAATGCGGCAATGGCTAGCATCACCCTAATAGACTTTATCTTCGCAACTGGTGAGAAGGTTTCATCATAGTTAACTCCGGGAGTTTGAGTGAAACCCTTCGCGACCAATCGTGCCTTATAAGTGTGCACATTCCCATCCATGTCAGTCTTTTTCTTGAAGATCTACTTGCCCCCGACTGTCTTACGACCTGGTACATGGTCAACCAAATTCCAAACTTGGTTGTCATACATAGACTGAATCTCGCTGTCCATCGCCTCTTTCCACTTCGCAGACTCTGAGTCTGCCATGGCTTCCTTATAGCTGTTAGGTTCGTCCAAATTCACTAGTGTACTATCACTAATGAACGTATCCCCTTCGGTAGTAATATGAAAACCATAAAACTGGGGTTGAACCCTAACTCTATCGGAATGTCTAAGAGGTAAGGACTCGTCAATCGGTTCAACTGGAGTTTCCTCCTTAGGTTAAGCGCCAATGTTAGAGGTTCCTTCATCGCTCGACTCTTGAATTTCTTCAAGATCGATTTGCCTCCCATTGTCCCCTTGGCTTATGAGTTCTCGCTCTCAGAAAACCCCTCTCCTCGTAACGAAGACAACATTGTTATTCGGTCTATAGAAGAGATATCCAAAGGACTTCTATGGGTAGCTGATGAAAATAAACCGCTCACTACGAGGTTCGAGCTTGCCGTGAGTCTCTCGTCTTACGAAAGCCTCGCAACCCCAAACCTTGATATGTGCTAACGAGGGAGCTTTCCCTGTTCACATATTGTGAGGTGTTTTGGCAACCTTCTTTATAGGTACTAAGTTAAGGACATGGGCACCAGTCTCTAAGGCATACCCACAGAATGAGATAGGTAGTGAAGCACAACTCATCATGGAACGAATCATGTCTAGCAAGGTTCGATTACACCTCTCAGCCACACCGTTTAAATGTGGTGTTCTAAGTGGCGTCAATTGCGAAATGATTTCGCATTCCTTGAGGTAGTCGTGGAATTCAAGACTTAGGTACTCTCCTCTTCGATCGGATCGAAGCATCTTGATTTTCCTGCCCAACTGATTCTCCACTTCTTGTTTAAACTCTTTGAACTTTTCAAAGGTTTCTGACTTGTGCTTGATTAAATAGATATACCCATATCTTCTATAATCATTGGTAAAAGTCACGTAGAAGCGGCTCACATCGTTTATGGTAGATCTAAAGTGACCACATACATCGGTATGTATGAGATCCAATAAACCCTCACCCCTTTCACAAGTGCCAGTAAAGGGTGACTTGGTCATCTTTCCAAGTAAACAAGACTCGCACACGTCATCGTCCCTAAGGTCGAATGACTCCAACACTCCATCCTTTTGGAGTTAGGCTATGCGTTTCTTGTTGACATGTCCAAGACGACAATGCCACAAGCATGCTTTATCCAAACCATTGGATGAATCAATACACAACACATCATTTCCTAAGTTATCTACAACCATCACAATTTCATATATTACATTACAAGACAATGCTTCAAAATAAAAGACACTATTAAGATAAGAATTAATAGAACCCTTTTCATTATCAAATGAGTATATAAAACCTTGTCTATATAAACCATGAAATGAAATGATGTTTCTTGCCATATCTGGCGAATAGCAACAATTGTTTAAATCTAATCCTAATCCACTACTGAGCATTAAAGAGTAAACTCCGAACTTGGTAACAGGCGAAAATCTTCTGTTCCCCATGATCAAATTTATCTTCCCATGCTCCACGTTCCTATCTCTTCTTAGGCCCTGAAATCAGAACAGATGTGAAAACCACATCCTGTATCAAGAACCCAAGAAATGGAATGTGATGAATCATAAGATTTAATAGTGTAAATACCTACGTAGGATGGCTTGATCTTCCCATCCTTGATTGCTTGCAGATGTTCTGGGCAACTTCTCTTCCAATGCCCTATCTTGTTGCAGTGGTGGTACTCTTCCTCCTTGGGGTTTGAGTTGGGTTTAACAGAACCAACTTTGGTTCCACTAGAAGAGGTACCATCTTGGGACTTTCCCTTGTGATGGCTCTTTGAGGTAGCCTTCCTCTTCTTACCCTTCCCTTGCCCAATAGCAAAAACAGGGGCAACAGTTGGAGTGGGAGTTGATGCAACAGACTTATCCTTGAGATTGCTCCCAACAGTCCTTAGGAAGCCTTGAAGCTTGCTCAAAGTGACCTTTTCCTTGTTCATGTGGTAGGTCATGCGAAACTGGTTGTAGAAGGGAGGCAAGGAGTGAAGGATGATGTCAATCGCCAGCTCTTCATCAAATTTAACATTCAACTTTAGCAGGCGATCAACATATCTCTGCATCCTTTGAAGATGGGCAGTAAGGGACTCTCCATTACCCATTCTAGTAGTGATCATCGAAGTGATGATCTCATACCTTTCTTGCCTCGCGCTTTGGTGGTACCGGTCCAACAAGTATTGATGCATATCATAGGGATACATGTCCTCATGGGACTTTTGGAGTTTGGAAGTCATTGTCGCTAGCATGACGCAATGGAATTTCATGGCATCATGCTCGTGGGCCTCAAAGGCAGCGATCTATTCGGGGGTGGCAGTGCTCATGTCAATCTCCTTTAGCTCCTTATCAAGGACATACTCTTTGTCCTCGTAGTGGGTGACCATTCTTATGTTACGGATCCAATCATTGAAATTGTTTCCGTTAAATATCACCATCCCACACAAGTTCATGAGTGAGAACAAGTTGGAGGAATTCGAGCCGGAAGCGTTGTTGTTGTTCATGTTTGACATCTGAAAAGGAAAAAGAACAAAGTTTGATTAGAAACGAATCCCCAAGTAAACACCCAAATGAGAAATTAGGGCAAGGATCAAACAACATTATTTATATGTTAGAAAAGGGATGTCTTAATCTAACATGCAAATAATTTGAAGGTAAGTGAATGTCGATTCACTAATTTTCCACCATGGAAAACTAAAAAGAGATTAAGTTTTAAATGTATTGAAAACCTCTAGATCTTTTGAGTTTCATTGAACTTTTCAATAGCATGTTTAAATCTCTATATGACCCTCTAGTTTATGACTGGGATGCCGAGGATCACAAAGCGGGTGTGAATAACCATGCAAATATACATGATGTCCTCATTGTTACAGTCACCTATTCGATGTGCCGGTTAACCACACACACTTCATCGAACTATGACAAACAATGAGTCACCCTTTTCCACCTTTGCTTAGAACCCAATTAATGTGCCGGTTAACCACACACGCTCCACTAATGTCTTAGCAAGGGTACAAAGTGTAATTTCATGGAATTGCATCAATTCACTTTTGCCTAAAATAAATAAGATTGGGAATTTTGTAAAATCATTTAGTTACTTTACATAGATTCATTATACTTTTAATGAGGAAAGTGTTGCCCTATCCTACCTGTTTGGCTAACGACCCTCCACCAATCAAGGAAGCGGTGGGTGAGAGTGGACACCCATTAAATTGCCATTTTATAGGTTATAACCTTATACCCCCCTTAGAGATTGGATTCGTGAATGAGGCCTACTGACGGTAAGACTAGCATTTTAAGTTACACACACACACACACACACACACACACATATATATATATATATATATATATATATATATATATATATATATATTAATCTTATAATATTATAAAGTATAAGGTTGAATTTTAAACTTGTAAAATTCTAGGGTTTGAAATTTAAATAGTTCAAATTAAACATTGTAATCATAAAATTTAAATTTCAAAGGCATTATCCGTATGATTTCACACATCAAAAGGCATCATTTACCTACCGAAGACCGTAAATGTGTGTTATGTGAAACTCTTTCTAGTGATGTAGGTTTATTATGGCAGTGGAAGAAACTTTGAAGGCCTTTAGTCAATGGATGTGTGGGAAGTGTATGACTTTGCAGGCTCTTAGCCGTTACTGTCCTCACCCGGATGGTCGTGCGAGGTTTGTTACAGGGGATGACGGCTCGAGTCGTTACATTGTCGGTATTTTAAAGCCTTCAACTAAAGAGTCGGTGAAAAATGCTCTTGGAGGGTTGGTTTTTGATGTTGTGCTCCTTGATTGTGTTTTTAAAGAGCCTATCACTACTGTTAAGAGTATCCCCCATAGTTGTCGCCTTGCTTTCTCTCAGGCTTTGAAGACTGCTCTTTACAAGGTGATTGCCCAACCTGGCTCGGTTGAGGCATGTAGGTGTTTGTTACTTCTTCCTCACTGCACACTGCAGGTGTTTAGACCCAAAAATAGACAAGAATGTAATTCTGGGAATAGAAAATCCTTACAACAAAGCTCTATCCTGAAGTCCTTGGATACATGGGGGAAAGAGGGTGGTATCACAAAGTTAGTTCAAAATATGTTATACAATCCCGAGGTTGGATCTATGAGACAGGGTAGAGGAATCCTTCAGAAGGAGTCTACATCAAGTAACACCAACATCAGACAATGTCTCCGTAAGGTCGTAGATGGTCATTTTACCGCAGCAGTGAAAGTTTTATGCTCATCGGGTGTTGCACCATATAATGGTGATACTGTTAAAGCTTTGGAGGACAAACACCCTTTCAGGCCACCCCCATCCATGCCGAGCCCCATAATTTCTGAACCTCCCCTTGTAGTAGACTTTGACTGTGTATTTGGTTGCATCAAATCCTTCCCTAAAGGAACTTCTTGCAGGAGAGATGGATTGAGGGCTCAACACTTACTAGATGCCCTTTGTGGAGAAGGGTCTGCTATTGCCACCGATCTCATACATGCTATCACTTCAGTGGTTAATATATGGTTAGCGGGAAGATGTCCAACCATTTTGGCAGAGTTTGTTGCGTCCGCTCCTCTCACGCCTCTACTTAAACTTGACAACGGGATCCATCCGATTGTAGTAGGCGCTATATGGAGACGTCTGGTTTCCAATGTTGCCATGAAAGGTGTGGATAAAGAAATGGCCAAGTATCTTAATGATTTTCAGTTCACGGTTGGTGTATCCGGCGGTGTCGAGGCTGTGTTACACAGTGCCAATAAGGTGTTGAGTGAACACCATACTGATGGGTCTCTTGTAATGGTGACTGTGGATTTCTCGAATGCCTTTAACCTGGTAGATCGATCAACATTCCTCCATGAGGTTAAGAAGATGTGCCCTTCCATTTATTTGTGGGTGAATTGTACGGGCAAGCAGAGAGACTTTATATCGGAGACCAACATATATGGTCTGCCACTGGGGGTGCAACAAGGTGACCCCTTGGGCCCTCTTCTTTTTGCCCTCGTTTTGCACCCGTTTGTGCACAAGATTAGAGACAATTGTAAGCTCGTTCTCCATGCTTGGTATCTAGATGATGGGACAGTCATTGGGGTTTCAGAGGAGGTGCCTAGAGTGTTGAACATTATTCGGTTGCATGGTTCAGGTTTGGGTCTTAAGTTGAACATCAAGAAAACAGAGATTTTTTGGCCCTCCTATGATAGTAGGAAGCTTTGTGCCGATTTATTCCCAATGGATATAGGGAGACCTTCTTTGGGGGTGAAGCTCCTTGGGGGGGGGGGGTGTTAGCAGAGACGCAGGGTTTATTAGCGGGCTGGCCATGAAGAGAGCGGTCAATGTTGTTGATTTGATGGGCCTTCTTCCACAATTATGTGACCCGCATAGTGAGCTCCTTTTGCTTCAATCATGTATGGGCATTGCAAAACTTTTCTTTGGTTTAAGGACATGCCAGCCGGTATACATAGAAGAGGCAGCTTTGTTCTTTGACAAATGATTGCGCAGGTCTTTCGAGGATATGGTGTTGGATTAGTGTTTAAGTCCATAACTATTTTGGTATGTACTTGACCTGATGGTGCATGGTCCTTTTGGGTTGCCTTCACCAAAGCAACTAGATAGGATGAATTATGGAGAGAAAGGATTAAATATGATTTATTAATATATTATGAGAATAATATATTAAAGGAGAAATCATATTGTTTAATTAATATTAGTCAATAATTAATTGGTAATTAGTTTTGTGACTAAAAGAGATTAATTAAACTTAAGGGACTGGAATTGTAATTATAAGATAATTGTAATTTGGGCCATGGATTGCCTTATATTAAGGAGTGGACAAATTCTATGGGGAAACTCATGAGGAAATCGTCCAAGGCCTTAAGGAAAGGGATCCATGGGTTGCTTAGGGCTTAAGCATCCAAATTAGGGTTTCCTTGTTAGATAACCCTAATAGCCTCCTATATATATAGATCCCTTATGACCCAAAAACGTGGCTAAGCATCCTTCTAGGGTTAGAACACGTTTTGGGCAGCCTCCATCCTCTCTCCTCCTCATCCTCTTGCTCTTGGTGTTTGTGAACCATTAGAGGAGTGACATTTGTGACTCTAAGCTTTCTAAAGTCAATACAAGGAGGAATTGGGATTGTTATTGCTACATAACAATCAAGGTATGATCTAAACCCTAATTATATGTTATATTCATTATCATATGCTAGATCTAGGGTTTATAGTCTTGGATAACTTGCATGTACAATAGAGAAACCTAGATCCAAGCATTAGGGTTTGTATGAGCACATAGGATGTTCTTATGACCAAAACCCATCATATGGTGTATGTGGAGGCCCCTTCTTTGGAGAAATTTAGTGGCGTCTGGCTTCCTTACCTATTTGTTTCGGTGGTTTGGGTTTGTACTCGGCTTACGAGGTTTCCTCCTATGCATTCCTAGCCTTGAGGGCCCAATCTTGGGCATTACAAAACCACATCTTACGTAATAGTGGCGTATGTGGTATGGAATCGGATTACCTATGTGCTATGACTCGTCTTCGCGATACAATTCCGGGATTTGACTGTAGCGGTTTCACTAATAAGGACACCGCCCCCCTAAATCCCAAAAAGCTTTGGCGTGTGCCCTTTTTAGCAAAATCGTCCAAGATATGGAAGTCGACTTCGGCATGACTGTCAGATAGAAAGCAGTCTTTGAGTGTTTGCGGACACCTCATGCTCAAGATTTTCTGCTAACTATCCCTATTGATGGTCTTGGCCAACATATGTCTCCTGTGGAGTACCGAACTATCATTCGTTACCATCTCATGATTCCCATATTCCCAATTGACGAGATATGCCCAGTTTGCCGTAAGGCATGTTTGGATTCCTTTGGGGAACATGCGGTTCATTATAGAGAGCTCCCTGGTTTCAAGTACAGACATGATGTGGTTCGGGATGTTCTCTTTGATTCTTGTCGGCGTGCTGGTATTTCTGTGAAGAAAGAAGAGTCGGTGAACTTTTTGATGGATCCGTAGGATGGAAGGTCGACACTTAGAGCGACTGACATTTTGGTCTTTGGATGGATAGGATGGAAGCATGCGTGCATGGATCTTACTGGGGTCTCTCCTCTCATTGGTTTGGGGAGTGGGGGTTTCACAGCTGGGCATGCCGCTTTGAAAGTCGCTGCGTGCAAAGTGGTAAAGCACGAGAATGCATGTATAGAAAATCAACATGTGTTTGTACCTTTTGCATTCGATATATTCGGTTTTCTCGCACCATAGGCGGTGGATCTCCTTAATAAAGTCCAACGAGTCATGCATTCTAATGTCATATCTCCTAGATCCACAAATGTTGTTTTCAAAAGAATTGGTTTTGCCATCCAGAAAGGGCTAGCGGCGTAGCTTGTTGCCCGTTTGCCTTCAATTGATATGTATTGAACCTTTAAGATTTGTAAATGAAACACGATGTAAAACACTAGATATTTCAAAGCTTGAGGACAAGTTTTGAACTTTTCAAAACACAAAGGATCAAATAGCAAATAATTTTAAATTAAACAATTAATTTAATGATAATCTAAATTTGACCTAATCAATTTATTTACAAGATAATTCAACAATTAATTCAAATAATCAAATATTATCAAATAAGGAATTTATTATTTAAACAATTGGTAATTATCTCTTGTTTTGTTAAGGATATTCACAAAAAAAAACAAAATTCGAATTTTATTAGTCCAAAACGATTTAGGTAAGTATCCTTAAGCAAAACAACAAGAAATCCCGAAAATCTCTCTGTCTGACAGCTAAACTCGTCGAGTTCACATTGGAACTCGTCGAGTTCATCCAACTCGTAGAGTTCCTCATGGAACTCGTCGAGTTCATTAGACAGTTAGCCCAAAAAACAATTTTAAAGCATGATGAACATTCAAGGCATCAAATACAATAGAAACCAAACAAAGCTCTGATACCACTGATGGGTTTAAGCCAAAAGAACATCCTATGTGCTCATGCAAACCCTAATGCTTTGATCTAGGTTTCTCTAATTGTACATGCATTCATCCAAGACTTTCAAACCCTAGATCTAATGAGAATAATTCGAAATTACTGAGACAAATCAGATCTAGATGATTACCTCTTGCTGTTTGCTTGAATCTTCTTGTCTTTGAAGCTTAGAGTCACAAGTGTCGCTCCTCTAATGGCTTACAAACACCAACAGCAAAAAGAATGATCTTGGAGAGAGGTTGGAGGCTCTTGAATTCGGCTCTTGCACTCTTAGGAATAGGGTAGCCGATTTCTAGAGCCTAAGGGTCCTATTTATACTGGAGCTGCTAGGGTTTTAGTCAAAACCCTAATGGACAACTTAGGTCTTAAGCTATCCAAGGAAGCTTCTAGAATAGAGCCTTATGGCCGAAATGAAGGATGTATACATCCTAATTTCGTCCATGCCTAGTCCAAGAGGCTCTTCAGCCCAATACTCAAATATTACACATTTGACAGTTTAAGTCTCTGTTATTAAATTTATGTCTTTTAGCCACATAATTAATTTCTTAATTAATTCTTGTCTAATATTAATTTAATTATATGATTTCTGCATTAATATATTATTCATATAACATATTAATAAATCATAATAACCTCTTTCTTAATAAATCATCCTATCATGTTGCTTTGGTGAAGGCAACCGAAAAGGACCATGCACAACCGGGTCAAGTACTTACCAAATATAGTTACGGGCTTAGACACTAATCCAACAATAAGAACACACAAATAAGGTATATTGGGGTAAGTAATCATATGTAAAAAACAAAACATACACTGAAAAAACATAGAAAAGAGTACATCATAAGGAAGCCGATCCCAACAAAAACACTCGAGAAACCAATACATGTAATGTGGTAAAAATTATACACATGGCACAAACATATATGACAAGTGAATGGGAGATATGTTGCTCTATTACCTTGGTATTTATCATGCATTCACTCCTATTTGAGTTATGTCATTTGACAATGCAAGCTCCTTCATGTCAAACCTTACACTATCTTTACATTTCCCTATCGGATGTACTCTCATTCGCATACCCTTAACCGTCGCCGAATCCACCTTTTTAAGCGTCATCTTTGGTGACCTCCTGATGACATGTCAAAAACCACATCAACCTTTCTTTCCTTAATTTTTTCGATGATCAACGCCTCTCCTAATATATTTCTTAAGTTCATATCTGGGATCCTGTCTACTAATGTAATACCACATGACCATCATAACATTCTCATTTATACTATTTCCATCTTCATCTCATCCTATTTTTACTCGATTAATGTTCAAATACATACATATTGGCTAGTCTAACAACCACCGTGTAAAATTTTCCTTTCATTTCAAGAAGACCTTTTTGTCACACAAAATACATGTGGCCAATGTTCAAAATGTAACATCCGAAATCTAGAAGGTTAATTGTGGAATTATGCCAATTTCAAGTTGAACTCGACGAGTTGGAGGAGCCAACTTGGCAAGTTGAAGATGAAGAATCATGGGGATTTAATGGGTCTACTCGACGAGTTGGGGAGCCTCAACTCGGCGAGTAGAAGCTGGCTTGACCACGAAGTTTAATAAGGCAACTCGACGAGTTGAGGAGCCTCAACTCAACGAGTTGCCTACTCAGAAGGAAACCCTAATTTTAGGGTGTTGCATCCTATTTAAACACCTTAAGTCCCAAGTGTTGGCCTCATTTCCAGCCTCTATAGCCCCTAACCCTAATCTCGAAACCCTAGAGCCTCTTTGCGTGTTGTGAGTTCATTGTGGGTGTGTTTTGGTGTGTTTGAAGATCATTAAAGGAAGAAAAGCTTGGTGCAAAGTGGTGGTTCGAGTAGGAGCTTTCAGATCTGGGTTCTTTGCTCCATTTCTAGGTGGGTTATGGTTTTTTTGGTTTGGGTGTCAAGGTATTCGAGACCATTGGTCGTTGAGTTCGTTATTCAGCGGGAATTCTATGAAGGATTTAAGTGTTACCAGTTAAAGGTCAAGGAATGCATCAGCTACCCTCATGTTCGGTATATTCTAAGTCCCTTCGGTCTTCTGGTGTGCTTACCCTCAATGGTAGAGGGGGAGCTTGGCTCAAGTTTTGGTATCCTGTAGGATCATCTTGGAGGTTTTCTCGAGCTAATAGTGTAGTGATGGAATCCGTTCAGTCTCAGTTTAGTAAGGGATCTTGTTTTGACTGATCATGAAGATGGTTTTCTGTTTTTATTAAAGTGGCATTTCGATTATATCTGGTGTTTCTTTCTCTTCGGATGAGATTTTGGGTCTGTTAAGTATGTGTATGGGGGTGTTCCATGTGAGCCGGGCAAGATGGATTTGGGGCTCTTGGTTCGAGTTTTGTGCATTGTTCTTTTGGGTTTTAGCTTTCTATTTGGATCAAGAGTGCAACCTTTATCCTATCCGCGGATTATGTGCGACTTTGTTTTTGTAAGGTTTTGTTTGGTAGCCATTTTGTGGTGCTTAGTTGGCATTGTAAGGGAGTTGTTTAGGTCCCTTCAAGGTAATGGAATGAGGTGGGTATCTTCAGGCCCGGAGTGTTGGGCCAATGATGCGATGACAACAGTGTTGGTAGGTTATCAGGAGCATTCCAGTCATGGCCTGAGGGTTAGGGAGGGCATACCAAACTCCTGCTGTAGGCTCAGGGGCAATCTAGACCTATGCTAAGGATATTCTAGGGGTATTCCAGTAATAGGTTGTGGGCCTAGTCATCATGATGATTCATTTCTTCTACTTGTAGTGCTTTCGGAGTTGACACGCTAATGGGAATCGGACGAGCCACAAATATGTTGGTTAAGTAAAGGGAGCAGTAAGGGTTAGGTGAAGTATCATGAAAGTATCAAAAAGTCTCAGTAGGTTGTATGCAATAATTCCAGTTGTTCGCAAGCGGTTGTTAGAGTTGTGATTCTCAGGTTGGAAATTCCTTATGCAGTCATAAGTCATAAAATTCTTGATGATTGTATCAAGTGTGTTCCCTGGTGGGACTACACCAGAGTCGGTAAGGGTTGGATGTATCGCAAAATTTCATGGTTGGATCGCAGTTGCTCATCAAAGCAGTGGTCGATAATGGCATAACATAGGGTCAATGGTGTAAAGATTTTGGGTTCTTCATATGGTTTGGTTTTGGGATGAGATTCGCGGTCAAAGTGTTTTGAGGATTATTCTTCAAGGTTCTGGTAATGCCCCAGTTAGGGACTGGGGGTAGATTCAAATGGACTGTTCTACCATTGTGGAGGTTGGGCTAATGAGGAGGTTTCAGGCTCTTAGCATTAGTGTTTCGGGCAGTATCAGTGTTTCAGGCTGTTTTAGTGATGTGGGATTCCACGTGTGTGTGGAGTATCTGGGAGTTTTGGAAATGATAAATCACTTGCAACAGGATTAAATAATCTCAGAGTAATTGGTTTGACCCTGTTGTGCAGTTCTCGTATGAGTCTAACTGATGCAGGGATGAATCTTTTACTTGAAGGATTATCTGAGCCTTCTATCAAGTATAAGTGTTCTTTCGCTATATATGGTCAATGAATTTGTTTCCCTTTGAAGCAATAATGTGATTAGGGGTTGGAAGCATTTTGTTTGGTATGAGACTCTATGAGGTTGGCTTGGTGACAGTGAGGTAGGGGAGGTCTGACAGGGAGTCAAACCATTGAGACTTTAGGTTTCAGATCTCAAGGGAGGTAAGATTGGTTTTTATCCAAAATATTGAGGATTCGTTCTACATCGGGCTTGAAGAACTATTCTAGGGATGGTTTCGGTAAATCGGGATAAACTGTTGTATGATAAGAGTTGGAAGTGTTATGGTTGGTCTGTTATTCATTGAGAGCTTGGCATGGAGTTGTTTCAGTGTGGGCGGTCTTGTGGGGAGTCATAACATTATAGGTTTAAGGCTTTAGAAGGGTAGAAGTGGTATGCATAGGCTGAAGTTTTGATTGTTGTCTTCATAATGGAAGTTTCGGTTCGGGTTCGGGTTGCCATGGGAAGACTGTCTTAGGCGCAAAATTTTCGTTTGAGATCATCAGGTTGGTCATTTTGATATGAGTATTAATAAGGAGTGATTTCGAGGACGAAATCTAATTTAAGTAGGGGAGAGTTGTAACACCCAAAATCTAGAAGGTTAATTGTGGAATTATGCCAATTTCAAGTTGAACTCGACACGTTGGAGGAGCCAACTCGGCGAGTTGAAGATGAAGAATCGTGGGGATTTAATGGGTCTACTCAACGATTTGAGGAGCCTCAACTCGGCGAGTAGAAGCTGGCTTGACCACGAAGTTTAATGAGGTAACTCGACGAGTTGAGGAGCCTCAACTCGGCGAGTTGGCCACTCAGAAGGAAACCCTAATTTTAGGGTGTTGCACACTATTTAAACACCTTAAGTCCCAAGTGTTAGCCTCATTTCCAGCCTCCATAGCCCCTAACCCTAATCTCGAAACCCTAGAGCCTCTTTGAGTGTTGTGAGTTCATCGTGGGCGTGTTTTGGTGTGTTTGAAGATCATTAAAGGAAGAAAAGCTAGGTGTAAAGTGGTGGTTTGAGTAGGAGATTTTAGATCTGGGTTCTTTGCTCTATTTCCAGCACATTTTGGGTATAAAGTCCTAACCTTGCTTAATATTTGATTAGATCTCCTTATTTTGGGTTTTGTGGTGTTTTGGCCTCTTTTTGGGGATGATGATGGAGTAAAGTCATTTTAGGGGTGGTTCTTCCATATTTGGGTTGGTTTTGGTACCCTTGAACTTAATGGTGCAAACTATATGAGGATTTTGGTGTCATGAATGCATTAAGTCAACTATTAAGTCCATTCCAAGCTTAAGAGCTTCATTAGACATGCATGAATGAAAAGTTGGCAACTTTACATGGTTTTCCAGCTCAACAAAGTCAGATATATGTTCTGGAGTCATGTCCCAATGAATTAAGTGCAAAATGTGTTAATAGGCGAGTTTCTAGCGAACTTGGCGAGTTGTTGGATAACTCGGCGAGTTGGCTCAGTTTTCCCCAACATTTTCAGATTTATAAAGGACCTCGATGAGTTAGTGGGTCAACTCGGCGAGTTGACTTGGTTTTTCTCGATCTGTGCAGATTGATGGAGAAACTCGACGAGTTGAAGGACAACTCGACGAGTTGGGTCAACTTGGACCGTTGACTTTGACTTTCGATTTATGTCTTTGACAAAGTTTGTCCCAAGGGGTGATTGAAGTAATCTGAACTGTAATAAGGAAAATTATGGGCTTAGGATAAGGCCCATATGGGGTTGGGCCTAATTTGGAAAATTGGGCCATTAGTAAGCCTTTGTGGATCTTTTGGTTTTAGGCCTCAGTTTTAGTGTATGTTGGGTCAAGGGTAAAATGGTCATTTTACCCCAAGTATGGATTATGGATTATAGTGTGGGACCCAATTTCTAATTGGGTATGTTATTGGTTTTGATAGCTCGGAAGTCGGTAGGGCAACAACTAAGGACTTTTTTTCGGGGAGCTTTTACATTCGAGGTGAGTTTTCCTCACTGTACTTTCGGGTCGAAGGCACCAAGGTCGGCCCTTTGGTTGATAGCCTGATATTGTTGGTATGCCAAGTATGGAATATATATGCATGCTAGTCTAGTTATGCTGGTCTTAATATGTTAGTCTGGTAGATCTGTAGGACTACCTGTGATACTGTCTATTTATATGCATATGATATTATCTGTTATATGTCGACATATTGTGTGGGTTGGGTTGAGGTTGTACTACTTTGTGTTGTATCCAAAAAAAAACCTGGAATATACTAGATATGATTTGAGGGCCATGGAGGTCATGTCAGACTCATACTGAGGACTCATTAGCATTCCACATATGAGCTGAGGGCTAGTGAGGGCATGCTAAACTCATACCGAGGGCTCATTAGCATTCCAGATGTAACACCCCGAAATAAGTTATGTATCGATAACCCTTACTTTTTATTGTGTTGAAAAAGTAGCCCTTGATTGACAAAAGGTGGCAAATGAGTACGTGGGGCGTACGCGTGTGTACGCTCAGCGTACTCATGTGCGTATTATGGACGCGGAGCCCACCTAGTACGTTGGGCGTACTAGGCTCAGGGTGAAAACCATCATTGTGTGGTGTGTCCCTATTTAAGGAACATGATGGCCTCATTTCCATCCACCATTTCTAGTCTTCAACTATAACGCCTGTGTTTATGGGCTTGTCATTAATGATGATGTAATAGTCTAGGCTAACCTTTGTAACCCATTTCGAAATAATAGAAGTGTATTATTTGAGTATTATGTGTTTTGTGCTTAATTGTGTGTCTTAATTGAATTAAGAATAAAAATTAGCGTCAAAATGAAATGATAGATAAAACCGATATCTAAGTTTAATGTTGTAGTGGTTGAAACAAGGATTCCAAAGATATAAAGAACGCCGAAATCCGAGTTATAACGAAGAAGTTATGATTTGTCGAAGTTTCGCGACAGAACCAACACGACGCTGAATGACATAAAAAGTGAATTTACGATAGAGCGATATTTAGCCTTAGTGATCTAAACAAAAGTCGTAGAGTTCGTTAAACCGAGAGCGTGCATAAAAAGAATGCCCAAATCTGACTTCGTATGAGGAAGTTATGATTTTTCTAAGTTTCAGCTTAGCCGTATGCAGCCCAAAACTCGAATTCGAGATCGAGTGATTGTTGGTCGAAATAATCTAAACGAGAATCGAAGATCTCGTTGATAGTAGTGCAATGGTGAAAAGACAGACGAAAATGGATGTTAGATGAAGAAGTTATGAATTTATAATGGAGTTTTCCTGTCATGGCCTACTAAAAATAATACAATAAAAATAAAGTCAAAATTAGCCGACGGAGTCTAAACGAAAGTTGTAGAGCGTAGTCTCACCTACGCGGGGATATAAAGAACGTCAAAAACGGAGTTCGTATGAGGAAGATATGAATTTTGGAAGTTTTATAAATAATTAAAATATATTAATTTTAATATTAATTCGGATATTATCCGAGGGAGGGGGGGGGGTGTCATCGATCTGATCCGAACTACGCCCAATGTACCCGAAACCACCTCAGCTACGTCACTTGACCGAACTCGAGTGCCATATGCATGCAGTGACGTCGCGTACGCCCAACGTAAGGCTTAATACGCCCAACGTACCGAGTACGCCCAACGTACCTAGATTTACACCCAACGTAATCGAGGTTTCAGCACCCTATAAATAGATGTTGATGGCTGCTGATTTCTTTTGTTCAAACTCTTCTCTCTCACTCGTTTTTATCCCGTCTTATGTGCAAGAAAAATCCCAAAGCCCCGATATTAATCCCGAGCCCCGAAGCAAGTCCCAAAGCCCCGAAGATCCCGAGAAGTGCAATTCCCGAGCCGAAGCTCTGCCCGCGAGAAGCCAATTTTTGTGAAGATCTTCCAGATCTACCGAAGAATACTACTTTTACAAGTCGTAGTGCTGTCCGATCATCTTCTGATCAGGTGAGTGTGTAGTTACTTTCTTCTAATGCATAATTATGAAGTATTTTATACGAAATACGTGTTATGTGTATATTTTGTTATTATATGTGCGAATGTATATTCACATTCTTCTGTATCGTAGATATGATTTATTCTCTATGAAATACGTATTATGTGTATGTGTCTCATCTGTCGTTTGGAATATGTATTGAATGAGAATGCTATACAAGTTTTAAACTATGTGTGTGTGTGTGTATATATATATATATATATATATATATATATATATATATATATATATATCTACTAATATGCTGGGTAGAACATGGGTAGATAGTTGATGTGTGATAAACAGATGAGAGGCCTCGATGTTGTTGTTGTTGATCTAGTTATTCAGCGGAGTATGGATAATGACCACAGACTCTTTCTAGACAGTCATGTGGAACGCTAGCAGGCTCATAACCTGTAGGTGTTGTGAACGATGTGTTCACCAGTGTACTCTACCCCTCATGGTTTCCTTTAGGACATCTACTGTTGAGGAAACCCCTTCGCAGTAATGTCCGTCCGATGAAAATCCTAGATTAGGTGCCTTGAGATAGATGTTGTTTTAGGGACGTAAAGTGAGGATAACAGGAATGGGTAATTGGGTTATTGTTGGTTGGTGAAATCAAATATAATTATTTATTGTGGGTTTAAAATCCTATATGCTCACCAGGGTCCCAAGCCTGACCCACTCAGTTTATTTGTATTACAGGTAGAGGCGCGAGGGCATAAGATGGATGAATCATCATGTTGTTTTGTTTATAGGCCTGTAGTTGTATATAACTGTTGTAAGGCTTATAGTATATTGTTTATGCTTTTGTGTCTGTATCGGAACATGACATCCCGAGTTTTGATTATATAATGAAATACATTTCTTTATGAAATGCTTTGGTAAATTTATTTTATCATATTTTGTTTTTGGGAACAAATTCCGCAACTCTTTTAAATCAAAAGGATTTACTCTGAAATTATTTTAAAAACATAAATGAAACCGGTCTTTTCTGGCCGTGATTTTTGGGATGTCACATCAACTCCCCTCAAAACCCTAATTTTCGTTTTCTTAGCTTGAGTGGCCATTTGAAGCTTTTGAGTGATCTTTGTGGATTCTTTGGGTGAGGAAGGAGCTTTGAAGAGAGTAGAGTTGGAGTCCAAGCTTTGGATCTGAGTTCCCCTGTGGTTGGTTCATCATTTGGAGGTATCAAGCTCAAAGATTTCTCATTGTTTTGATTTGTGCATATTGTGGTTCATTTTAGGGTTTATGTCCCAAAGCTTGAAGCTTTATGAGTTTGTTGAACTCTAGAGCATAATACATGTCCCTTTAAGTGTCTCTAGTTGAGTGGACTCATAAAAATGGGATCTTAGACGTCAAGATTGTTAGTTTTTCACAAACCACAAAATGGTAATATTTACACAAAGAAGAAGAACAGGGAGCAGAGTATGCCAAAACTTTAGAGGCTTTTGTTATTGAATTTGAGAATAGAGAAAGTGACACCCAAAGTCACGTACATGGCTAGACTATTTAAATAAAAAAAACTTGCATAAAAATAGGAACTAACTCCACTAAGCTAATGACCAGGACTTTCAAACACTACTTTGATTTATTCCACATTAAAATAAAACACGTGCAACAACCTCTGAATTATTTCTCAATATTTTCCCCCTTAATTCAGAGACTTAAACCTTCTTGACTCCAATAAGACTCTGTATCTCTTCATGTTTGACTCTTCCTAGTGTCTTGGTGAGTATGTATGCTTTCTGCTCTTTACTTCTTACATGACTCACTATTATCTCCCCATTGTCTATGCATTCACGAATAAAATGGAACCTTATATCTATGTGCTTGCTCCTTCCATGAAAGACTAGGTTCTTCATGAGGTCAAGTGATGAATGATTATCAACCAACATAATTACAGGTGGCATAGTTTTCCCTGTTATTTCCCTGAGAAGCCTTCTAAGCGATATTCCTTGGCAAGCTGCTAGAGTGGCTGCCATAAACTCTGCTTCACAGGAGGATAAGGCAACACATCTCTGTTTTTGTGAAGCTCGTGTAATCAAATTCCCATTCACATAAAATGCTATTCCACCATTGCTTTTTCTATCATTCACATCATTCCCTCGATCACTATCAGTGTATCCAACAATCATGACTTCTTTTCTTCCTTTTGAGTAATTCAGACCATAGTCAAGGGTGCCTTTCACATACCTGAGTATTCCCTTAACAGTCTGAAGATGTTTTGTAGTTGGCCTTTCCATGTAGCGACTTACCACTCCAACTGCAAATGTTATGTTTGGACGGGTATGGGTCAGATACCTGAGTCCTCTAACAATACTTTTTTACTCTGTGGGATTCACCAACTCTATTTCTTCATCTCTACGAAGTTTCAACTTATGTTCCATTGGGCTCTTGGTGGGGTTACAGTCTAACATACGAGTCTTGATGAGTAAGTTCTTAGCATAGGCTTCTTGTTTTAGTGTAATCACACCTTCCTGTTGACCTACTTCAATGCCTAAGTAATATGATAGGAGACCAAGATCACTCATCTCAAACTTGGTGTTCATATCACTTTTGAAATCTTGAACCTGCTTGTGGCAGTTACTAGTTACAAGTCGTCTACATACACCCCAATGATCAGTATGTCACCATTGTTTTTCTTGGTGTATACTAAATATTCATGAGCACAACGCGCAAAACCCATTTTTTTAGGTATCGATCCAGGCACGCATTCCAAGCCCTCGGGGACTGCTTTAAGCCATACATAGCCTTAGTCAATTTTTACACCTTGTTTGTTTCACCTTCTTTCTAGTAACATTCTGGTTGTGAGACGCACACCTCCTCCTCTAATTCGATGTTAAGGAACGTCGATTTCACATCAAGATGGTTCACCCACCATCCATTAGTTCCTGCTAAAGCTAGAATGAGGCGTACCGTTTCAATTCTGGCCACTGGAGCGAAAACTTCATCAAAGTCGATTTCGTGATTTTGAACGTACCCTTTTACCACAATTCTTGCTTTGTGCTTTATGATCCTTCTATTTGGGTCTTGCTTCAACTTTTACACCCACTTTAACCCGATGGCCTTGCGATTTTTAGGAAGGTCAACAAAAACCCAGGTCTTGTTCTTTACAATCGACGTCAATTCTACGCTCATTGCTTTTATCCATTCCTTTTTCTTACTTGCCTCGACGTATGTTGTTGGTTCTTCATTATTGCATACCAACATAAGTTCTTCAGGAGGGAGTTGAATTTCTTCTGTGTTCTCGTACAACTCGGTGAGCAGCCAGTAGCGCTTCGGGGCACCACCGCCTGTGGAGCCTGAGGTGGTGCTGGGAGATGTGATCGAAATTGGGGCATTTGGAGTACCGGGTGAAGCAGGCGTACCCAGTGTGTCAATAGGCGAGTTAAGTGGGCTTGACTGTGAGTTGACTTTAGAATTAATGGGCTGAGAGTCTTCAGCCCACACATCATTACTTGGAGGCGACCCAATTTCTTGTTGTGGGGTATTCAGCTCCCACTCGTGTTCTTCAACATAAACCTCATCAAGGTCAAAACCTTCAACAATAAACCTTATCCCTGGTGTTGATTTAACCTTCAAGCTGTTCACCTACATCCAACCTTGCTGTTCATCGAAGATTACATCATGACTCACATGTATCTTTCCGGTATCTGGGTCCAACAACCTATATGCCTTTGTTCCCTTTTCAAGTATTAGATGAACCAGTCGAATACTTCTTTCATCTAGCTTCTTCATATGATTCCTTGTAATTCTCATATTAGCGACACAACCAAACACCCTAAGGTGTTCAACATTCGGCTTTCTTCCGGTCCACATCTCGTAGGGAGTTGTATCTTTCAAGGCTTTCGTATGTGCCCTATTTAGAACATACACTAAATGAGTTATGGCTTCCCCCACAGAGCATCCGACATCTTCATGATCTTCAAATTACATCTAACCATTTCCAGCACTATTCGATTTCGTCTCTCCACCAACCATTTTGCTATGGGGAGAATGGTGTTGTGTAATGTATCTCCAATCCTGTTTCACTACAGTATTGGGTGAATTCATTTGACAGGAACTCACCCCACGATCTGTTCTAAATACTTTTACTTTCTCCCCTGTTTCCGTCTCTACTTTACTCCTAAAATTTCTTGAAAACTTGAAGTGCTTTATTTTTTGTTTTCAACAAATAAACCCACATCACTCTGCTATATTCATCAACAAGTAGCATGAAGTAGTGGTTCCTTGAGGGTGTAGGAGGTGAAACAGGGCCACAAATATCACCATGAACTAGTCTCTTCTTTGCTAGATAATTAGAGTGTGAAGGGAACGGTTTCTTACTTGCTTTCCCACTAGGCACCCTTCACAGGGCTGTAATGGAATGGTCATCTTTGGCATTCCTTCTATTAGCTTCTTCTCCTGCATATACTTCATTGAGTTGAAGTTAACATGACCCATTCTCATGTGCCACAACCATGATGAATCATTATGTTTTGCTACCAAACATAATCCTTTGACTTCTTCCAACTCTATTTTACAGAGTCGATTTGAGGACCTTGTAACCTTCATCAATAGTCTCCCAGTGACATCATGGAGCCACATAAATGGATCCTTAAGTCTTATTTCATCGTTACCCTCTGCTAACTGTCACATGCTTATTATATTACTGCATAAGTGTGGGATGTAATATAACTCATCATGCTTGCGTTGACTCCCATCCTTGCATTGAACTACAATTGAGCCCTTTCCTTCTATACGAACTTTTGCTTCATTTCCAAACTTCACATATCCTTGAATTGACTCATTCAGATTCCTAAACTTGCACTTGTCTCCAGTCATGTGATTGCTAGCCCCTGTGTCTAGATACCACATACTTGACTGGTTGAAGGTGTTACCTTGTGATCTTAACTGTGGGGTAACATTTTCTTCATTGAGAAACACTTCACCATGTTCGAAGGTTGATAGAATAAAAGCGGGTTCATTGTCATGGTGGTCTTGTATCAGATTGTTTTCTTGATTTCTTTCTCTTCTAGGATTCTTACACTCAGCTGCATAGTATCCGAACTCCTGGCAATTATAACATTGGATTTCACTCTTGTCTTGAATACCAGATGCTTGGTTATTACCCTAATTTTGATGATATGAACCCCCTCTACCACAACCTCAATGGCCACCAGACCTACCTCTCTACCTCGACCACGTGAGTTTCCAACACTACCCCTATTTGGCTTTTGCTTAGTTTCTCCATCTGTTTTCTTCTTATTCCTCTCTGACCATTCCTTATGAGTTAAGAGAAGTTTTCTTTCATCACTCTCTCTGTGACCTCTCATCCTTTCTTTGTGGGCTTTCAGTCTTCCAATCACCTCCTCGACTGTCATTGTTTCTAGGTCCCCAAATTGCTCTAGAGTGGAAGTAATATGAAGGAACTTAGATGGTACAAATCTTAGTAGCTTCTTCACTACATAAGATTCTTCTACTGCATCCCCCAAGGTTCGTATGGTACTCACTAGGTTGCTTAGCTTCACTGCAAATTCATCTACAACCTTTGATTCCTTCATGGTCAAGGCTTCAAACTCATCTTTCAAAGTCTAAGTTCTTGATGTCTTCACTCTATCTGCTCCCAAGAACATGGTCTTCAAGGCCTCCTATGCTTCTTTGGCTATTTTCTTCTCAACCAATGAAAGTAATAGATCTTCAAGTATGCCCTGATAGATGGCTGATAAGGCCATCTTATCCTTCTTGACTTCTATAACTGTGTTTGATGTTCTGGGTTCCACTGCATCCCACACTCCCTGGGCTAGCATAAAGACACTCATTTTATGGCCCATGAAGAGTAATTACTTCTTGACTGCATCGGGTAATGTAGAGTGACCATACCATCTTTTTCGCCATTGCCATTGTTTCCTGTCATTTCTTTGCGTGGTTGATACTTTGGCATACACTAGGTCTTTCGCTCTGATACCAAGTGTTAGTTTTTCACAAACCACAAAATGGTAATATTTGAAGGGTTTTGAGCATTTTAACACTCCTATGGTGTACATGGAACCCTAAATACCTTGGATCTCTGTTTTCTCTATTATAGATGCAAACTTGAACTTTCCAAGGTATTACCCTAACTAGCATACAATCATCGATACTTGGGTTATATAAACAAGTTAGAAGACATACCTTTTCATGTAGCTTGATTCCATGGAGCTTAAGAGCCTAGTGCCTCAAGTGTGACACCTCAAATGGTTCACACAACATCACCAACAACTTGGAATAACTTGAGAGAAAAGGTTCCTATCTTCAAATCGGCTAGTCCTCATGTGTACACACACTAGTGCCAATTTCTTGAGTCATGGGGTCCTTATATATGGTGACTATTAGGGTTACACCATGTAACTCATGTCTTTCCATATTCTTCATGCTCCATGGGTTAAAACCTCCATGGAGTATCCATGGGTTTAGCCCGACATGAAGAACTATGGATCATAAGCCCACATATATAAGAATGAATGATTTACACAATCAATCCCCATATATTTAATTAGTCTCCTTTTGATCACAATATTAATTCCAAATTAATTCGTTATCAATACTAATTAAATAATATGATTTCATATTAATATATTAGAACTTATAATATATTAACAAATCATAATTATCCTTTTGTCACAAAAGTCTATCCAAATTGTTCTGATGCCAAGCAACCCAAATAGACCATGCCAATCGGGTCAAGTACATACCAATTATAGTTATGGACTTAGACACTAATCCAACAGTCTCCCACTTGGATAAGTCTAAAACTATTATTGCGTATGACTTCAAAAGACTACCAAATCAATGACGCGTACATTAGATAATGGATCATATATTCCTCCATTCTAGATATCGTATAGACTGAGACATGGATTATAATCATTCTCTCTGTCCATTTGTTGTTTCCCGATTTCCGATTTATGACGACCGACTAATTGAACAAATCAGATTAGTCCAGGCTTGGCCAAGCACTTCGGGGTGTCATCACTAAATCATCGAGGGGCCTATAGATATCACTTTTATCCCTTCAAAGGTAAAAGGAATGGATAAACTTCGAATCATATGCTTGTTCTACTACTTGTTGAATCATACACAAAGGCACATTTTATAACATCGAGTTACCAATGCGTTTTCGTAAAATCAATATATGACCAACTCATAGTCAACAACTCATATCTCTAGGTTTGAAGAATATAAGATATTATCATCTCATGATCACTCGTGATAAAATACATGAAGTGAGTTAAATGAGCGTGGGTTTAATACAATACTCAAAACTTATGAACACTCATGAATGTTGCAACAACTCTTGCTATGTCTACTACCTTGGACATCTACAAACCAGCTTCATGACAGTCTTGATTCATATCTACTTCCAACATATGACTGACTGTGGATGGTTTGAATAACTTAGTCATTCAGGAAGAACGACCTAGTTATTCTGGAAGTCAAAACATGCAAAGTGAAACACAAGAATAATCGAATCTAATATGGTCTCAGAACTTATGAATATAAATAGAACACCTTTTATTTATCACCATATTGATTACACATTATTTATTGCATACTGTTTCAAACTATCAACTTTATACTTGAATTAAAAACGATAGTTGTCCCATGCTCCAAGCATGTACACTATGTTTTTCTAAACACTAGTCATGCCATACACCAAGTATGCACACTATGTTTTTCTAAACACTAGTCATGCCATACATGAAGTATGCATACTATGTTTTTCCAAACATTAGTTATGCTATACACCAAGTATGCACACTAAGTTTTTCTATGATCTTTACTTTGTGAAATAGATCGATTGAACATAATTCCAATGATTCTCATTTCACAATCCCAAATCCTTACCACAAATGCAAGAATTCCAAATTCTTGCCATTTACCTAAATCTGTTTGATTCTAAACTTATATGCATTGATCCTCTTGTAATGATTATGCACAAAGTCACAAAGACTTGTCAACAGACATTGCAGAGTATTCCAATGGAGATCAATCCATGGAAACGAAGTTTCAAATTCAAAGTACATTGATTTGAACATCCTTCTTGTATTAAGTTTCCCAATCTTACACAGATTTAATGAATAACTTCCACCTATGAGAATATTTCCATATTCCCATTTTGACTATCACTCCTGAACAAGAGTTGCCTCTTTTTAGAATATGTCAAATGGTCCTCTACAAAAATTTACACTATACTTCAAACTGTCCATGAGCAACCAATCTTTGGTAAACCTTAGATTGTCCTCGATAATTGCTTAATTAAATTAGTCATATCTAGTTCTAGTACTTTTTCCCTCTTAATGCTCTAGGCATTTGGCAAATTTTAGAACAAATGAATATTATAGCACATGCAATCGATCCTATATCTGAAGCATATGGGACACGATTCATGATGTCTCATATAAAGACTAGACCAGTCTTTTGCTATAATATTTCTATTTCTATTTGCCATGTTCTCAAAATTCAGATTAAGAAAAGGGATGCCGTAATCATAATCAAATTTTAGAACGCAAATAATGGACCCATATATAGAATATCCTTATGCTGAGCCATTCTAACATAAAATTCATATATATATATATATATATATATATATATATATATATATATATATATATATATATATATATATATATATATCATTGACTAAAGATGATTAAGACCTCAATCTAAGCTTTAGAATTGAAATGAAGTATAATTTCCTCTCCCTTAATTATAGCAAAACATATTTTCCCAATTGAGCTTTTGTTTTTCTATAATTAACATTTCTAACTTGCAACACTTATCATAATTATCATGCTCCCACTAACATGAGAATTATTAGCATAACACTTATGCTCCCACTAGCTTTGACATGTACTCAGAAATCAGCTGGACTTCTAGAACTCAATACTTTATTGACTTTCTTACCAAATTTCAGACTTCTGATACGAGATGCTTTGATAAAAATTTATCAAAATCATACAACTTTCCTTAGATAACTCTCATGTGTGTCTAAACAATTTCCAGAACTATGAAAAGGGATGCCGTAATCGTAGTCTTAATTGTTTAGACCTTTGCCATTCCTTACAAGTCCATGTTAGTGTGCTGGTTAACCACACATGCTCCACTAACGACTTTGAGAATGCAAATATCACACTTGTTATCGACCTAAAATTTACTTAGTGAAAGCGTTTCCTCACCATCATTTTCATGAATCGGAGAGAAACCTTATGACACTTAGATTTTATGGTGTATGTGTTCCTATCCATGTGAATTTGTCAAAACCATAATCTCAAGACAAGGTTAGTGACAATTCTAAACTCATATGGATTGAACTTGTGCAGTCTTAACTTCTTGCCACTTGGCAGCACAAGGGCCTGTCATTGCTTCCAAGTTGTTAAGCAACCAATTGAGAACTCTCAGAACTCATATGAAAAGCCAAATATAACTAGAATGGGCACATAAATAGGAATATGTCAACACGATAGGTTATAAACCTCAAGTCATGAGCTAGAGAGAAACTACAGGTTTCATTCTTGATTAGATTTTAAAGCTTTTTCAAGATCTTTAAGACTCCTACTGTCCTCTTGACATATAGGACTCACTTGCCAAATATTTAAGAGATAGTGCAGATTCTTTATCAAGACAAACACTTCACACAATTGGCCTTAGTTGGTCTTTGTTTTATCCAAAACATCACAACTTACCAATTTCAAATGTATAAGAGTAGGTTACACTTTACTCTTACATTTGACTAGTGTTAATAAACCTTCTTCAAGATGTGTCACTCAAATTACAATCTTGGAGTATAACTCTAATACTTGTTTTGGAATGAAGTATGACTCACCTTCTTGATTTAACCATTTCAACAATTCATGACTCCTCTACCTAGCCATAAGAATGCACTAAGATGTCCTTAGAGGATGAATTGTGATATGGTCTTCTAAATCATTAAGATGATCACAAAACATGATACTAAAGTACTCTCCCATCTTTTCAGATTTGAGAAACCTTTATCTTTCTGCCTAATTTGATTCTTCTCATTCGCTCTACCATACATCGAAACTTTTCCAATGTTTTAGAATTATACTTCAACTTGTAAGTATAACCATATTTACTAAACTTTAGTAAATCATGACAAATAGTCTTATCAATCTTTTATGGTGGACTTGACCAGTGCACACAAGACTGTATACTCGATCCATTTGTCCTTCACTTGACTCACATATACATGTGAACAAGGAATTAGTCTTAATTTTCCAAATATGAAAATTCTCATTCATCATACTATACAACTTGCACGATCCAAGTTTCGGTCTAATTGAAAACTTGGGTGATGAGAATCTTTCTGTCACATCCAAAAATTTTAAGGCAAATTTAAAAATTTTCAACCATAAAACCACATAGTGCTTTACAAAATGTTTTCAAAATATTATTCATCAGAGTGTCCCAATAACAAAATCATAAGGATGTGGAGCGGTACGGTCACACCTTCGCCTTGCCACGATCTCCTTAAGTACCTGAAACAATAAACTAAAACTGTAAGCCCGAGGGCTTAATGAGCTACCCCCAAAATACCGAAACCACACTGATAATACCATATCAGTAACAGATAATCAACAACATCCATACTGGGCCTTCGGCCTGACTGGACCGCCCTGCAGGGCCTGCAGTCAATCTGAGTCTATCCCGAGCCTTCGGCATGGCTGGACCGCCCTCCTCAGCCTACAGTCTCTCCGGACCGCTCGTAGGGTATGTTGGCCTTCGACACAAAGCAGGACCGCCTCAACCAAAACATCAAGCAAATAATCATGTGCGCATAACTAACATATACTGGCATATACAAGTATCAAACATAACTATCACACTGATCATTAATACTGGCAATCCCTCATAACCAGAGCACCGACCTAGCAGGTCACTAACATACCAATCCTTACAGATCATAAGAGCATAATAACATACTATCTATCCTGCTACCGAACTAACATATCATAACCACATATAGCATACCATAACCAAGATAACAACTAAAGGGTTGGCCTTGGTGCCTTATACCCTATTGATATAGTGAGGATAACTCACCTTGCTAGTAGCTCGAAATGATACATCCTACACCTCTAGATGTAGCTCCAACCACCTCGCTTGTACCCATAAGTGGCCCACTCAATAATCACTCAAATTACCAAAATGCCCTTAGGAGGTACAAGACATCCTACAGTCAAATCAATTCACTGGTAAATGGTCAACAGTCCATGTTGACCTATTTGCTGAATATAACTTTCTCTGCCTCGAGTCCTTCCTGATTCCAGAATTTCTTGACTCGAATCGCCGAGTCTCTAGCAGACTCGCCGAGTCGATACATGACTCAGTGCTTAGAAGTCCAAATTGACTCGCCGGGTCATCTCCCAGACCTCGCCGAGTCCATGCGGGACCAAACTGGACAAAACCCCACCTGAATCGCCGAGTCATTTTCCAGACTCACCAGTCCATACGCATACTCCCATGATCAAGCGATTCAGAACAACCCTTTTGTTCCAATCAGTAGATCTAGGTCTGTAGAGTGCTTTAGCAACGTAAAGTTGCTACCTTTACGTATTTGCATGACTCAAAATCCACATCTAAGCTTGAAATGGGTCTTTACTCATAAACAAGGGTTCCTTCATGACCCTATTAAGAACTTTATGAACGTAGGACTCAAAAGAGGTTCAGATCTGAAGTTTTAACTTCAGATCTAGCTCCCATACCATAATCCCTTCATGAATGGCTAAAGAAAGCCCTAATCTTCACATATGAAAAGTTATAGAAGAAAAGAGGTCAAGGTAACAACTTTTTACCTCCAAAACATGCCCAAGCTGAAGTAGACTCTGGATCCACACGAAATCCTTGATGCAAGCCTCTTGATCTACAAGTTTCCTTCACAAAAATCACTTCCCAAAGCTCCAAAACACTCTCCAAGCTCACACTCACGGAAATTAGGGTTTCTGGCTCTCAAGGGGTGATAGAGGACAGTGGGAGGTGCTAATGGTCCAATATATAGGGTGCAAAAACCCTGAAATTTAGGGTTTCCCCTGCCAGTTCCTACTCGTCGAGTCCCCCTTGCCGACTTGTCGAGTCCCTCCTTAAATGACGTGTCCTGATCCGCTTCTACTCGACGAGTCATAGCGCCAAATCGTCAAGTATACCTTAAAACTTGAAATTTACAAGGAATACTAATGATACCTGACAGTTGGAATGTTACAATTTCCTTATTTGGTAAATTTAGACATTACCACAAATGAGAGAATCAAATTCATATTTCCATTATTGCTAAAAACATACAACATCAATTTTCCATAAGTGCCATTGCAAAGAGATATAATAAAATAAAACAAAATTTTATTTATTTTTAACTTGCGGAAAAACTTTGTCCTTACAATGCAACTTTAAATGAAAACTATGCTATTACATATTTCTCTAGCAATCTATCATAGCTCCTAAGTAGTAGCTCAAGAATCCGATCTTCGAACCATGCGATTGAAATCCATCTTCGCGATCAGATTCAGCATACTCTTTCTTTAAGTTTCCTTCCCTTTGCTTGATCCTGCCATACATCAAAATGTATTAAGAATTTCCAAATAGGAAATTAATTGAGTTAGATAGTGGACTTACCTGAAGCAGGGTCAAGCTTTTTGACTAGACCTTCTCTCAGATCTTTCAGGTAGTTATGGCAGCTTCGCTACCAATGCCCCTTCCTTTGGAAATAGAAACATATAGAATCTTTTGTAATGGTGCATGAGACTATTTCAGACTTAGCCATTCTCTTTACCATTTGGTCAACCAAGTTGATTATGGCCGATCCCCTTCCATTAGGAAGAGAAATATTTTCTAGATATTCAATGTTACCCTTGTCAATGTCCATGGAAGTCTGGGAAGTTGATCTTTATAATCAAATTTGCTCTACCAGTGCTCCAAATCGTTGTTGATTCAGCAGAACCAAGCAAATAGATAAGATCATTAAGGGTCATGTCATAGTCTTTCACATAGTAGTCTCAAAGGACGCTCACTATGAGACTTAGGAAGTGATTGAATAACCAACTTTCTCACGACTCTGACACCTAACTCTCTCGTCTTGTCATTATGTGACTTCATCTCCAAGATACTATGATAAACATTAAGTTACCCTTTTCCTACGTTGTTAAATCAAGCTAGTGTGCTAGTTATGTAACGCCCGGGTTTTAGGGCTAAGTATTTTTGACAATGTAATAGTCTAGGTCAACTATTGTAACTCTTTTTGAAGTAATAAAGATGAAATATATGAGTATTATGTGAAATTATGTGTATTTATGTGCTTATTATTTAATTATAAATGTATAACTAATAAAGAATAAAAATAAGCGTCAAAATTAAAGTGTGATATAAGCCTAATATCTTTATATAAAGTTGTAGTGGTCGAAAAAAGGATTCCAGAGATATAAAGAACGCCGAAATCCAAGTTATAACGAAGAAGTTATGACCCGTTGAAGTTTCGCAACGGAACCAATACGATACCGGGAAGCGTAAATAGTGAATTTACGATAGAGCGAGATTTAGCCTTAGTGATCTAAACGAAAGTCGTAGAATACGTTAAACCGAGAGCATCCATAAAAAGAATGCCCAAATCTGACTTCGTATGAGTAAGTTATGATTTTTCGAAGTTTCGGATTAGCAGTGTACAACCCGAAATTCGAATAATAGATCGAGCGGTTTTTAGCCGACACGACCTAAACGAGAATCGAAGATCTCTTTAATTGTAGCATAACGATAAAAAGACGGACAAAAACGGACGTGGGATGAAGAAGTTATGAATTTTTAACAGACCAATGCTGTCCCGGCCTGTTAATAATGTAACTTTTAAAATAAAGTCAAAATTAGCCGACGGAATCTAAACGAAAGTTGTAGAGTATGCTCCCACCTTCTCTTGGATATAAAGAACGCCAAAAACGGAGCTCGTATGCAAAAGTTATGATTTTTAGAAGTCGAGAAGGAAAATTGTGAAACTGAGATATGGGCAAATCTCAGCCGTTGCTTGCTGACCAAGGCTTCGCTTCGGGGATCTTGACGCATCACCCTATATGCCCCGCGTCCGAGGACGAGTACGCCCCGTGTACTCCGGTTATTATCCACTTTGAGATCAGTCCACGTGCGAAGACAGCTGGAAGCCTCATCCGAGCCTTATGCCCAGTGTAGCCAAGGACTACGCCCAACGTAATCCGAGGCCTCGCAGGCTATAAAAGGGGGCCAAGAGTTCCTCCACTTTCACACCTTTCTTCACTCTCTCTCTAACTTATTTCTCTCTCTAAGTGTTCTAAACCCTCCTAAACCCTAGATAAAACCCCTAGCACCCTAAGGAAGCCCCGAGGCTCCCGGAGTCCCGAAAAAAGGGTCTTTCGGTTTCATAAATGTTGCTCCGAGCCAAGCCCGGTTTTCTTTAAAATCCGCTGTAAGTGAGCTACGCTTACGCAATTTTTAATATAGATTTCAAATAATTATAATAATGTTATTTGGTCCTTAAAATAATTATTTGGGCTATTATTATGAGTTATATTGAGTGTTATTTAACGCTTATATAATAATAATAATAATAATAATAATAATAATAATAATAATAATAATAATAATAATAATAATAATAATAGTCAGACTATTAATTTGTCGCGGTTATCGTCAGACTAAACCCTAGTGATATTGGTACTAGGTTTTATCGAAGGAAAATTGTTTTAAGAGTATTGAAGCGCTGTCCAAGTGCTGAGTCACCACCTTTCAGGTGAGTGCATAGTTACTTTCAGCTTACACATAGATATGAAGTATTTTATATAAATTACGTGCTATGTTTGCATATTATCTGAATACTTGCTATCTATGCTGGATGAACGTTTTATACATGTTTTGAATGATTTAAACTGTATATGTATTTTATATCTACAAAATATGTTGGGTAAAACATGGGTAGATGTAATAGTTGCTCTGTGACAAAATAAAATAATGAGAGGCCTCGTTATAGATGTTATTGATGATCCAGTCATCTAGCAGAGTATAGATGACGACCATAGACTATTCTAGATAGTCCAGTGGAACGCTAGCAGGCTCGCAACCTGTAGGTGTTTATTTGAACTGTGTGCTCACCAGGTGTACTCCATCCCCCACATGGTTGCCTTAAGGACATTTATTGTTGAGGAATCCTCTTAGCAGTGGTGTCCATCTCGATGATAGTCCTTAGACTAGGTCCCTTGTGTTAGATGTTTTAGGGACGTAAAGTGAGGATAACGGGAACGGGTAATCGGGTTTGTTTGGTTTGTTAAAGTTAATAAACTTATTTATTGTGGGTTGAAAACCCTATGTGCTCACTAGACTCCCAAGCCTGACCCACTCAGTTTCTTGTATTACACGTAGTGGCGCATGAGCATAGATGTGATGTCTTGGGATGAGAGATTAATGGATTTTAGGCCTGTAAATTGGAATAATGTAGTAAGGCCTATGCTGTATTGTTTATGCTTGGGATCTGTATCGAACATGACATCCTGAGTCTTTTTAATGAAATACATTTCTACGGAAATGCTTTTGATAAATCTTTATCATATTTTGTTTTGGGAAAAATTCCGCAACACTTTCCTTTAAAATGTTACTCTGATTTTTAAACAAAGCATAAACAAAATAGGTCTTTTCTGGCCGTGAAAATGGGGATGTCACAAGTTAACCACATTCGCTCCACTAACCGACTTAAGCAAAGTGCAAAGTGTAATTTCATGGTTTAGCACCAAATTCACATTTTCCTAAAGTAACTAAGATTGGGAATTTATAAAAGTTTAGTTACTTAGTATTTATCATTAATAATTTTAATGAAGGGAGAATTCTAGTCCTTGTCCTACCCGTTCGGCTAATGACCCTCCACCAGTCAAGGAAGCGGTGGGTGAGAGTGGACACCCATTAAACTGCCATTTTATAGGCAGTAACCTTATACCCCCTTATAGACCGGCTTCGTGAATGAGGCCTACTAACGGTAAGACTGACTTGCACTTTTCCATATATATATATATATATATATATATATATATATATATATATATATATATATATATATTATTAACTTATAATACTATAAAGTATAAGGGTTGAATTTTACTTTTAAAATTCTAAGAGCTTAACTTGGAATTAAAGTATTCATGAGGGGAAACTTTACAAATTCCAAAACATGAGGGAAAGTTTTGAACTATTCAAAACCTTTTCAATTCCATGAGGGGAAACTTTACAAGTGCGAGTCGATCTTTCTTGTCCTTATCCTTTAGTCGTCAGATTAGTGTTAGACGCGAGGCGTTGAGTCGACCATTGAGGGTTTCTATAGTCGATGGGCATGCGGTTTTTGCCACAAATGTATTTCGGGGATGTGTATTAGAGATTTTCGGTGTTGAGTTCCTGATAGACCTAGTGCCAATAACGATGGGTGATGTTTGTGTCATAGTGGGCATGGATTGGTTGAGTCTGTTTGGAGCTCTGATTGACTGTGCACATCAGATGGGGACTATACGAGACCCTAGTAAGGGTGTACTTACTGTGTATGCCGAGGGGACCAGATCTGGATCAGCTTTCTGCTCTGCCGCCAGGGCAAGGCAGAGTTTACAATAAGGATGCATGGGTTATTTAGCATATGTGATGGATACGAGAGTTGCCACTGAGAGGCCGAGTTCTATCTACGATGTTCCGCTCTCGAATGTTTTCCCCAAGGAATTTCTGCGTATGCCTCCCGAGAGGCAGGTGGAGTTCCGGATCAATTTGATTTCGGGTGCGGCGCCTATTTCCAAGGAACCTTATAGCCTTGCGCTGCCCAAGATACATGAGTTATCCTCACAACTCTAGGAGCTGCTGGGGAAGGGTTTTATTAGGCCAAGTAGCTCGCCGTGGGGAGCGCCGATCCTTTTTGTCAAAAATAAGGATGGTTCACACCGGATGTGCATCGACTACTGGGAGTTAAACAAGCTGACGGGCAAGAACTGTTATCCACTACCGATGATCGACGATTTATTTGATCAGTTGCAGGGGTATTGTAAAAGACCCTAAACGTTCGTATTTCTGAACGACCCAAACTTTCATATTTGACAATATAGTTACTCCAAAACATGCTACAAGAATATTTATAAAACAATAGTTTACATTGATAGTTTGATTACAAAGACTGGATACAAACCGACTAAGTTTTAATATTTTACATAACTACCCAGGATACTGTAATATATACAAACATAAACTGAAGTACAAAAGTACTATTACAAACTATTCTAAATCTTCCAACAGTATACTACCATACTGCTTATTTATCTCCTGCAATTGTTAAACATTGAGAGGGGTAAGCGGTGACACTTAGTGAGTTCAATAATAGATACAATATAACGTTACGCCATATATACACTTCAATATCGCAGAATCAAGGAGGAACAAGGAACAACAAAGGCATATGGGAATCATGCAAAAAGTTTTCCATATCAAACAATGAGGCATAAGAATTTCCATACTTGATATACAATCAATAAAACTTCAGCACAATTGGCATAGAAAATACTCAGGAATATCATATAGCTAGAATATCCAGGCTTTCAGCCTTATCTTAGCATACTACTGAAGCCAAAGTGATGCCTATGTCATACACTTCATGGTCAACGCTACATACCAGTACCCAAGTGATGCCTATGCCATACAGTTCGTGGTCAGAGGTATAGCCTTGCTATAAAATAGCAGAAATAATAACACGAGATGATAACATGGAAAAGCACATAGCATATATAACACATAACATACAATTGTTCCTATATATTAAACTCACTTTGAAATAACTGGGGGTTAAAATATTAATTTATGCAGCACTTCGTTCCTATAAATAGCTTTCTTCTATAAAAACCGGGAGCTTTCTTGAAAACCGGGCTCTGTGAAGGTAGGGCTTCAAACCGAAAATATAAATTTCTCGGGGTCTTCGGGCACTTCGGGGCGTGTTTCGGGTGCTAAAATTGATATCGGGGCTTCGAGGGATGTCAAAATAGTGAAAATATAAGAAAAAGGGTGAAAAATGGAAAATTTCCAAAAGTAGCCGGAAGATCTTGCAGGCCTTCTATTTATAGGGGCGAGCTTGTGAGGGTCGGATCTGAAGCAAAGAGGGAGAGGCGCGTGTTAGCAGGAGCAAAGGGCAGCTGGCACCGATGTGAGGCTCGTTACACACGACAAAAGGGCGAGGCTTGGAAGGCGCGGTGTCATCGGCTCGGATGCAACACGCGTCGCACCTCAGACGCAACACGACTCGATGACGCAGCAGCTTCGGACGAGGTGATGCGGCCAATTCCGGACCATCCATGCGAGATTCGACCTTATCCATGCGAGATTCCTCGGAAATTGAGCCGCAAACTTCTAAAATCCATAACTTTCGCATATGGGCTCCGTTTTTGACGTTCTTTATATTCACACGTAAGCGAGAATATATTCTACAACTTTCGTTTAGACTCCGTTGGAGAATTTTGTCTTTATTTTTAATATTATTATTTTTAACAGACCGGGATAGGAAAATCCGTTAAAAAATCATAACTTCTTCATCCGACGTCTGTTTTTGTCAGACTTTTTACCGTTGTACTACTATTGACGAGACCTTCAATTCTCGTTTAGGTTGTGTCGGCTAAATATCGCTCGATCTTTTTTTTTCGAGTTTTTAGTTGTCTACTGCTATTCCGAAACTTAAAAAAATCATAACTTTCTCATACGAAGTCGGATTTTGGCGTTCTTTTTATCAATATTCTCGGTTTAACAAATACTACGACTTTAATTAAGATCACCAAGGCTAAACAGTAGTTTATCAAAAGCTCACTTTTTACATCATTCGGCGCCGTGCCGATTTTGTCACGGATCTTCGATTGGTCATAACTTCTTCGTTATAACTCGGATTTAGATGATGTTTTCGCCTAAATATTTTTAATGAAATTATCTACAACTTTAAATAATAAAATTTTACTTATTCCAAATTTTATATTTTCGCTAAATTTCACTATATGAAATTTTATTGGAATCTCATAAGACTTCCAATACTTTCTGAATGATTCTAAGCATAGTTTTACTTATTTCTAGTAAAAACCATCTGTTAGAACTCAACATTCAAATTTACATAATATTTCATAATATTATCCACTTTTATAATTTACAATACATGATAACTGAACGTGTATGTTACATATTGGTTCTCCAAGATTGATTTGTGGTGATGCCTTTCGGGCTCACCAACACACCGGCAGTGTTCATGGACCTCATGAACCGGGCATGCAGGCTCATGTTGGACAGGTCGGTGATCATGTTCATCGACGACATTTTGGTGTACTCGAGGTCTAAAGAACAGCACGAGGAGCATCTTCGGGAGATTCTTGGAGTATTGAGGATGGAGAGGCTTTATGCCAAATTCTCCAAGTGTAATTTTTGGTTACGAGTGGTCTAATTCTTGGGACACCTCGTTAATGAGAATGAGATTTTGGTTGACCTGGACAAGATCGAGGCAGTCATGCGATAGAAGGTGCCGAGATCCCTATCCGATATCAGGAGTTTAATGGGCCTGGCAGGCTACTATCGGAGGTTTATTAGAGATTTCTCCAAAATTTCCATTCCTCTCACCAGATTGACAAGGAAGGGTGTTACTTTTGTTTAGGGGCCCGAGCAGCAGGCTTCATTCGAGACTCTTCGCCAGAGATTGTGCGAAGCTCCAGTGTTAGCCCTCCCTGAGGGAGTGGAAGACTTCATTGTCTACTGTGATGCATTGATATCAGGGATGGGTGTCGTGTTGATGCAGAGGGGACACGTGATAACATATTCATCGATGCAGCTGAAGCCTCACGAGACGAGGTATCCCACCTATGATTTGGAGCTAGGGGCGGTGGTGTTCGCCCTCAAGATCAGCCCAAACCGAATATGAGACAGAGAGATGGTTAGATGTAGTAAAAGACTATGATTGTGAGATCTTGTATCGCTCTGGATAGGATAATGTGGTAGCCGATGCCCTGAGTCATAGAGAAATGAGTGCTCCAATCTGAGACGTGTGCATAAGGATGACAGTGATGACTCTAGTCTTAGATACCATCCGAGAGGCCCAGGTGGTGGCCGTGAGACCATAGAACCGTAAGAGAGAGTGGGTGATCGGGCAGATTTATGAGTTTGAGACGGATAGTCGGGGGTTTATGACCTTCTGTGGGCGGATATGGGTGCCATATACGGGTGGAGCTTGACGTATTCTGATGGAGGAGGCCCATAGGTCGAGATTCTCGATCCATCCGGGGCTAGGAAGATGTATTTAGACTTAAAAAGGGATTATTGGTAGCCTTGTATGAAGAGAGATGTGGCATGGGTAGTCGAGAGATGCTTGACCTGTCGTCAGGTTAAGGTGAAGCATCAACGTTCTCATGGCCAGTTGCAGCCTTTAAAGATTCTCCTATAGAAGCGGGAACAGATTTCCATGGATTTTATCACCAAACTATTGATGACCGTCCAAGGTGTCGATGCGATATGGGTGATTGAAGATCGATTGACGAAGAGTGCTCACTTTCTGGCTATCAGTGAGAGCTCTTCTGCGGAGAAATTGACTGAGATCTATGTTCGAGAGGTGGTGGCACTACATGGAGTGCCAACATCGATAGTGTCAGATCGAGATGTGTGTTTCACTTCATGGTTCTGGAAGAAATTTTATGAGGAGCTTGGTACCAGGTTGCATTTTAGTACCGCATATCACCCATAGATAGACGACCAGAGCGAGCGGACGATTCAGACGCTCGAGGACATGCTACGTGCATGTGTTATGGATTTCGGTGGAAGTTGGGACACTTATATGCCCTTGGCTGAGTTTTCATACAACAAAAACCATCACTCCAGTATCAGTATGCCTCCCTTTGAGCTTTTATACGGTAGGAGGTGCCAGACTCCCATCTGTTGGGGGAGAGATAGGGAAGAGAGTGATGGGGAGCACTGAGATAGTGATCAAGACGATAGAACAGATCCAGCAGGTCAGACAGACGTTACTAATGGCCCAGAGTCATCAGAAGACTTACGCAAACCGGGGACGTTCAGAGCTAGAGGTCAAGGTCGGGGATTTTGTCCTTCTGAAGGTATCTCCGTGGAAATGGGTGATCCGATTCAGGAAGCGGGGCAAGCTAGGCCCTAGATACATCGGTCCATTCAGAGTGATCACGCAAGTGGATAAGGTAGCTTACAGGCTAGAGCTGCCTGCGCAATTGAGCCATATTCATAACACCTTCCATGTGTCCCAACTAAGGAAGTGTGTAGCCGATGAGACGGAAGTGGTCCATTTAGAGGACATTCACATTGAAGATCGCCTAAACTACATTGAGAAGCCGATAACGATCTTGGATAGGAAGGTGAAGTTCTTGAGGAATAAAGAGGTGCCTTTGGTTCAGGTTTAGTGGCAACATCGGAAAGGATCCGAGTGAACTTGGGAGCCAGAGTCTGAGATGCGAGAGTAGCATCCAGAGTTGTTTCCAGAGGATGACTTCAAGGGCGAAGTCTAATCCTAGTGTGGGAGAATTGTAACAGCCCGAAATAAGGTATGTATCGATAACCCTTACTTTTTATTGTATTGTCAAAACTAGCCCAAAATAAGGTATGTGTGTACGCTTAGTGTACTCACGTGCGTATTATGGATGCGGAGGCCACCTAGTATGTTGGGTGTACCAGAGGGTACGCTGGGCGTACTAGGCTCATAGTGAAAACCCTAATTGTGTGGTGTGTCCCTATTTAAGGAACATGATGGACTCATTTCCAGCAACCATTTCCAGTCTTCAACTCCCCTCAAAACCCTAATTTTTGTTTTCTTAGCTTGAGTGTCCATTTGAAGCTTTTGAGTGATTTGTGGATTCTTTGGGTGAAAAAGGAGCTTTGAAGAGAGTAGAATTGGAGTCCAAGCTTTGGATCTGAGTTCACCTGTGTTTGGTGCATCATTTGGAGGTATCAAGCTCAAAGCTTTCTCATTGTTTTGATTTGTGCATATTGTGGTTCATTTTAGGGTTTATATCCCAAAGCTTGAAGCCTTATGAGTTTGTTGAACTCCAAAGCATAATACCTGTCCCTTTAAGTGTCTCTAGTTGAGTGGACTCATAAAAATGGGATCTTGGACGTCAAGATCTCCCCATGCATGATATATGAGAACTTTTGTGAGTAAGGAGTGAGAGTTTATGAGCCCTAGACTTGCTCAGCCATGCTAAGGCTTAAAGTCACAAACTTTATGCAATATTAGCCTTTAGGGAATCCAGATATGAGATTATAGCTATGGTCTTAACGGATTAAGACTAGGAGAGTGGGAAAAATAAGTCTGGGATGTATGCTGAGCGTACTCCTAGATAGACACATCGCAACATCGAAGTTTCCCGATGCATGCATGGCGAAGTAGTATGCCCAACGTAAAGTGTTGTACGCCCAACATACACGCTAGTGTTTACTTTTGTTGACTTTTAGGGTTTAGTCAAACTGTGGAATTTGGAGGCCATGGAATGGTAAAATGATATTTTATCCTTCTGAGAATTTTTAGAGGGTTTAGCCTAACATCTTCATGGGTCGTTTATTAATTAGAGTAAATCACAATATATTTTAGGTGGAGGCTAGACCGGTGGTTCGAGTACGAGACATACTTGCTTTACTTACGAGACGAGTCTTCTCACTATACTTACCTGAGTGGTGATACAATATGATCGGAGGGTCTTATATTCTTATGCTGAGTTATGTGATATTATGCATTTGTCTTTGTGACTTATGTTGTATATTATTTTGTGCTTTATTGGTTAGTACAGGAGGGTCAAACCCGAGTCGTGAGACCGGAGGGTCCTTACTGAGACACATGGACCAGAGGGTCTTATTAGAGACATAGCCATGAGAGGCTAAATATTTGCATCTGGTATTTTGGGGAACTCACTAAGCTTCGTGCTTACTGTGTTGTGTAATATGTGTTTCAGGTACTTCTCAAGATCGCGGGAAAGTGCCGACTTGATTGTACACACCAGTTAGAGATTTTGATTCTGAGGATTCTGGGATTTTAATAGACATTTGTTAAATTGTGTTTTGACAACTTATACATTTTGTGGTTCTTTTGGAAATGTGATATTGAGTTATCTGGTTTTAAAAATGAAAAATTTATTTGAAAAATTATAGTGTTACCCCAGATACGAGCTGAGGACCGGGTGGTATGCTAGACTCGTACTGAGGGCTACTCATTGGTATTCCAGTCTAATGACTGAGGGAGTAAGCCAAACATAAGTTGTGGGCCCAAGGGCAAGCCAGATTTATGTTGTGGGCTCGATTTCAAGCCAGATATGAGTTTTGGGCCTGATAGGCAAACCAGAGTCATACTGTGGGCTCAAGGGGTAATCTAGTCTTTTAGTTGTGGATCCAATACATGATGTTATTTGTATATGTTATCTGTTTGGGTGTTGGTATTTTGGAGGAACTCACTAAGCTTCGTGCTTATAATTTTGGTTTAAACTTTCAGGTACTTCAATAGATTGTGGCAATGTGAAGATGTGACCGTACACATCATCGCATTTTGGACTTATGAATTTTAGGGAACTCTGATAATGTGAATGTTTTAAAATATATGTTGAAAGAGATTCTGATTTTTAAATAATGTTTTGAGAACAACAATTTTTGTAAACACTTCTATACAAAAATAGTTGTTTTGAAAAGTTTAAATTTTATGAAATTAAATGGATGTTACACTAAAAATCTCGTCATGGTTCTAAGACTTACATCTGACGCCACACTATAAAAAATATCACCTTAAGTATATATATATATATATATATATATATATATATATATATATATATATATATATATAGAGAGAGAGAGAGAGAGAGAGAGAGAGAGAGAGAGAGAAAGAGAGAGAGAGAGAGCTAGGTTCATTTGTTTAAACTAAATATTGTGTTATCGTATGCATAAATGTGAGTCAATCAAAACTAAATAAAAAATTAAATAATTAAATAAATAAATAAGGGTAATTTAGTAATTTGTTTAGTAAATTCCAAAAATAATCTCTATAATCATGGTATTGACTAAATAAATAAGCGTGTCTTCCTCAATCTCCCACTAGATAAAGTTCTAGCATCCTAGAGGGTATCGGTGCTTTTCCTAGAGCTGCTCAAACTCAAAATCAATCATTGGAAACTTCATCGGGGGATAAAGACGAGCATTCAACACTTAAAGCGGGATTAAGAAAAGTTAAGATCTTCAAGGAGTACGTCTCGATTAAAAGATGCAAAAAAGCCTCCGTCGAGGATGATAATGAAATTAGCGAAAGTAGGAATGACGAAGGTGACTATTCCAATTCCAATTCCAATCTTGTTGACTCTGAATCAGGCGATGATTCCGATGAGAGTGCGCGTTGCTCACCGGAAAATGACCCGACCGCTTCGAGTTCTGAACAAATTATAACTCAGATTCCGAAACGCATCATCTTACCATTGAAGAAGAGGAAATTAAATTTCAAATCACCACCGAAGGGCGAACCGTTGTTAAAGAAAGATTATGGTGAAGAAGGTGGAGATGATATTGACTTTGACCGGCGGCAACTCAGCTCTGATGAGTCTCTAGTTAACCTACCTCAGGTAATTCTTCCGGCTTCTGAGTTTGGGGACGACAGTTTTGCAATCGGGAATTAGGAACAGAGGGAGATAATCTTCGGCTTCGATGTGTTGACAAAATAGTTTTTGGGACTTGCTTTCTGTGTTCAGGTTTGAGTTTTTATCATTTTGTTATTTTGTATCTTATTCAATGTATTTTTTGGGACTTGCTTTCTGCTTTCTGCATTCAATGTATTGCTGGAAGGGTATTTTTGTCCATGGGGTATTGCATATATGTTATTGTCTCTTAAAATATGTCACGGTTTGATGTTGCTTTGTTAAATTATTTGAATTGCTAATTCTTCTTGGAAATTGTTAAATTGCTTAGGGTGCTATACAGTTTTAGGGCTCAAATTGTTAAATCACTTATTAAAGAATATGAACTTTTTATTTTTTGTTGTTTACGCATTTATTTCATAAAATTCATGAATATGTGTTTGTTTTGTTACATATATGTTTCATAAAACTGGAATATGAACTGCAATTTTACGAGGTGAAAGATCGACTGTGTCATAAATATAGAAGCAAGAACGAAGTTTACCCATCTCTAGTGGTGTTCTTTGGCAGGAAAAGAGAATTAGGTATGTTTCTTTTGATTGGGTTTTACTAGTTAAATAGATAAAAAAAATCAATTCTCTTGATGATCTTATTGTATAGTTGTGAATTTTGATAAATATGGAGTACATTGTGATCTAAGGGAAAGAAAACATAAACGTGTGGTACAATTCTTGAGATTGACATGAAGAAGATAAAAGGAACCATGAATTCCAATTCTGTTGGAATGAAATCAAGAATTCCAATTCCGTTGGAATGAAATCATGAATTCCAATTCTGTTGGAATCTAAACTACAATTTGGTTTTGTTTTCATAGAATTTGATGCTTGAAGAATGGACCACAAATTTGAAAGTGATTCTAAGCAACATTATTCTTTTAGAATGTAGTAGTGTCGTTGTTAGATTTTGATGTTTTCTTTCCGGTTTTGAAAGTTTTTTTTTTTAGTTTTATTCTTTAACAGTAAATGTAATTTTTAACAATTGTTACCCGTATTCTATAAAAAATAATGTATTTTTTGTTTTTATTCTTCAATTAATTGTTCAAGAATTTGTTATTCTACGAGAAGTTTTTAAAGTCATGATCAATAAATAGGTTCAAGAATATTTTTATTATTTATGGTTCAAGAATATTTTTATTTTTGAATATACTCAAAAACACATTTTGTCAGAATGTCCGAATTAAAAGAATTATAATTCGTAAAATCGGATTTTTAAAATTAATTGAATCTATGATCCCGTAAAATATGCAATTTTTCTTTATTAAATCTATATTAATTGACTAAAATACCCTTGTAATTAAATTAGATGATATTTTTCAATTATATTTAATTCAATAATATATATTAATCACTTTCTTAAAATAAGTAAAATTGATTGTCCTACATTTATGTATACAATAACATAATAATTACTTTGAATAGAATAACTTAGGCGTATATATATATATATATATATATATATATATATATATATATATATATATATATATATATATATATATATATATATATATATATATATATATATATATATATATATATACTGTATAAGTGTATACAAATTTATAGTTTAAATAGCGCTTTAGAAAACATCAAAACATGTTATGTCTAAAACTTAAAGTTTTATCTATCATGTCAAATGTTACTTCAAAAACTTGCATTTGACCGGCTTGAAATAACCCGCTTTTTTGCAATTGTTGAAATCTTACCTCTATATTCTCATTTGGTAAACCTCCAATACTTGCAACTCTTATTTAAACATAAAACTTCTCTTATATAGTAAAAGTGGACCAATAGTGAGTATTTAATATTCTATATAGTAAAACTCTTAAGCAAGTAATTGACTAGAATTAAGAGACGTATATATGAAAAAACATAATCATTTCACATAAGAATCACTTACAGAAAAAGCTTACCCTCATCATACAAAAAAGACATAGTTATGTTTATCTCATCATTTCCAAACTCTTGCCCTTTAATTTTCAAATTCTGAAATTTGTAACTTTTTATACTTTATTGTGTAACTTTTTAATTTATGTTATTTAATAGATATACAATAAGGTGATTATTAGACAACTTTACAAATAATTATTTAAATAATAAAATAACTATATTTAAACTTGTCATGATATTTAAATGTAGAAAATACAAACACTATCATATGCATTGTTTAATTTCTTTATAATCTCTTTATCCATTACATAAAAAACTAATAATTTAACGATAATTTTGTCAAATATATTTTTTTAAACAACAAAAAATATTTTTAGCTAGATGCTAGTGAAAAAGAACAATCAGTTCTTACGCGGATGTTGCATCCACTCATTCAAGTTCTTCCTAAAATTATGATTCCTATTACAAAACTACATATAGGAAAAAGAAACAACGTAATCAAATAATTGATCATTCTTATAGAACTTGTTCTAAAAAATAAGTACGTTCCGATAGGTTTGTCAAAGTAAATTGATCGATATAATTTAATAATAATCAATTTTATATAACATCTAAAAAGATTAACCATAAATTATACATTGACAACTTTTGATATGAGTAGGAAAATAAGTTTTTTATTGTGTTTATATAAATATCATCTTAATGTAACAATGTAATATAAGTTTTTGTTTAAGAAAATAATTAAAGGTGTTAGTAATTAGACCTAGTAAGCATGTTGAATTGTGTGTCGAGTTAAAACATTAAATCGGTTGAGTGATCTTTCACCCTAACCTTATTGGTTGAATTTTTCTACCATTTTGAGTCAACCAGTTCATTTTGTCTCGAGCTCTTTTCAGGTTTAGGGTTAGGACGTTGAAAATTTATCGTATCGTGCTAGGTTAAAACACTAAACATGTTGAAAGAGTAGGAGTTTGGGAGGTGGAGAAGAGAAACTCACAGTAAATTTAGAAGATAAAGTGGAAATAATAGGAGCTAGGGATGCAAATAAACGAGGTCATGAGTAGGAAGTGGTCGAGAAGAAGACTACAAGAGAATGAAAAGTAAAAACTAAAAATAAGGTATTGACCAATGCAATTAAACAACTTCCATATTATAAAATGATCAAACCTAAATTTTTTTTTATGGGTAGTTTTGGTTTTGACCGTACCAAATGTACCTAAATAGTTAAAAAAAGTTTACATATAAATTAATGAATCATTTTCAAGTTGGAAATTTTGACATTGTCTTCATATGTATATTTTTTTATGTTATGTCATGACAACCTATTTAATTCAATATAAATTAAAATCTTTTTCTTAAATTCCATTTATATTTATATCATGTTATTGTGTCATGTTCGTTTTTGTCAATCCTATTATCAATCGAGAACCACATCTGAAATACCCATCGTATGACTAGTGGAAGTTATGTTATTTATAAGAAAAACCTTTTAAGTTTTTAACAATCTATAGAAAATAATATGGTCCCAATTCATCAAAACATGGTTTTAGTTATCAGAGTTTAAAGTACGTTGAGTTTTCAAGTCAATAATCATAACATAACTTAAACAAACCATTCATGCATGACCTTTAGTATGCCTACATGCATGCAACTATAGCTTAATGAATTTGTTGTTTTTTTAGGAAACCGTGGAAATAAGAAAAAAATATGATGGATCTAAGAGTGCGATTTTAATTGTTAAAACACCAAAAACACAAAGCATTTATAGAGTTCTACTACAAGATGATTGTTATAAAGTGTTTGTTGATGAAGTCATAAAGGCAACAACATTTTTACTAATATAATTCCGCGAGGTGAAAACAGTTTAGGATATACATAAAACTTTTGTTGCTTGGCAAAAATACATTGTCAGATGTGAGAAAAATGAGTTATTCCTTAATTAATTTTCTTTATGCATTACATATATACATTTTAACAACTTTTATTCCTTAATTAATTTTATTTATGTGTTACAATTTTTGTGCTACAGGTGTCAATTCCAACATCCAATCAAAATCACTATCAAAAAACAATTGTGTGTCTAGAAAGAGTTTATAGTAATAGTTAGTGGACATATTACTTTATTATAACAACAACAACTTTCCCACATTTTTTAAATCAATATAATTAAAGAATCAATAATTAATCATTTTTATGACTAAATAATAGCAAATGACACACACAGTAAATTCATGTGGTCGTTAGAAGAAGAATAGTCACTATAAAAAACTGCATGTATGTCTAGAAAGAGTTTATAGCAACAATAATTGGTGAAAATGTTTGATTATAATAACATTTTTCCATGATTTTCTTAAATCGATGTGAATAAAGACTCAATAAACAATCATTTTTATGACTAAATAATAGAAAACGCGACACTAAGGGGTCGTTTGATTTGCTTCTAACTAGATCCAATGTTTGGACCCAGTCCTCAATCCCCAATCAACTTGTTTGTTTTGCCTTCTGCATCCTTGGAACCGGTCCTCAATTTTGTGTTGATTCGGTCCTTCAAGAAAACCAACCTAACTCGGTCTTTCTTTAACTTTCACTTATTTACCCTTCATCTCTATTCACGCCTTTTTCAATCGACCACCACTCCACCCTTGCCCTCGCATCGCCTCCGCATCAGAACTTCTGCAATCGCCGACCAAACTCCTTAAACACATTGCAATCGCCTATGCATCTCTGAAACTCCCACTTTGTCTCAATTTCTCAGGTAAACAACTGCAAATGCAATCGTCTCTTCCTCTCTATCTGATTTCTCTTCATGAACTTGTCCATCCCTTTTCTCTAATATATATATATATATATATATATATATATATATATACATACATACAAGAATGTTTTAGTTTGTGGATTTACGCCAATTTGTTTGGAGATTTTTAGTTCGTGGATTTGCCCCAATTCAAAATCACTCTTGATTTCTTCAGAAATTTATTTTTATTGAATTTGTTTTTTCTTTTCTTATAAGTTTTACTTGACTACATTGTTGAAGCCGATCAAATAAGTATCAATTGATAGTTGAGTTTGTAGCTAATTGTGCACTACTTTTCGATCATTGGGGAGTGCGAATGATAATTGGAATGGGATTGGAAAGGGGGGAATGGACAAAAAAAATAATAATAACAAAACCCCTCTCCTAGGTGAATGTTGTTACAGCAAGTCTGGGTTTTATGAAGGTAATAAAAACTCTAATTTATCTTTAAAACAATGTCTTAAATAATATTTTAATAAATATGGATATATCAGGCATGAGAGAAATGGAGAGCACAAATTACAAAATTGGATTGCAGTGCATATTGGCTTCAATCTAGATTTTTACATAATTGTGCTTTTAAGTTTTTACATTTTAGGCACACAAGGTTGGAATTGCTTTGTTATGGAAACTTCACATACGCCAAGAACTTTGTATTCATAAAAACATTTATAATGTGCAATAATTTATTTTTTTATCCTCTATCTTGATTTTACATAATTGTGTTGCGTATAGCATGATCATTTATAAATTCAATCGTAAATTATAAAAGAATTATTATAAAAAAATATTTTTTGAAGGTAATATAGTCATTTTGCACAGCCAAACACATGCAAAATCAAACATCAAGTTTCAGTCAGAAGTTAACTCATTCAGAACTTCTAACTCAGTCAACTTCTAATTCAATCAGTTCTAACCTTGTTAGCAACTATTAAACAACCCCTAACAATATATTAATGTGACCATTAGATGAACAATAGTCACTATCAAAAACACGTGTGTGTCTAGAAAGAGTTTGTAGCCATATTTATAAGATAAAATGTTTGATTACAACAATATTTTGTCATAGTTTTCTCAAATTGATGTGATTAAAGACTTAGTAAACAGTTTTTTTGTGACTAAATAATAGCAAAAGAAACAATAATAATAAATTCATGTGGTCGTTAGATGAAGATAGTCACTATAAATAAGCATGTGTGTGTCTTGAAAGCGTTTATGGTCACACCTAATGGACAAAATGCTTGATTACAATAAGAAATATTGGTACCAATTAGCCACACTTTTTTTATACGACCATAATTTTTCATGTGCTATGGACGCTAAATGTCAATGTGGTCGTATGATACCTATAATGACAAGCCATTTGGTCACAATTGAGCTGGAAAAAAACATGTGGCGAAAGGCATATATATGGTAACATTTTTTTGTGTGACCTATGTCAATCTTGTATTGGTGGAATGTGTATATACTATGTATATTTAGGAGGATATCTTATTTCTTGGAAAAGGAAAAATTAGGAAAATTTTTTAATGTCCTATACTGATATAAGTATAAGTATTTTGCAATAGTTTCTTGTGAGGTATGTGGATTTTAAAGTTGGTTTTTGATTTGGATTTAAAGTTGCCTTTTGATTTAGGTATAAAAATGAATTAACAGACTATATATATATATATATATATATATATATATATATATTCTTACATAATCATTGATCTTTAGTCAACATGATTATTTGTGTAAGAATATTGGTTTGATCCTTTAAATAAATGAATTTTATAACAAATTTTAAGTTTGAAGAGGGGTTAGAATAAATATCCTAATTCAATCTTAACATTGATTGATGAATACTTGGTAATTTAGACATTTTTTGTGCAAATTATAATAATTGAAGGGTTAATTGTGTGAAAATGATAAGCTAGAGGTTATCTTGGTCAAACACTCAAATTCAAACCTATAAAGAAGCTAGTTGTGCTTGGGAAGGATCTACTTAACTACTTGGAACTTGTATTGTGGTAAAGTGAAGGCTAGATGTTTGATGACCTTTTATATGCCTTTATATGTGTCTATACCGTATGAGATACTTTTGTACATATTCTTTGTATATGCTATATAAGCATGTGTTCAGTCATTTTGAAGAGACTGATAAGTGTCATTCTATGCATATTTTAGGGTAGTTTTTGTTATCATTTAGCATCATATTTTGTAAATTTTCATGTCATTTGTTTAAATAATGTTAAACTCATGTCTTTTATCAGAATTCTCGTACCGCTAGCATTTTTGGTGTTATTTTCAGATATTTTGAGTGGAGCAGTACGTTGGGACCAGCTAGATGCATGTTTGGAGCTTAAATGGAGCTGGAACTAAAGAATGATGCTAAGGAATAACAAAGCGTGCTTAAACTGAAGAATCAAGTATGAAACGAGCCAGGAACCCAAATCTACGATCGCATTTCCAGTATATGCGATCGTATTTTTGCCACCAAGTTTCCTAGGGTTGAAATAAGTCATCTAGAGGCCATCTGAGTAGAAAAGACCAAATATACGATTGTATATAGTCAACCTACGATCACATTTTCTTGTCTTAACTTTAGAAACTTCAAATTTGGCTTCTTACTTCATTCAGATGCAATCTTGGAAAAAATTCAAAAACCTGCAATCGCATATCTCTAAACCTGCGATCACATGTTTGTCCAAAAGGCTTAGAAAAGCAATGTACAACATTAAATCTGCCTGATATGCGTTTTTATGAAAACCTATGATCACATTTTTCGGTTTCTTTTTCCTGAAGTTTCCGTCTCGCATATAAATACGACCCTCATTATCATATTCGAGGGTTAGACGATTCCAGACGACATAATACCCTTTCTAAAGTCGATTTCTGATACATTTCAACGACTTTTGGAGATCTGAAGACTACGATTTATCTCATTCGTTTAGTTTATCTAGATTTATCAGTAATGTTTCTTTTACCTAGTGTAGTTTCGTTTTTAGCCATGTCTGGCTAAACTTTAGTTTTCAGTTCTACATAGACTAGTACTTTTCATGTGATTAGTTTTCAGATCTGGTTTTTGTTTTGTGTTTCTATCTAGATTTTTCCCTTTTGAGCTTAATGATTGGTTTTAAATTCTTGTTAGTCTGATCACCTCGCCAGGGTTTTATCATTCCAGTTAATCAGTTAATAGAATATGTAATTATTCTTGTCAATTTGTAAGTAACAAGTATTAGATTGATTCCGTGTTTGGGATTTAACTCTAGTATAAACTAGAAAAAAATCATACCTTTATGCTTCCGAGCTTGTCAGAAGTATTAGGTATTGTTGGGAATTTTACACAGATCTTAATGCAATTTTTCTGATTTAATTAAGAGCTTGTTTAATTGAACAGTAAAAAGTTAGGGTTAATTCAAAGAGCTTGTTTTGTTTAACTAATTTAGATGAAAGAGATTATACTAGATTTTGTTAGTTTTTCTCAGTACAAGCTTAGATAGAACACATCTCAAATAACCAGATCTGTAACGCCCGCAAATCCGGGCTAGTCAATTAGAGGCAATAGGGGTCGAAAACGACTTTTCGACAAAAGATTATTTAGAATAAATAATCTTAACCAAGTTGTAGAATATGTCACAAGGTTTCCGTACATATAAAGAACGCCGAAATCCGAGTTATAACGAAGAAGTTATGACCCGTCGAAGTTTCGCGTCGGAACCGGTACGACACCGGGAAGTGTAAATAGTGAATTTATGATAGAGCGAGAATTAGCCTTAGCGATCTAAAAAAAGTTGTAGAATATGTTAAACTAAGAACAACGATAAAAAGAACGCCTAAATATGACTTCATATGAAGAAGTTATGATTTTTCGAAGTTTCGGATTAGCAGTGTACAACTCGAAATTCGAATGTTAGATCGAGTGGTTTTTAGCCGACACGACCTAAACGAGAATCGAAGATCTTGTTAAGATTAGCGTAACGAGAAAAAGATGGGCAAAAACAGACGTCGGATGAAGAAGTTATGAGGATTTAACGGACCAATCCTGTCCCGGCCTGTTAATAATATAAAATTTAAAATAGAGTCAAAATTAGCCGACGAGGTCTAAGTGAAAGTTGTAGAGTACGTTCCCACCTTCGCGTGGATATAAAGAACGTCGAAAACGGAGTTTGTATGAGAAAGTTACCAATTTTTAAAGATTTTAGTCGAATTTGCGAAGCCTGGTGAGGAGCTGGTGACGTGGCAACATCTGGGCCGCCCATCGCTGATGAAGAAACGCGCTTCGGATCATGCCACGTAGCCTTCGCTTTACGCCCAGCGTCCGAGGTGAGTACGCCCCGCGTACCCTCGTGCCTTATCCATCCGACGAAGATGCGAGACAGCTGGACCGAGGTTGGCCTTCTTATCCGAGACTATGCCCAGCGTAGCTGCTGGATGCGCAGCGTAGTCCGAGGCTGCTGGGGCTATAAATAGCATGCGAGCCATTCCGAGTTTTTCACAACAATTTCTTTCTCTCACTAAAATTCTTTCTCTCTCTAAGGGTTTTAACCCTCCCCTAAGCCTAGGTGATCCCCTAGCACCCTAAGGAAGCCCCGAGGCTCCCGGAGTCCCGAGAAAAAGAGCCTTTCGGTTTCGAAACGCTGCTCCAATTAAGTTCCGGTTTTCGATAAAATTCGTTATAAGTGTGCTACGCTTACGCAATTTTTAATATAGCTTTCAAATAATTATAGGAATGTTATTAGGCCCTTAAAATAATTATTTGGGCTATTATTATGAGTTATATTGAGTATTATTAACGATTATATAATAATAATAATAGCGAGACTAATTAATTTGTCGCGGTTATCGTTAGACTAAACCCTAGTGGTATTGGTACTAGGTTTTATCGAAGGAAAATCGTTTTGAGAGTATCGAAGCGCTGTCCGAGTGCTGAGTCACCACCTTTCAGGTGAGTGCATAGTTACTTTCAGCTTACACATAGATATGAAGTATTTTATATAAATTACGTGCTGTGTGTGTATATTATCTGTATACTTGCTATCTATGTTGGATGAACGTTTTATACATGTTTTCAATGATTTAAACTGTATATGTATTTTATATGTACAAAATGTGTTGGGTAAAACATGGGTAGATGTAATAGTTGCTGCGTGAAAAAATAAAATAATGAGAGGCCTCGTTATAGATGTTCTTGATGATCCAGTCATCTAGCGGAGTATAGATGACGGCCACAGACTATTCTAGACAGTCCAGTGGAACACTAGCAGGCTCGCAACCTGTAGGTGTTTATTCGAACTGTGTGTTTATTCGAACTGTGTGAACTGTGTGCTCACTAGGTGTACTCCATCCCCCATATGGTTGCCTTTAGGACTTTCATTTCCAAGGAATCCCCTTAGCAGTAGTGTCCATCCCAATGATAATCGTTAGACTAGGTCCCTTGTGTTAGATGTTTTAGGGACGTAATGTGAGGATAACGGGAATGAGTAATTGGGTTGATTGTTTGATGTATAAAAATAATAATTATATTATTGTGGGTTGAAAACCCTATGTGCTCACCAGGTTTCCCAACCTGAACCACTCAGTTTATTTATATCACAGGTGTTGATATGAAGTGACATTACACTGAGAGATTTAAAGAGATGTAGATCACTAGTGTAAATAATTGTAAGTTCTGTTTATGCTTATGTTTCTGTATTGACGATGACATCCCAAACGTTTTAACATAAATGAAATACGTTTCTTCGAAAATGTTTTGATAACGTATTTATCGTGTTTTTCTAGGAACAAATTCCGCTATATTTTTATTAAAAGAGATACTCTGATTTTTATAAAGCATAAACAAAATCGGTCTTTTCTGGCCGTGAAAATGGGGATGTCACAGTTGGTATCAGAGCATTAGTTTAAGAGAACTAGGAATATGGATTTATTTCTAGACTTAAACTTAGAATGCTAAGCGATGATTGTGAGGTGTGAGCACTAGATTATTTTAGGAATTGTGCCTAAAATGCTTTTATGTGCTAAATATTTGTGCCTGATATGCTGTTATTTGTTCGGACCTATGGTCTGTTGCTGACCGGATCTGGAAACCTTATGTGTTTAGGATTCTAAGCGTTTAACTACGATATTAGAACTAGCATATAAACGTTTCGGAGTGATAAGGATGATTTAAACGTCAATCCTAAATAAAGATCTAGATTCACCTTATTCGGTGTATAGATCAAAATGGTAAGGACCCATAGTGGAAACGCGAATGCAAATGGGAACCGAGATCAACCCCCAGTGATTGAGCAAATACCGGTTGTGGTAGCTGCTGCTGAGCCAATAACGATGGCCGGAGTGCAAGCGATGATCCAGGCAATGTTGGATCGTCAAATGGAGGACACCAGGCGTTTGCTCCAGCAAAATTGAGAGGAAGCGACCATTCAGATCGAACAGCCCGAGTTGAACGAAGGGCAGAATGAGGAAGGAAACTACAGTGGGACTGTTGGTCAAGTCAACCCACCAATAGTTCGACAAAACAACCAAGATGACAAAGTCGAGAGGAATGGATGCAAGTACAAGGATTTTCTGACTTGCAAGCCATCGACTTTCACTGGAAAGGAGGATCTGATCGGGGTCATGGATTGGATCTTTGTGACAACCCAAAAATTTCCACTTCAATAGAAACCAAGTCTGTTGCTACTAACTTTCAAACTTTTGGGATAAGTTTGAGCAATTCAGGATTTACACTTAAGGAGATATTAGGAGAGAGGTTGCACTTGGGTCTTGTGCAACTCTGTTATTGCAGAACTCTATGATATTAGAGTTCTTTCCGGGAATAAAATATTTTCTGCCAAAAATCCCAGGACTATATATAGAACTCTGAACCAAATTATTCATTAGTTACAATTCCAACTAGAGAAAAGCCAAATTCTCCCTCAAGGATCTTCGGACTTTTGTTCCGGAAAGTGAGTACTTCTATCTAGTGTTGTTTTAAAGCTTTATATATGCTTAATACACTAGAAATCATAGGAAAACACCAAGATCTGTGAGTTTACCGCCCAAGAACACCTTGGGGAGTAAACTCCATTTTAAGGGCCAAAGTGTGCCCAATGCCCCCTAGACCTTGGAAACCAAACATGGGACAAACCTTGACATGTTTAGGCATCAAAATCAATTAAAATCAAGGACCAAAAGTGAGTTCACGGCCTAGGAAGTTCTTGGGTCGTGAACTCCATTTTAGGGTGCCAAAATGCCCAAAATGCCTTCCACAAGCCAAGAGACAAGCATATCCCTTTACCATGATGTGTCTAGGAGCCAAAACAACCAAAATAACAACACCCATAAGTGTTTACGGCCGCAAACACATGACCAAATGGTCCATGGGCCGTAAACTCAAGATAGAGGTGTTTTGATGCCCCAAACACTTCCAAGGGCTTAGGCATGAATTTAGAATACTTCCTTATGACCTTTAAGACCCTCATAAACATATTTGGCCATGAGTTTACGGTAGTAAACTCATTTGGGCCGTGAACACCTCAAAAACTCCAAAGAAGGTGGTATTTCTCACCCTAGGCTAGAGCTAATGTCCCTAAATAATTCCCTAGACTTCAAACTAGCAATAACCCATGAGTAACCATGAGTTTACGGCCGTAAACTCCCTTGGGCCATGAACTCATGGTAGTAAACTCATATAAGTGCCTTTATACCCTCCTAGGTTGAATCACATGTGATTCCTACACTTGGTTAAGGTGTTTCCTAGTCCCGAAAGGTGTTTCCTTTCATATAGTTGTTTATAAACACTATATTCATGTCATTATGTGTCCTTAAATATCATTTAGGACTTATTGTGTCTCAGAAATTCATTCGTGGAACTTCTCATCCGTACGCGCATACCCGTTTGAATCACCCACCTCAGGTGAATTCATACCCCGTAATGAATCTTTTAACTATTTTAATTGTTTTAAGGGGGGAATACAAGTTGAACACAATGATAATTGTGTAATTATTTGTTTTTAAACATTCTCCAAAATGTTACTTATGTCATTTATAAGTCGTCTTTACATTTCAAAACTCTTTTAAAGGTTATGTTACTTTATAGTTATACAAAACTCCATTTTTAAAGTATAAGCATAACTTTGTAGATAAATGAGTCTTTTCAGTAACAGTCCAGTTAGAGCATTAGTAAACTATTATAGGTATAGTTTAAGAGAATACTAATCATTACTTCTAGTACAATGAAGCACACACAGAACAGAACAGAACAAAATAGAACAGAACAGAACAAAATAGAACAGAACATAATAAGGTGCTATAACATGGAACAATTTCAGGATCTAACTATACCAATGAATCACAACGCATTGTGGTAGTTATATTGGGTATACGTGATCACATAACTTTAATGTGGATAACGTGGCCTAGCAACTCGTTGTGAATGTCAACCTTGATTCCCATAATCTCTCGTAGGGAGAATGTTTAGTATGGGAATTTCTTATCACATTATGACCTTAATAAAACACATATGTTTATAGGTTGTTAGTTTTGGGTTTTGAGCATTCTAACACTCCTATGGTGTACATGCAACCCTATAAACCTTGGATCTATGTTTTCTCTATAATACATGCAAATAAGAACTTTCCAAGGCTTTAATCCTAACTAGCATATTATGAAGTTCTTATACTACAAAGTACTAGTTAGATGACATACCTTTTGATGTAGCTTGATGTCTTCAAGCTTTAAGAGCTTAGCCTCAATAGTGTGGAAGCCTCAAATGGAATCACAAATCACCAAAACACCTTGGAAGACTTTAGAGAATATGGATACTTGGTTCTTTCTAGTGAAATTGGCTAGCACTTCTTAGTGTACCACACTAGTGCCAATTTCACCAACCAAGACATCTTTATATAGTGTGGAGGATTAGATTTAAACCCTAATACCCATGACCTTTCATTTCCTAGGATCCATGGGTTAAACACTCCATGGACTATCCATGAAAGCTTAGCCCAACCTAAATGAACTTGGCCCATTCCATATATATAAAAGTCCATATTTAATTAGTTCCTTTTGATCACTTAATTAATTATAAATTAATTCTTGATCAATACTAATTAAATAATATGATTCCATATTAATATATTAGAACTTATAATATATTAATATTAATCATAAACATACTATTCTCAAAAGATTATCCATATAAATTGTGTCGGTGAAGTGCAACCCAAATGGACCATGTCGGGTCGGGTCAAGTACATACCAAATATAGTTATGGACTTAGACATTAATCCAACAGTCTCCCACTTGGATAAGTCTAAAACTATTATTGCGTATGAATTCAAACCTAATTGGCAATCGTAGCTCTTAAAGCCGCTGTTGAACTCTGATCTTGTCAACGAACTTGTCCATTAGATAAGGGATCATATATTCCTCCATTCTAGATATCATATGGACTGAGACATGGATTATAATCATTCTCTCTATCCATTTGTTGTTTCCCGATTTCCGATTTATGACAACTGACTAATTGAACAAATCAAATCAGTCCTGGCCCGGCCGAGCACTTCCATTTGTCATCATCAAATCATCGAGGGGCCCACATATATCGCTTTTATCCCGAAGGTAAAAGGAATGGATAAACTTCGACTCATATGGCTTGTTCTACTATTTGTTGAATCATACACAAAGGCACGTTTTATAACACCGAATTACCGAATGCGTTTTCGTGTAATCAATGTACAACCAACTCATAGTAACAACTCATATCTCTAGGTTTGAAGAATATAAGATATTATCGTCTCATGATCACTCGTGATAAAATCCATGAAGTGATTCCAATGAGCGCGGGTTGAATCCAATACTCAGAACTTATGAGCACTCATGAGTGGTGTAGCCCTTTGTCCAACACCTTAGACCTCTACAAGCCAACCCATGACAGTCTTAATTCATATCTACTTCCAACATATGACCTACTGTGGATGGTTTGAATAACTTAGTCATTCCGGAAGAATAAACTAGTTTATTCGGGAAGTCAAAACATGCAAAATGAAACACAAGAATAATTGAATCCAATATGGTATCAAAACCTATGAACATAAATAAAACACCTTTTATTTATCACCATATGATTACACATTATTCATTGTATACTATTTCAACTATCAACTTTATTCTTGAATTTAAAACAATAGTTGTCCCATGCTCCAAGCATGTACACTATGTTTTCTAAACACTAGTCATGCCACACACCAAGTATGCATACTATGTTTGTCTATGATCTTTACTTTTTGAACTAGATCAATTGAACATAACTTCAATGATTCTCTTTTCACACTCCCAAATCCTTACTGCAAATGCAAGAATGCCAAATTCATGCCATTTACTGAAATCTGTCAGATTCTAAACTTATATGCATTGAACCTCTTGTAATGATTATGCACAAAGTCAGAAGGACTTGACAACAACCATTACAGACCATTCCAAAGGAGATCAGCTCCTTGGGAACATCCTTCTTGCATTAAGTTTCCTAATCTTAAACATATTGAAAATTCTAACTTTGAAACATTTCCAGATTCCATTTTGACTATCACTTCTGAACAAGAGTTTCCTCCTTACAGATTATGTCAATATGGTCCTTCCAGAATTATCACTATACTTCCAACTTTCCTTGAGCAACCAATCTTTGGTAAACCTTAGATTGTCCCCGACAATTGTTTAATCCTTTTAGTCATATCCAGTTCTAAACCTTTTCCCTTCTTAATGCCCCAGACATTTGGAAAATTTTAGAAAGGATGAATATAGCACATATAATCGATCCTATATCCGAAGCATATGGGAAACAATTCATGATGTCTCACATAAAGACTAAACCAGTCTTTTGCTATACTATTACCATTTCAATTTGCCAAGTTCTCATAATTCAAATTATGAAAAGGGATGCCGTAATCATAATCGAATTTTAGAACGCAAATAATGGACCCATATACAGAATTTCCTTATGTTGAGCCATTCCAACATGAAATTCATATATATATATATATCCTTGACTAAATGATTAAAACCTCACGATCTAAGCTTATAGATTTGAGATGAAGTATAATTTCCTCTCCCTTAATTATAGCAAAACAACCTTTTTCCCAATTGAAACCTTTTGTTTTCTATAATTAACATTGCTAACTTGCAACCTTTATCATAATTATCATGCTCCCACTAACATGATGATTATTCGCATAACACTTATGCTCCCACTAGCTTTGACATGTACTCAAAAATCAGCTGACTTTCTTACCAAAGTTCAGATTTCTGATACTAGATTGTTTTGATAAAACTTTATCAAAATCATACACCTTCCCTTAGATAGCACACTTGTGTGGCTAAACAATTATGAAGAGGGATGCCGTAATCATAATGGTTAGACCTTTTTCCATTTCTCACAAGTCCAAGTTAGTGTGCCGGTAAACCACACACGCTCCACTAACGACTTTGAGAATGCAAATATCACAATTGCTATCTAAGCTAAAATCTACTTAGTGAAAGTGTTTCCTCACCATCATTTTCATGAATCGGAGAGAAACCTTATGACACTTAGATTTAATGGTGTATGTGTTCTTATCCATGTGAATTATCAAAACCATAGTCGCAAGACAAGGATAATGACAAATCCAAACTCATATGGACTGAACTCAATCTTAATTTCTTGCCACCAGGCAGCTCAAGGGCCTGCCATTGCTTCCAAGTTGTTGTGCAACAAATTGAGAACTCTAAGAACTCATATGCAAAGCCAACTTTAACTGGAATGGGCACAGAATATGTCAACACGATAGGTTATAAACCTCAAGTCGTGTGCTAGTGAAGAACTTCAGGTTTATTCTTGATTAGTTCTTAAGACTTTCAAGACCTTTAAGACTCCCACTGTCCTCTTGACATATAAGACTCCCTTGTCAAACATCCAAGAGATAGTGTGGATTCTAATCAAGACAAACACTTCACACAATTGGCCTTAGTTGGTCTTTGTTTTATCCAAAATATCACAACTTACCAATTTCAAATGTACAAGAGTAGAAAACTTTTACTCTTACATTTAACAAGTGTTTTAAACCTTCTTTAAGACATGTCACTCAAGTTACAATCTTAGAGTATAACTCTAAGAATTGTTTTTGGAACGAAGTATGAATCATCTTCTTGATTTAACCACTTCAACAATTCAAGTTCCTCTTCTTAGCTATAAGAAGGCTCTTAGAGGATGAATTGTGATAAGGTCTCTAAATCATTAAGATGATCACAAAACTGATACGAAAGTACTCTCTCCCATCTTTTCAAATTTGAGAAACTTTTATCCTTCTGCCTAATTTGATTCTTCTTATTCGCTCTGCCATACATTGGAACCTTTTCCAATGTCTCAGAATTACACTTAAGCTTGTAAGTATAACCATATTTACTGAACTATAGTAAATTATGAAGAATAATCTTATCGATCTTTTGTGTTGGACTTAATCAGTGCACAAGACTGTGTACTCGATCCCTTAGTCCTTCACTTCACTCACACATCCATGTGAACAAGTAATTAGTCTTAATTTTCCAATACTTGAAAGTTCTCATTCATCATGCTATACAACTTGCATGATTCTAAGTTCCAGTCCAATTGAAACTTAGGTGATGAGAATCTTTCCTTATTTGGTAAATTTAGACATTACCACAAATGAAAGAATCAATTTCATATTTCCACTCTTGCTATTAATGGAATCATATAAGCAACAATTTTTTTTCCTCAGATGCCATTGTAAGGATATTTTAAAATAAATAAAATCAAAAATTTTCTTTTATTTTAAAACTATGCGGAAAAACTTATCCTTACAATCCATATGAAAACTTGTTGTTATCTATTCCTAAGCAATATCTCATAACTCCTAAGAAGTAGCTCAAGAATCCGATCTTCAAACTATGCGATAGAAATCCATCTACGCCATCAGATTCAACATATTCTTTCTTTAAGTTTCTTCACTTTTCTTTGATTCTTAAAACATCACCATGTGACCCAGTCACATCATGTATCAAGAATCTCAGAATAGAAACTTAGCAGAGTTAGATAGTGGACTTTACCTGAAGTAGAGTCAAACTTATTGACTTTAACATCCTTAGGTAAATTTGGCATCTTCGCAATCAATGCCCACTTTCTTTGGCAATATAAACATATGGACCCTTTGATAATGGTACACGGGACTATCACAGACTTAGCTTTTCTCTTTACCATTTGGTCAACCGAGTTGACTATGGCCGATCCCTTTCCATTGGGAAGAGAATGCTTTTCTGGATTTCCTGTGTCACTATTGTCAATGTCCATCAAGTTTTAAGGAAGTTGATCTTAACAAATAGATAAGATCATTAAGGGTCTTGTCATAGTCTGTTTCATAGGTGTCCCAAAGGAACTCACTATGTGACTTAGAAAGTGATTGAACCACCAACTTTCTCTAGACTTTGACACCCAACTCTCCCGGCTTGTCAATATGTGACTACACCTCCAAGATGTGACCACACCTAGACCTTGCCTTGCCAATAGGGCTTGAGTGACCTTAAACTTTTCAAGAACTTGTGGGTTAGGGAGAATAATTGGAGGAGGTGAAAGAAGTATGATTTCCAAGGGACATCATCTTCATTTAGGAAAGCTTGTTTCAAGAGATTTGGGAAGATCATAAATGTCTAAACCAGACATGTTTTTGGGAGATATTCAAGATAGTTGATTTAAAGTCCTTAATATGACACCCAATATGAAATATTAAGGCTAGGACCCAACAAACTATTTTATAACTTAGAAGAGGGATGCCGTAATCCAAGCTATAAAACATTTGAAGGTAGGTGAATGACGATTCACCAATTTCCATCATGAAAAATGAAATAATAATTAGGTTTTTAATTGGTTTTGAAACTCCTAGATCTTTGAGATTCATTGAACTGTTCAATGGCATGTTTCAATCTCGAGTGTGCCCTTCAGGTTTTGTGACTGGGATGCCGAGGATCACAAAACAAGGTGTGAAGTAACCATGCAAATTACTTGGTACCCTTAAGTGTTTACCCCTCAATCGATGTGCCGGTTAACCACACACGCTCCATCGATACTATGATAAACATTAAGTTACCCTTTGCCTACCTTGTTAAATACGAGTTAGTGTGCCGGTTAACTACACACGCTCCACTAACCGACTTAAACAAAGTGCAAAGTGTAATTTCATGGATTAGCACCTTATTTACATTTTCCTAAGTAACTAAGATTGGGTATTATTAAGAGTTTAGTTACTTAGTATTTATCATTAATACTTTTAATGAAGGGAGAATTATAGTCCTGTCAAACCCGTTCGGCTAACGACCCTCCACCAGTCAAGCAAGCGGTGGGTGAGAGTGGACACCCAATAAGTTGCCATTTTATAGGCAACAACCTTATACCCACCTTATAGACCGACTTCGTGAATGAGGCGTACTAGCGGTAAGACTGACTTTACTCTTATACACACACACACACACACACACACACACATATATATATATATATATATATATATATATATATATTATTAACTTATAATATTATAAAGTATAAGGGTTGAATTTTAACTCTTTAAAATTCTATGGGCTAACTTGGAATTAAAGTATTCATAAGTGAAAACTTTTCAAATTCCAAAACTTGAGGACAAGTTATGGAAGACTTTAAACTAATAAAAGAATTAACTTTTCTTTATTTTATAACTTATGGAATTAATTAAGGTTACACTTTTATTTATTTATTTATTATTTAATGAAGAGACTCTTGGTCCTCCATAACTTGAGGACAAGTTATGGAGTCATAAAACCATTTAATTAGAACTAGACTCTTCATTTTTGTAACCTTTGCCAACTTTTATGAGTTTTATGAAACTTAAATGTGACTTTTCATATAACTTGAGGACAAGTTACAAAAAGACATTTTAGAATCAACTCTTAGATTAATTTGGATTGAAAACAACTATTTCACTCAACTTTTCTATTAATCTAAGCAACTCATAAGAACAAGATAATTCAAATAAAACTTTTTCATGTAATTAGTCTAAACCTTAAACTAATACAAAACATGAATCTATTGACAATTATCTTTGAAATTGGATTAGCATGAACATTACCACATCAAAAACAAGTTTATAAGTCCAAAAACATCTTAGGGTAATGTTCCTAGTCCAATTCCAGCCAAAAAAGTCGAATTTATGCTGTCTGGGGGTCCAACTCGTCGAGTGCACAAACCAACTCGGCGAGTTGGATGCATTTTTCCTTGGACTCGGTGAGTCCATTCATGGACTCGGCGAGTCTACTGGGCAGACAGCATCAAAACTCGATTTTTCAGCTACTTTTGCAAGTATAGCAAGAAAACAAGCCTAGGCTCTGATACCACTGTTGGTTTTTGAGCATTCTAACACTCCTATGGTGTACATGCAACCCTATAAACCATGGATCTATGTTTTCTCTATAATACATGCAAATAAGAACTTTCCAAGGCTTTAATCCTAAGTAGCATATTATGAAGTTCTTATACTACAAAGTACTAGGTAGATGACATACCTTTTAATGTAGCTTGATGTCTTCAAGCTTTAAGAGCTTAGCCCCAATAGTGTGGAAGCCTCAAATGGAATCACAAATCACCAAAACACCTTGGAAGACTTTAGAGAATATGGATACTTGGTTCTTTCTAGTGAAATTGGCTAGCCCTTCTTAGTGTACCACACTAGTGCTAATTTCACCAACCAAGGACATCTTTATATAGTGTGGAGGATTAGGGTTAAACCCTAATACCCATGACTTTTCATTTCCTAGGATCCATGGGTTAAACACTCCATGGACTATCCATGAAAGCTTAGCCCAACCTAAATGAACTTGGCCCATTCTATATATATAAGAGTCCATATTTAATTAGTTCCTTTTGATCACTTAATTAATTATAAATTAATTCTTGATCAATACTAATTAAATTGTTAGGTCCAATTAGTGTTGCGTCTTTGGGCTCGTTAGCTAGTCCAGTTTTGTCTCCGGTATGGGCCTGTCCATCCGTGAGTTCTTTGTAGGGTTATTATATATAGATGCTTGCATGCATTCTTTATCGTAAGATTTGACAGAGATTTTTATAAGCGTTTACGTTCTTATCTTTTGTAACCCTAGAATCCTCTACAGCGGAAGTTCTTCGTCGAGCTCTGCTGAGGATTGAGTTAATCAAATCATTCGACTCATTCAGATCCATTCTTGTGTTTTTGTCTTATTGTTATTACTTTCTTGATTTGCCTGTTATAAGATCTAATCGATCAAGAGTTTTATAAACTCATCAATTGGTATCAGAGCAGGAGGCTGTGTAATTCATACATATCTCTTCTGTGAAAGAAGTGATTAAGGTTTATTCCGCATTAACTGATATTTATTGAGTCGTCACTCCATAATTGACGTATCTCAGTATTTATTCGTTTTGCCCTAATATTACATATTACAAGTCTGATCTTTCAAACAAGTAAAACGATCAAGCATGGACGATTCTCAATCTTATCCTATCAACATCTCAAACAGTATTGGATCAACAACAAAGATTCCTATTCTTTACACCCAGGATTACGAAGTTTGGGCGCATCATTTTGAAGACTATGTCATCGGATCTGAAGACAATGGGTATCTTATATGGGAAGCTATTGTGTCTGGACCATTTGCTCACTCAGGAACATCCAGAATCATTAAAACTCAGAAAGAGTATAATGATCTGTTAAAAGATGTAAAAGACGTTGCTCAAGACGAAAAAGAGAAGTTTCAGTGCAATATCAAAGCATTAAGACTGATCCGATTTGCTCTTCAATCTGACACGTTTAGGTTGGTGAGTTCCTGCAGTACCGCTAAAGAAATCTAGGATCAGTTGCGAGAGCTGTATTCCACAGATGAAGATTTGGAGCACTCTATTCAGACCTTGCTTTTGTCTGAGTTTGGAGAATTTAAACAAAATTTCGATGAGTCCGTCACTCAGACGTTTGATCGCTTCAATCATCTTCTTAGCAAGATGATCAAACACGATATCGAAAGGAAGTTGATTGAACAGAAGGTCACCTTTTTGAATGGCTTAAGATCTGAATGGAGAGCTGTTGTGTCTACAGTTAAAGCTCACGAGCAGTTCAAGTCATATTCGCTGGCGAAACTGGTGGGAATTCTGAAATCCCAAGAAAAGATAGTGATGCAAGAGAAGAATGTGGTCTCAAACTTGGGGTCCATGGCCCTCTTGTCCAAAAGCAAGAATGTAGTAGAAGATGAAGATGCGTTTTTTTTTTTTTGCAAAACCTCTAACATATAGCAATTGATTAAAGCATGAAGCAAAAAAAATTACATAAAATCTAATGCAAGATCCATGATTAAACACTTGTTTTCATAGTTTTTTCCCTGATAAAAATGTGAATAACACTAACCAGAAGGAGTATGGTGATGATGATAATACTTCCTCAACGATTGGCCTTAGCAACTCTCTTAATCTCATCTTTCTTCTTAATCGCATAGCTGTTTGAAGATCCCTTAGTAGCATTGATGAGCTCATCAGCAAGACACTCAGCAATGGTCTTGACATTTCTGAAAGCACTCTCGCATGCACCGGTGGTAAGAAGATAGATAGCTTGATTCACATGTCTTAGTGGTGAGATATCAACAACTTGACGCCTCACAAAACCAGCATAACCGATTCTTGTTGCATCTTCTCTTGGTCCATTGTTGATGACAGCATCAACGATGATTTGAATGGGATTAGCATCGGTTAAAAGATGGATGATTTCCATTGCGTGTTTGACAATGCGCACAGCCATAAGATTTTTACCATTGTTTCTCCTGTGCATCATGAGAGAGTTGGTTAATCGTTCAACGATTGGGCATTGAGCCTTCTTGAACCTCCTTGGTTGGTACCTTCCAGCTGTGTGAGGCATGTAGATTGGGTGCTTTGATGCAGTAGCAGTGATGTAATCCACCACAGAAAGATCAGGAACCTAAACGTCGTCGTAAGTCCAGCGGTTAAAGAGTAGGACCTCGCTGCGAGCCTTCCCTTCTTCAACAATAGGTGCGACGACCTCCATTGCTTACGATTCTTACTCAAACTAGAATCCGGGTGTGAGGAACAAAGCTGCTGGTTCTGAACCTGGAGGACTATGATCTTACTTCAGAAGATGATGAGGTGAGAAAGCCTTCTCATGGAAAGGCGTATGTGGCAAGAGGTGGTGAAAGCAGCGGAAAGTGTTTGATGGTGACTGACGTATCTCACATGAGGGGATACAATACAGATGGTGGAAATGAGGACACCAAGGAGCGAGAGGACTTATGTTTCACAGCAAAACCTCTCAGTGTGCAGATCAATGAACTTGATGAATTGATCAAGAAGGTACAATCTCTTTTTATCTCGTTCAAAGTTCCACAAAAATCATATGAAAAGGAATTAAATAACTTAAATTCAAGAATCTCAAATCTGGATAGTTGTTTAACTCAAACACGGGTCACCAATTCTAACCTAACCGACCAATTAAGCAGGGTGTCATCCAAGAGTGAGGAGCGAAGGATGTGGATTGAGCAAAAGGAGTCGGAGCTGATTAAGTCTAAGGATGAAAACATTTATTTACAAAGAGACAATTTGAAACTTTTAAAACAAAGAAATATTTTTTGTTTGATTGCTAAAATACTTTATGCTAAGATTACTCAACTGCATCTGAATTGTGAAATAGGGCAGAAAATACATCGAATGATTTTACCCTTCCTTGAGTTTAAGGAGGATGAAATCGATGTTGAAGCATACAACTGTGAAAGTGTTGTTTCGTCTGATGATGTGAATCCTACTTATATGTATGGTCTGGATAAAATAGAATCTTTTATAAAGTCCAAAGACCATAAGGACATGTTGAAAAATCTTTTGGATGAAAACGATAAACTGAAACTAAGGACCGAAACCATACAAAAATTCGACTCATTGAGTGCCAATTTAAGTTCAGAAAATAAAATTGATGTTGAAAACGCATCTGAACTTAATGAGGACGATGATATGAGTGAAATTTATGTAGAGGATGTAGTCGACTGTTCTGAGTTTGTCAAGAGCGAACCCGAAAACCACAAAAATCTGATTTCTGAAAATTCTGTGGAGTTTGCTCGCTTGTCCCAATATAAGTCCCCGATTCTTGAAGAAAAGGCTGTTGTGTACCAAAAGGTAAGAACTACTCCAAATCAGGTGTATAAAGTCACAGGAGTAACAGAACATCAAACAGCTGAACTTACTGCCATTGTGAACGAAGATAACGCAGATGGCTGTGATGAGTTCTTCTGGTCTGCTCCTATAGATAATGCCGACAAAACAGTTGGTCTGTCAAAGCAAACGTCATGGAAAACTAAAGGAAGATATGTACCAGAGCCGCTAAATAAGCCTGACAACTTTGACGTACCAAGCACTAGTGGCACAAAAGAAATACCTGTAGAAGAAGTCACTTCCACAAGCGAAACATCATCTGTGAAAAGTGAACCGGCTGACAAGAAGCTGAAACAAAAGGCTAACATCCACAGACAACCGAAACAAGTGAAAAATCAAAGCAACAAAGAAACCTAAGATACAAAAAGAATCTCTCTGAGCGAAAGTAGTTTTGGCGCTCTCAAAACACTCATTTCTCTTATCATGATAGAAATTCAAAGTCAGAGAAAAAGGCTTTCGTGCCGCATGAGGAACAGAACTGAAAGGTTAGGTTCGGTCCTGAAAGCAAAAGCAACCGAAAGGATAAGTTCGGTCATGAAGGCAAAAGCTACCGAAGGTCCAGGTTCGGTCCCTCCAATGACCATAAACAAAAGGGTCATTTCGAACCACAAGTCAGAAGAAATTCTCATTCTAATTCTTCTCGTTCTCAATTCTCTTCTAAACCCAATTCTGTTCCTACACAAAACTCTAAATCATCAACGAACTTGAAAGGAAAATCGAAGATTCCCTCAGTCCAGGAAGACCGAAAGCAGACTAATACCCAAACACCAAAATCTGAAACCAAAACGTTTGTAACTAACCCTAACAAAATCAAAGTTTTCACTATAGAGGAAAGATGAAACAACATTAATAAAAAAAACATATCTTGTTGATGTTTCTCTTACTATTCCTGTTCCTGTGAAAGGCTCACGTGGACCCAAGAAACTTTGGGTTCCTAAATCTGCTTAATTTTTGCAGGTTATAAGTGACGAGCAGTTCGACGAAGAATGGTACATTGACAGTGGCTGCTCACGTCACATGACAGGAAGGAAGGAAGAGCTAAGAGAGTTTCGATCTCTTCAAAATGGTGGAAATGTGAAGTTCGGCAACAACTCTTATGGAACGATAAAGGGTTATGGGATGATAACCAATGGAGACTTCACAATTAGAAAGGTGGCGTACGTTGAAGGGCTACAACATAATCTCATCAGTGTGTCTCAACTGGTAGGAGGTACCGGTCTTAAAGTTTCATTTGACGATGAAGGTTCAGAAATCATAGAGAAGAAATCGAAAAGGGTGATTCTCAAATCAGAACGCAAAGGCGAAATGTTTCCTCTCAATCTCAAACCAATCAAAGGAAATCCAGCTATATGTCTTTTATCCAAAGCTCATTCTGACGAAAGCTGGTTGTGGCACCGAAGGCTCTCACATCTCAACTTCAAAGACATCAACAAGCTTGTCACAGGAGGTCATGTTAGAGGTCTCCCATTGCTCAAGTTTGATCGAGAACACTTGTGCGCTGCATGTGAAATGGGGAAACAAAGTCGTCAAAGTCACCCATCCATCATAAACACGAAAGTTGTTGAACCACTTGAGTTGCTTCACATTGACTTGTGTGGTCCATCATCAATCGAAAGCATTGGCGGTAGAAAGTATATTCTTGTTATCGTTGATGATTTCTCTCGTTTTACATGGGTGTTCTTTTTGAAGCACAAATCTGAGGCTACTCCTAAGCTAAAGACGTTTATTAAGCAGGTTGAAGTGCAACTGAGAAAAGTCGTTCGCAACATCAGGAGCGACAATGGACTAGAGTTCAAGAACAGAGAATTTGAAGACTTTTTGGCAGAAAAAGGAACCAGTCACAACTTCTTAGCCCCCTACACGCCTCAACAGAACGGAATTGTCGAAAGATGAAACCGATCCTTGTGTGAGGCGGCCCGAACGATGCTAATTTTCGCTTCTCTTCCTTTATATTTTGGGCTGATGCTATTGCTGCAACATGTTTTACGCAGAACAGGTCTTATCTCAACAAACGTTTCTCTCTTACTCCTTATGAGATCATCAATAACAGGAAGCCGAACGTAAAATTCTTCCATGTATTCGGTTCACGATGCTTCATCTTCAGCTCTAAAGAACATCGTAACAAGTTTGACGTTAAAGTTGATAAAGGAATTTTTCTGGGATATTTCTTACTTCAAAAGCATACCGGGTCTTAAATAAGCGTTCTAGGAAGATCGAAGAAACATATTATGTGACTTTCGATGATAACTACGTCAAAAAGCTAAAGGCTACTGAAGAAGCAACTGGAGAGATTTTCTCTCAAACAGGTCAAGTCACGGCCTCGATTGCTAACCTGTTCGATCAGTTTGTGGAATTATTCGATGAACCTGAGAAAGCTACTCTCTCGGAAGCCAAGGCAGCAGACAACAAAGTTGACCATCTGAAGCAAATTGTCGAAGATGCCGCCAAACGAATGGGTGAAGGAGAACAAGTTCCAAAAGAACCTCCTCAGCAAGGCGCTTCAGTTGAGGGGGAGAATCCACTTTCTTCAAAACAACCGAGCTCACAATTTGAGGGGGAAAATTCTATTCCAGTAGCACCCGAAAGCTCAACTACACCCAAAAGTCCTATAGCACCAGAAAGTCCAGCTACACCTGAAAGCTCATCAGTCGTGGGGGAGAACTCCAGTATGTTCTATGATGACGATAGTCAATCTGAATTAGAAGAAATGGTCAATGCTGAATTGGATCCATCCTATGATCCAAATTACCCTCCTCTTGTTAAATGGACCAGAGATCATCCTGTATCTCAGATAGTGGGTAATGTCTCTGAAAAGGTCCTGACCCGATCTCAACTGAAGGCAATGCAATCATCTCTGTTCTCCAAAGTAGAGTTCTGCATGTATAATTATTTCGTATTAAAAGTTGAACCGAAGATAGTAAATACTGCTCTTGATCATTCTGACTGGGTTCAATCTATGCAAGATGAACTCAACGAGTTCAAAAGAAACAAGGTATGGCGCCTCATTCCAACTCCTAAAGATGCCTCAGTTGTTGGTCTCAGATGGGTATTCAGAAACAAAATGGACAAGGAAGGCAATGTAATTCGAAATAAAGCTCGTCTCGTGGTGAAAGGATACTGCCAGGAAGAAGGAATTGATTACGAAGAAACTTTTGCTCCGGTAGCTAGGCTGGAATCTGTTCGAATATTTCTGGCCTATGCTGCACACAAGAACTTCGAGGTCTACCAAATGGACGTGAAATGCGCCTTTCTGAATGGAGAACTTGAAGAAACGGTTACGTGGAGCAACCTCCTGGTTTTGTCAATGAAAAGTTCCCAAATCACTATTATATTCTGGACAAAGCGGTTTACGGTCTGAAACAAGCACCTAGGGCATGGTATGAAACGCTAAGCAAGTTCTTAAAGATGTCAAAATTCAAACAAGGTTCGGTTGACCCAACCTTCTTTCGTAAGAAGGAAGGTAACCACCTTATGATAGTTCAAATCTATGTCGATGATATCATCTTTGGCTCAACGAATCCTAGCTTAACACCTGAATTCAGAAAGCTGATGGAGACTAAATTTGAGATGAGCTCAATGGGTCCGATTAACTTTTTCCTTGGTTTAAATATTAGACAGGAACCCGAAGGCATCTTTATCAACCAGGAAGCATACACCAAGACTCTTCTTACTAAATTTGGCATGATGGGAGACTCAAAGGTCAAAGTTCCAATGGCGTTCGGCACCAAGCTCACACCATCCTTGGAAAAACCGGCAGTCGATATTACGCTATACCGCCAGATGAGTGGGTCTTTAATGTGCCTCACTGCTAGCAGGCCTGATATAATGTTTTCTGTATGTTATTGTGCTAGGTTTCAGGCGAATCCTCGTGAGCCACATATGCTTGCAGTGAAAAACATACTCCGGTATCTGAAACGAACCACTTCCCTCGGTCTATGGTATCCATCAAAATCAGGTTTCTTCGTTTAAGCCTACTCAGATGCAGACCTTGGAGGATGTGGTTTAGACAGAAAAAGCACCATTGGAGGATGCCAATTCCTAGATGGGAAGTTGGTTAGCTAGCAATCAAAGAAACAGACATGTGTTTCTCTGTCTACAGCCGAAGCAGAGTACATCGCAGCTGCCTCCTGTACATCTCAAGTGATTTGGATCCAAAGCCAGCTCTGGGACTATGGACTCAATATGAAAAAGATTCCACTATATTGCGATTCAGAAAGTGCAATTAGGATCTTTCATAACCCATTGCAACACTCCAAGACCAAGCATATTGCACTGAGGTATCACTTTATAAAGGATCATGTGGAAGATGGAAACGTCGAAATTCACTTTGTTCGAACCACTGATCAACTGGCCGATATCTTCACCAAAGCTCTTCCTGAAGCATCTTTCAATAAAATTCTACAAGGGCTAGGAATGATGGAATCGGAATCAGTATCAAAAACTACCTCTCAAAACTAAAAGTTGGAAGCGTAATGAACCGAACGTTCGGGTTCGGTTCACGTGTGTGCCGAAATGAACCGAACGCTCGGGTTCGGTCCTATTATCTTATCTTCGCCTATCACTCAAAGGTAGTTTCTTTGGATATAAACCTTTTGTATCTTTTTCAAATTTCATCTCTCTTATATTCAAAGTTTTTTTTAATTTCAAAACTCTTTTCTTTCTCAATTTTTTTTTGCAACTGAAATAGACCGAACGTTCGGGTTCGGTTCCAAATTTTTTTTGTCTCCAATTTTTTTATCTTTATTTTTTTATTTTAATTTTAATTTATCTTTCTTTAAATCAAAAAATCCAAAAACAATTTTCTTTGTGTTTGTTAATATTTTTTTGTGGATATTTGTGGGCAAATTCTTTCATTAGTTAAGTGTCCCTAGAAGCATGCTGCTGTATGTGTCCAAAGCCTCACCCGATTCAGAATAATAGCCTTATTGACTTGGTATATACAAACCTTGTCTTCCCGATTAGGCTTTTATATTTATTCTAATCATGATCTACCTTACTCTCTTCTCACATGAGATAAGAGGTACTTTGGTCTCTTTACACCATCTACACTACTTTTCTCCATCTCATTCGCTTCATAAACGTAACCCTTGAGACTCTCAGATATTACCACTGAAGTTTATGGTTACACAACTTCTATGTTCATGATCTTATCTTCATGCCACTACGTGCTAAGTGAAACCCACAATTCAATACTTATTATGCATTGACGTTGAACAATCAACTTTGCTCTAGCTTTCACTAACGAATTGACGGACTTATCCATGGGGATGGAAAGTGAAATCTCTAATTTCCTTTTGTGTGATTCCTATGAAATTGTTAATTCCCATAACATTTCTTCCCTTGGAATCCAGTTTTAATTTTTTTTTTGAGATTTTACATAAACTATTTGACATTGCCACTTAAATTATTTCAAACCTACTTGTTCAACAGACTACATTGGTCTCACAAGTACTTCGTTCGATTTCTAAGATCAGGAATTCTGAACTGAAGCGAAAGCCACCCAAATTAGCCTGATTACAAGAAGCCTTTCAACACTTCTCAATAAGTGTCTGATCGTTATTCAACGGGAAACCACACAAACACTTTAAAGTCTGTCTTGACTTTGAAGGAAGAGATTCGTGCCCGGGATCCATTGTTTCGTGTCTTTACTGACATCACAATTCCCTCATATGTGTTGCTTTATTTCCTTTTCTTTTACACACTAGCACGAAAATCTTTCTGATTTTCCAAAATTCTGGTTTCATTAGTTACAAGCCATTTTTTTAATGGGATTTGAAGCTATAAAAGACGTGTGGCTTACATTATTACACGTAGTCATTCTGCTTTAAGATGACGTTCACTCTAAAAGGATAAGATGTTGACTCAGGCGGGAGTCCAATCGATTTGATTTTCAAACGGCGCTTGAATGACAGGCATGCGAAGTGGAACCGTTTCGTTTAAAACGACGCCTGATGGGAAGGCGTGTGAATTGGGACATTTTTCTCAATCCTGCGTAATCATCGGGGATACCAACTGTCACGCATCAATAACCTCCGAAAAACCCTTCGTATTTCCTTCAAAGATTTTGGAACGGATTCTTCTCTCTCCTTTACCCACAGTATAAAAGGTAACTTCAACCATTGTTTACCTCTTTACTGCACCCAAACTTCAGAGAGCAAGAAAACCTTTGAGAATTCCACTGTTCATCATCTCTCCCAACTTCTTCACTTCAATGGTGGATTCATCATCTGTTCATGCCACTTCCCACATCCTGCCGATTCGTCCTCAACAGAGTTTGATCATCGATCTTACTCCCCAGGTTTATGATGCCTTCATGTTTCCGATCCTCGAATGCCTCAAATACTCGCCGCTTGCTGCTGCTCTCACCAAAGCTGAAGCTGTTCCTATGGAGAGTTTATCCCAAATTTTCGCCACTGCTCATTATGACAAGTCTGTCGATAGGATTTTCTTCGACATTCTTGATCACAAGACGTCAATCTCCAAGCAAAGATTCTGCTCACTTTTAGGGTTTGAACCTGATTCATCTAGGGTTAACCCTGAATCCATTCCAGTAGGGCACCTGTTTTTTATGTTCTACAATATGGGATATACTGAGGTGCTGACAACGATCACCAAGTTCAAGAAATCATGCCTGCCTCCTCAGTGGAACGGTTTATTTACTGTGTTGTTAAAGGGGTTATATGAACGCAGTGCCGGGTCGGATGGAGCGAGTCATCTGTTCATCACGATTCTGTATGGGGTTTACAACGGTATCAACCTGGATTATGGGTCGGTCTTATGGAAACAACTGATCCAGAGCCTTGCATCCACATCTCGACATTCCGAAATCTCCTACGCTCGATTCTGGACGTTGGTCACAAAATGGGTGATGGACAAGTATCGCGTCCCTATTGTTGCTGGTTCTCCACTATCTTCGATTGGTACTTTCCATACCATGAAGATCATAGTCTCCGATACATCAAAATTTCAATTCATTGGCTCCATCCCTGAGTCGATGTTTGGAGACGTTCCTGCTGAAAGCCATATCATCCGAACCTAAAAGGAGTTTCGTCGCTTTGGTCCTAGAGAGATCACTCCTGAGATGATCAAATCCATTCACGAAGCTGACAAGCCTGCTCCAAGGGGAAAGAAGAATGAAAAAGGCAAAGACAAACAGGTTGGCAAAGGAGCGAAAGGCCCTTCTCCCAAGAAACGAAAACCTACCAAGGCTGCTCACTCTCCTCCACTGAAGAAGAGAAAAACCCAACCCAGGCGAAAGCTGATATTAGCTTCCTCCTCAAGCGAATCTGAGGAAGAAAATTCAGACTCTGACGAGTCTCCTCGTGGTAACACTCCTCCACGATCGCCTACCCCAGAAGTACATTTTTCCAGTTCACCTATCTCTTCTCCACCAGTCACCATTCCTATTTCCACTCCCCCCATAACCTCCACCACTCAAACACCTCCAACTTCTATCCCAGTACCCCTCCCATTTTTAAAGAAGCTACGACAACAACAACTGGAGTAAGAACCAACGTATCTGATACGGGGGCTCCTACTAAAGCACCCGAACCCACTCCCACTACTGCACCTACTTCACAACCCGAACCCACTCCTACTACCGAGCCTCCACCCTCACCTTAGCCAGCAGAGGACGAAGAACCATTTCTTGGTGGGGAGGACATGACATTTGATTCGGTCTATTACAGTTCTTATCAGGTGCAAAGTGATAACGATGATGATGCTCCCGTCACCAAGAAGCATCTAAAGGAGCTTCATGTGAAGATTGAATCACTCATTGCCTCCTCTTCTTCATCACAGTCTACCATTTCTGAAGCTGCCATTCAGAAGATTGTTGATGCTTTTTCCAAAGATCATGAAGTTTCTCTGAGCTCAGCTACTGCCGCAATTGATGCATCCACCAAAGCCTGTGCGGCTACGACCGAAAAAGTCGAAAAACTATTTACTGATGCCTCCTCTCTTTTGCAGTCTTTATAGGAAACTGCCGAAGCCACTAAAACGACGCTTGACCCCATCGTCAACAAGCTGGCTACCTCAGTTGCCTCTGAACTGACGTCCTTCACCACTCTTCGTCAAACTCTCACCGACGACAACTCAGCGTTTAAGGCGACAATTGAGGAGCGCCTCACCAAGCTTCAAGAAGATCTCACTGCCAAGAACTCTCTCATGGACGCTCTTGCTAGAAAGACAACTGCTCTTAAGGTCAAGAGTCTTCAACTCTCCAATTCTCAAAAGGAGACTGACTCTCTTCGATCTGAACGAGAGATTGTGTCTTCATGTGTTTCGGATGTCCACGCAGCCATTTCAAACATCCTGGAAGCACATGATCCAATATTAAACTATTCAGTGAGGCGTACTCTCACGGAAAAGCTTGCTCCTGCTCTTTCTCTCCTGAACAAACTTGAAGGGCTCCTTGAGTTTGTGTCCATTCCGAAACAAGGGGGAGAGAATGTAGCTCAACCGCCTCCCACTTCTACAACAACAAAAACAACCGAACCTCCTCTAACAGGCCAAGCCTCAGGTTTGGGTGTAAAAGACAAAGGGAAACAAATTGCTGAAGATAGTGAGGACGACAAAGAGACTATTGCTGATCTCTTGAAAAAGCAAGATCGAGATAAGGATGCTGATATGAGCGCTCGGGTTGCTAGAGAGGCTGAAGAAGCTGAAAGAAAACAGAAAGAGGCTCACGACCTTCTTGAGAGTAGGAAAACCCTTTTTCCTCCTTGGACTCTTGAGAAGTTACTGAAAGAAGCAATTGAAACCCCAAGCATCATGTGGCTCGAACCGGTGATCTCACTTGATCGTATCAATTCTGTCGATTCTCAGCTCGACATGCCAGTGACCCGAAAGGCCTTCATCTTCCATGCATTTGACAACGTTGTAGATATCCCTCATCCTCATCCTAAGGTTGACAGGGATTTGGTTGAATTCTATCTGAGGGCTGCTCAACCATAGTATCAAACATGGAGCGCTCAGAAGATAATCAATGTTCGGGTCCTTAAACCGTATCGGGAAGGAAACTTCACGAACGTTCAGTTCAAGGTGCTGAAAGGTTCTGCCAAGACCAAACATGCCATTTCGCTTGCTGATCTTCCCAATTTAAATCCACATGATTGGATAATTTTGCACAACATCCTTCTTACAAACGAAGCAGAATATGGTCCGATCATTGACCACTTCAAGAGGATGCTTGTCTGCTACATCATGGAAGTTGCCAAGATGGATCAGGAGATCGCTAGTATCTTCAAGAAAAAGCCTACTATTTCTCCTGTTGGCTCAGCAAGTGATCTAAATATGATGCAGATGGGGAAGATAGACCCGAAGAGAAATTCTGTTATGTTTACCAGAAACGAAGGCCAAAAATGCTTGTTCGGTTTGGCAGACAAACATCTCTACACCACTGCATGCCTGGAACATGTCTTAGGGATTATTCATCGTTGCAAGCAAAACTCAGCTGATGACAAGAAGTACTTTGATGATATGATCCAGTGGTACATTCGCTTCATGTAACGTCCAAAATTTCAAAACAATTAAAACTTTTCGAAAAACCACTCATTTTAATAACGTTGTTACAAAAGGTTTCCAATACATTATTTAACAGAGTATTTTCCCAGGTTCATATCATAAAACATCAACGCGAGGAACGGTACGATCACGCCTTTGCCTTGCCACAGACTCCTGAGAACCTGAAACATAAAAACCACAACTGTAAGCCCAAAAGCTTAGTGAGATACCCCCAAAATACCAACCACATATACGCCCTTCCAGGCCACGACCTTCCGGTCCAAACATATTGCCTTCCGGCCCATAACATATTGCCTTCCGGCCCATAACATATTGTCTTCCGGCCCATAGCATAAAATGCATACATAACATAACAAATCATAGAACGACCCTACATATCGGGTCACACTCCAGATCTAGCAATCATAACACATAATCATATAGTAGTTCACAGACAACAATCGATCAACAGATCACATATCATAGCATTACTCTAAACAAGATACCGGTCTAGCCGGTCACTAGCATAACATTACCCTACGAATCAGTCAACATACTAAATGCATACATACGCCTTTCCAGGCCATGACCTTCCGGTCCACATAGCAATGCCTTCCGGCCCATAACATGTAATGCCTTCCGGCCTGCAACATATAATGCCTTCCGACCCATATCATAACAAATGACAACTACCCGGATTTCCATCCGATAAAAGGGTCGGCCTTGGTGCCATAAACCCTAGCGATATAGTGAGGATAACTCACCTCGAAACTGCCGACTGAACAGATAGCTCCAGCTGCTCCGATCACTGATACGATCTCCACCTCTGGACAGCCACCAATGCACTGAACTCAACCAATAAACAAAAATTACCAAAATACCCCTGGAACCACTGGTCAACCCTTGGTCAAAGACAAGGTCAAAGTCAACCCCTGACTGACCCTACTCGCCGAGTCAACCCTATGACTCGCCGAGTCCCCATACTCAGAACTTCACTCAATCCGCGATCTAACTCGCCGAGTCACCCCAAGACTCGCCGAGTTCAACAACTCTGAGTCCACTCGCCATCAACTCACCGATTCTCTTAGATTCCCTTTCTACACGTCGAGTATCCCCCTTGACTCGACGAGTTCCTCCTGGAAGAATCGCGGGGCCACCCCGACTCAACTCGCCGATTCTGAAGAACAACTCGGCGAGTCCCAGTTAATCTTCAAGCTACTCGCCGAGTCTGTTCATCGGACTCGGCGAGTCCATGCCATGCAACCCCTCAAACTGCTTTCTAAGGTCAGATCTGCTCCGACAATTCATAGGTCTGGCCTTCCTAGACTGGTTCATCACGTAAAGTCCTCATTTCGGTGCTCATAATACACTCCATGACTCATAATTTACATTTTGACCTAAGGTATAAGGATTCCAATCCAAAACCTCCATTGATTCCCGAAAAACTCAGGCATGGGACATTCTGGACTTCCAAGGGTCCCAATATAGGGTTCCAATCGCATGGGGGACCAAGGAAACACTCAATCTAGCCACAAAAGGGTTCAATAAACCCTAAATCCATATACACATCAACATAGAAGGGAACAATTCGAAATATTATCAGAATAATGTTGCTCTGTGTCCCCACCCCTCAAAATATGGCTTCTCCTGTTGTTCCCTTGACCAAGCCTCCTCCTCCTTGCAAAATAACACTTCCAAGATCAATGATGGCCTTCTACCTTGCTCCAGATGCTCACAATCGAATTAGGGCTTCACTCACAGGACTAGGGTGATCAATGACGGCCATAAGGCCCCTTATATATGTCCCCAAACCTGGACGGTTAGGGTTTCGCTAAACAGCGTGGACTCGCCGAGTCCATATCCAGACTCGTCGAGTCCAGTCGCGAACCCGCGACCAGATCCGCGATCCTACTCGGCGAGTCTGAGCTCCAACTCGCCGAGTCCCCTCTTAAAACACCCAAAATCATAATTATAGCAATATCTGGAATTCCGGGCTGTTACAACTCTCCCCCACTAGGACTAGACTTCGCCCTCGAAGTCTCACTCTGAAAATAGCTCCGGATGCTGCTCCCACATCTCACGCTCCGGCTCCCAGGTCATTTCCGATCCCATCCGGTGCTGCCACTGAACTAACACCAGAGGTATCTCCTTATTCCTCAGAACCTCGATCTTCCGATCTCTGATGACCACTGGTCTCTCGGCATAATTCAGGCTCGCATCCACCTGAATGTCTTCTAATGGGACCACTGCCGACTCATCGGCTATACACTTTCTCAATTGCGACACCTGAAAAATGTCGTGGATTTGTCTCAAATCCGTTGGCAACTCCAAACGGTAGGCCACTCGGCCTACCCCCGCAATCATATGAAAAGGCCCAATATACCGGGGCCCCAACTTGCCCCTCTTCCTAAATCGAATCACTCCTTTCCAAGGAGAGACCTTCAGGAGTACGAAGTCGCCGACCTGAAACTCAAGCTCGGACCGGCGTCTGTCTGCATAACTTTCCTGTCGGCTCTGGGCGGTCAATAACCTCTGTCTAACCTGCTGAATCTGCTCTGTCGACTGAAGCACGATCTTTGTACTGCCCATCACTCTCTGTAACCGAGAATTACCCAAGATGCAACTCTGCTCTAAACCTCAACAATCACTCGACCCATAAGGGTTAGGAAACCATGAACCACCGGATCCCCGATCCAAAGCCCACTTTGCCCATACCGGACCGACTGAGAGACCCATTCTCACTCTCAGAGCAACTCTCACGAGTTCTCCTCTTGCAATCACATACACCTGCTGAACTAGCCCCCAACACCCACAGGTTGGAAGACCCGATACACTGATGATATCCTCGAACATCTCCCAGGATGAACCACTAATATCCACCCTATACCCTGATCAGAATCACACTGAGAATTCAAGATTCTCTCTCCCCCCGCATCCCTTCTGAGCCTCAACAGACATCCCAAACCAGATGAGTTCCTACTTCACTGCCGCGAACACGATGCTCAAAACCATACTCGAAATACTCTAACCATAACTCTGCTCTGCAGCTTTCACTTTCGTGAACTTGCACTCCCCCTCGGAGTTACACACCTTTCTCTTTTCCTTTTCCAAGGAACCCTATTGGCCATAATGCCACTCCAACCGGTGCCACGGTGCTCGCCCCAAGCGACACCACCCTTTTTGCGTAACCGCTATTCACATACTCTGGCTCTCATTTCAGGGGCTCTCAAGCCCATGCACTCTCTCCACTCCACAAAATCACTACCTCAACTAAACACAATCACTAACCCGGGGCCAGACCTTCCAATGTAATCACACTGCAACATACAAAATCCGAAATCTCAAACTGATCCAACAATACCATCAGAGTCCCCAGCATGACTGGACCGACTCTCATAACACACACTAGCCACTCGAGGCTATATCTCTGTGGGTCCGTACACCCAAACTCTGTGAACCCTCAGGTTCTAAATCTGGGAACCTTCCGGTTCCAACTCTAGAAACATGCACAGCATAAATACCGTGGGATTAATGCAGTACAACCCATCACGTACATCAAGCATACAAATACTCTGATCACATAACCCCGGTTACTTACTCAAACTTGATCCCGGCTTGCTCCCAGGCCTCCACAATCAAATGCCCTAGGTCTGTATCCCGCCCCGCATACCCGACACTCGCCCTCGTCAGCCTATTCTCTGAGCTGACAGAACACTGTTGAATCCCAACAGCTAAGCACCCTCACATACTCATCGATCTCCCGGAGAATTCTCCAATTCTCCCCACTTAAAGTACTGACTAACAACCACCAAACTATAACCATACCAACCTTCAGGGAACAACGGATACCAAAACGAAAACCCGAAACACCAATCCATAACCATGCCAAACCCGCGAAACAACGAATACCGCATCGAAATCCACACAAGATACCAGCACAAACAATACGCCACAATAAACGCAAGATAACAAGACATCAAGAAGGCAACATACCCGTAGCTGCCTCCGGCACTGCTCCGACTCCCTCTGCCGCAAGCTGATACGCACAACCCTGAGCCCTTGGGCTCCGCTCCATCCTGTCCTCCTCCTGAACTCCTCAAGGTGGCCGGTGCTAGAGCCTGCACCGGTCCTGCAGAAAGCTGTGGTCAGTTGACCCTCAAATGTCCAACCTGCCGACAATGATAACAAATCCTCAAATCCCGAACCGGCACTGACTGTCGACAATCCCGCGCATAGTGCCCCTCATTTCCGTACTTGCGGAATACACCACCGGACCAACAAACTCCGGTGTGACCCTTCCCACACTTCCCACAGGTGTGGCCGCTCCGATCCCCCACTCTAGCATCAACGGTCCTGGACCGTTTCGGCGCCGGCACGACTGCATCGGAGCCTGCCTCAGCTCACGCAACTGCAACTCACCCTCTAACTCACGCCGCATGGCGGCCTCCTGCAACTCCAACAAGGTCTCGCACCTCTGCGCAGACACGAACTGTCTGATATCCCCCTTGAGCATACTCAGATATCGGGACATCTGAGCCTGCTCCGAAGCGAACTCAGGGCAAAACATCGCCCTCTCAGTAAACATCCTGGTGATCTCAGTCACCGACTCCGAATCCTACTTCAGCTCAAGGAACTCCCGAGCCAATCTCTCAGTAAGTAGGAAATATATGATTTTCTAGAGGAACAGGCAAACTTTACAAAACAACACCTTACAGCTTACAGTACTTTACATATACATTTTCAACCACATTTTTACAGCTTACTCACATTACTAAAATCTTATGAACTCACCAGCTTAATTGCTGATCAACTCTTTCAAATAACTTGTATTCTCAGGAGACTATTAGACAGGTGCTCGTGCTGGGACTTCAGAAGATGGAGCATTATAACTTCAAGTCTTGTTTTGTTATTTGTTTATGACTTCTATGTTTTGTGAACACATACATTGTAAACACTTTCTTTCTAAATGAAATGGTTGTTCATTACTTGCTTACCATATACATATCTCGTGATACTTGACATGACGTCCTCCACCCCCGAACGTTTCCGCCGTTCCGGTTTTGGGGTGTGACAGATTGGTATCAGAGCATTGTTTATAGTGAACTAAGTATATCAACCGATAAAAGATATACGTCTATAAATACAATGGGGCTTAAGTGCTCTGGATAATGATATATTTTAGATTATTACTTCAAGTTATAAAAATATACCTACTTGCTCATACATGTACATAATAGAACTAGGATCACGAGGAGAACAGAACTAAAAGTATTTAGAGGTTAGACACTGTCGTCAACCTGAACAGTTATGTAATCATAACTAGGATCAATATAGCCTGATCAACTATATTCATTCGAGATGTGACCGACATGTGTTTGGGAATGATGTGGTGTTGCAACAGGGTTAAAACTTACCTTATCACCAGTCAAGAGAGCGTCAGAACAAGTACAGTTAGAGTTAGAATACTATGGGAGTATTCTATGATACGATAACGCGATAACAAGTCTAGAACATAACAAGTACATTACGTTAGGATACTATAGGAGTATTTTAGTCCAGATACATAACTTATGTGATAACTTAAAAGACCCTTGCGGATAGGCCTATAATCTTACAGGGTATATTCATAAAGTTTTATATATAATCAAGACCTTATAGACATAGAAGCTGTGACCGACGCTTTGCTATCCATTCCTTTTAAGGAAGTAGTGTTGAGGTGGGATCAATTATTCGAAGGTCTATTTGATCTTCAATTATATACAATACCAACTGGTATACCTAGTATAATTATAGGAAGATTCCGTAAGGATCACCCCATAAAGTTACCTTAAAGCTCATAGGTTCTTTAGTCACTTTCATTCTCGCACGACAAGCCCAGATAAACATAACCACTTCCTCATAGTAGACAATAGAAGAGTTCAGGAGGAACAAGGACAAATTGATGAGAAGTTTTCAAGGAAAGATCATCCGAAGTAACCAAAACGTCTTGCGCGTCACACTAATAAATATTAATTAGGATAATTTATCGAGCGAGTGGAAACACTGCTCACATTACATGTGTTAGAATTATTTTTCTTACATGCAGCTGGTAACAATTATTCAGGAAACAAATATTCATTCGAGGATAGTTATTTCAAATTCATAGAGTTTATTAGGTATAGACTCGTTTATGAATTGTTCCTAGAACCCTGTGGAAGTCAGGACCCGATACATCCAGAACTAGGATAACCTTGTCTTTTCAGCCTTCGACTTGTGTCCGTTGCTATAGACTTATTCCGTCTCATCTTTGTTTTCTTTTAGCAAAGATGCCTCCTCGCAGATCACCCAGAAACGCTACTCCGATAACTCCCATACCTTCTCCACAAATCTGCAGTGGCCGAGGCTGTGGAGGCGAAGCGCCTACCGATTCTACTCAAGGTGAGGTCCCCGTGCGCCAGGGAGAGTTCTCCTACAAGGACTTCACCAGATGTCAACCACTGTCCTTTAAAGGGACTGAAGGAGTCATTTCCCTCCTGCAATGGTTTGAGAAAACAGAGTCGGTCTTCGAAATCTATTCATGCCCCGAAAGAAGCAAAGTGAAGTTTGATGCCTGCACCTTCGATGGCAAGGCCCTAACATGGTGGAACAGCCATGTTAAGTCACTGACCCTATCAGTGGAAAACTCCATGGGTTGGGAAAACCTAAAGGAGTTAATGTGGGAAGAATATTGCCCGTTAGGCGAGATTCAAAAACTGGAACAAGAGCTGTGGGATCTCACTATGGTCGGCTCAGACATAGTGACCTACACGGACTGGTTCAGCGAACTAGCAGCTCTATGTCCTGAGATGATTACCTCGGAAAAGAAGAAGATAGAGAGATACATTTGGGGTCTGACTGCTCCGACCCAAGGAAATGTGTTATCTTCTAACCCAACCACGTTTGATAGTGCTAAACGCTTGGCTCAGCGACTCATCGATCATGGAGTCTGCCACAACGTAAAAGTCCCTATTCCTGAGTCATCAAGGGAAGCGGACTATAATTAAGAGTCGGAGAACAAGAGAAAGAAGAAGCGAACAACACAAGACATCCCACAAGACAACACCTTACAGCTTCTATGTTTATGACTTCTATGTTTTGTGAACACATACATTGTAAACACTTTCTTTCTAAATGAAATGGTTGTTCATTACTTGACATGACGTCCTCCACCCCCGAACGTTTCCGCCGTTCTGGTTTTGGGGTGTGACAATCTCGGAGATGGAATTAGCTTTCGTGACGTGCGGTTGCAAGGGAAAACAACAGACCACATTTGCAGTGCGTCAGTTCCGAGGAGGCGTTGTATGTTGGTGGAACACCTTGGGGAAGATTCTGAGCCCTAATGAGCCCCGACAACTGACATGGGCAGAATTTCTGGTGCAATTCAAACGTAGGTACTGCTCAGCCCAAAACCTGCTCGAGCTAGAGAACCTATTCCTAACTTTGAAGAAACGAAGCATGTCCATCGATGAATACACCAACAACTTCATGGAAAAAATGGAGTTTTCCTTGCGCCTTGTCCCAGACGAGCTGACAAAAGTTGACAAGTACGCAAAGGGACTTCCATGGGAGTACGCGGTGCCAGTGCGTCAGGCACCTACTTTGGAGGCAGCTATATGGGCTGCCAAGTCGGTTGAGGAGATGATCAAGGGAAGAGCCGCCAACAAGACCGAGGTTGGCGAAAAAAGGAAGTTTGAGGGGTCTGAGAAGCCCGATGAGAGAAGCAAAACCAGTACCAGGAAGTTTAGAGGAGGGAGTGAAGAAAGATGGTGTGAGAAGTGCAAAAAGAAACACTCTGGAAAATGCGGTGAGGAGGTGACTTGTTTCAAGTGTGGGAAGCATGGGCATTATGCCAACGAGTGTAAATTCAACAAAAGGGTGTGTTACGAATGTAACGAGGAAGGGCACTTCAAGCAAGATTGGCCAAAGAGAGAAGGGGATACGAAGCCAAATGTGTCGCCAAAAACAAATGTAAGAGCATTTCAAATGATCCTTGACGAAGCAGCTGACGATGCAAGGAATCAGGAGTAAGGATGGATATATAGAGATTGAGTTATGAAGAAGCCATATAGATAGTGTCATATGATGTAGCCTATTAGAGGCATAATCTATGGTGAACTTGAACACCCATGTAATCGTTTCAAGTAATAAAATAAAACCTTCGTTTTGTTATCTGATGTGTTGAATGATTGTGTGATTTGCTGCATGGTGACTTGGGAAACTGCGGGACAATACTTGGGACGAGTATGAGTAGGTGTGAATGGTAGTAGAGGCCTATACTACCGGAAGCACATGAATCACACTTGGATCAGGGAAAGTCACAAGGTTACCAAGAAACTAGTAATTGATTTTGTTTTATTCAAGTGTGTTGTTACCATCGTTTCGGTAATGACTAAGAAGATTGTTGATATTCTAACCCTAGTGGTCATATCTAATTGAGTCCGACTACGCTAAGTATGCTACGTGGTTTAGAAAATCAAGATCGATGTAGCGTCCGACTTAAACCAAACGATTGAAATCAAAGCGATCAATAGAAATATCGCGCTCGTTGTTAAAGAAGTTGATAGCTAGAAATGCCTAATGTTAAAGTGTGATTATATCACATTAGAACATGAAGGAAGGCAGAGTCTGTTTTAGAATTTAACTCTATGAGACCTAAGTCTAAGTGTTGCAACGTACGATGATAGGTCATTAGAATATGAAACATCGATCCATAGTAGTAATAAAAGAACTCATCTCAAGTTCGTATCCAGTAAGGATCGAGATTGTAACTTGAAGGTCATAATTTGGAGTCTAACCTGAGGTAGAAAGCAGGTGCACGATCGAGTACTGCTTACAATCAATGAGTCTAAGAGATAGACTTGAAGGAATATAGAAGTTATAATTATTACCTAGGATGAAGAGATGATGTATGGAGTCATTATATGAGCCCTGTTTCATTGATGATTCCGGGATGTAATCATCCTAAGGGGGAGATAATTGTAACGCCCGCACATCCGGGCTAGTCAATTTGAGGCAATAGGGGCCGAAAATGACTTTTCGACAAAAGATTATTTAGAATAAATAATCTTAACCAAGTTGTAGAGTATGTCACAAGGTTTCCGTACATATGAAGAACGCCGAAATCCGAGTTATAACGAAGAAGTTATGACCCGTCGAAGTTTCGCGTCGGAACCGGCACGGAACCGGGAAGCGTAAATCGTGAATTTACGATAGAGAGAGAACTTGCCTTAGCGATCTAAACAAATGTTGTAGAATACGTTAAACTAAGAACATCGATAAAAAGAACGCCTAAATCTGACTTCATATGAAGAAGTTATGATTTTTCAAAGTTTCGGATTAGCAGTGTACAACCCGAAATTCGAATGTTAGATCGAGTGGTTTTTAGCCGACACGACCTAAACGACAATCGAATATCTCGTTAAGAGTAGCTTAACGAGAAAAAGATGGGCGAAAACGGACGTCGGATGAAGAAGTTATGAGGATTTAACGGACCAATCCTGTCCCGGCCTGTTAATAATATAAATTTTAAAATAGAGTCAAAATTAGCCGACGAAGTCTAAACAAAAGTTGTAGATTACGTTCCCACCTTCGCGTGAATGTAAAGAACGTCGAAAACGGAGTTCGTATGAAAAAGTTACAAATTTTTAAAGATTTTAGTCGAATTTGCGAAGCCTGGTGAGGAGCTGGTGACGTGGCAACATTTGGGCCGCCCATCGCTGATGAAGAAACGCGCTTCGGATCATGCCACGTAGCCTTCGCTTTACGCCCAGCGTCTGAGGTGAGTACGCCCCGCGTACCCTCGTGCCTTATCCATCCGACGAAGATGCGAGACAGCTGGACCGAGGCTGGCCTTCTTATCCGAGACTACGCCCAGCGTAGCTGCTGGACACACAACGTAGTCCGAGGCTGCTGGGGCTATAAATAGCATGCGAGCCATTCCAAGTTTTTCACACCAATTTCTTTCTCTCACTAAAATTCTTTCTCTCTCTAAGGGTTTTAACCCTCCCCTAAGCCTAGGTGATCCCCTAGCACCCTAAGGAAGCCCCGAGGCTCCCAGAGTCCCGAGAAAAAGAGCCTTTCGGTTTCGAAACGCTGCTCCAATGAAGTTCCAGTTTTCGATAAAATTCGCTGTAAGTGTGCTACGCGTACACAATTTTTAATATAGCTTTCAAATAATTATAGGAATGTTATTAGGTCCTTAAAATAATTATTTGGGCTATTATTATGAGTTATATTGAGTATTATTAACGCTTATATAATAATAATAATAGTCAGACTAATTAATTTGTCGCGGTTATCGTTAGACTAAACCCTAGTGGTATTGGTACTAGGTTTTATCGAAGGAAAATCATTTTGAGAGTATCGAAGCGCTGTCCGAGTGTTGAGTCACCACCTTTCAGGTGAGTGCATAGTTACTTTCAGCTTACACATATATATGAAGTATTTTATATAAATTACGTGCTGTGTGTGTATATTATCTGTATACTTGCTATCTATGTTGGATGAACGTTTTATACATGTTTTCAATGATTTAAACTGCATATGTATTTTATATCTACAAAATGTGTTGGGTAAAACATGGGTAGATGTAATAGTTGCTGCGTGAAAAAATAAAATAATGAGAGGCCTCGTTATAGATGTTCTTGATGATCTAGTCATCTAGCGGAGTATAGATGACGACCACGGACTATTCTAGACAGTCCAGTGGAACACTAGCAGGCTCGCAACCTGTATGTGTTTATTCGAACTGTGTGTTTATTCGAACTGTGTGAACTGTGTGCTCACTAGGTGTACTCCATCCCCCATATGGTTGCCTTTAGGACTTTCATTGCCAAGGAATCCCCATAGCAGTAGTGTCCATCCCAATGATAATCCTTACACTAGGTCCCTTGTGTTAGATGTTTTAGGGACGCAATGTGAGGATAGCGGGAATGGATAGTTGGGTTAATTGTTTGATGTTTAAAAATAATAATTATATTATTGTGGGTTGAAAACCCTATGTGCTCACCAGGTTTCCCAACCTGACCCACTCAGTTTATTTATATCACAGGTGTTGATATGAAGTGACATTACACTGAGAGATTTAAAGAGATGTAGATCACTAGTGTAAATAATTGTAAGTTCTATTTATGCTTATGTTTCTGTATTGACGATGACATCCCAAACGTTTTAACATAAATGAAATACGTTTCTTCGAAAATGTTTTGATAACGTATTTATCGTGTTTTCCTAGGAACAAATTCAGCAGCATTTTTATTAAAAGAGATACTCTGATTTTTTATAAAGCATAAACAAAATCGGTCTTTTCTGGCCGTGAAAATGGGGATGTCACAAGATCTGAACAGATTGCATGATTAGAAAAGTCGCAGCAGAGCTAAAATCATTTTTATTATTGGTCTTCGTTTAATTTATTTTCACTGCAATTTTAGTTTTTTTAGTTTAATTCAAAATCCCTCCTTTTATAATTTATGTTTTGACTAGAATGTGTCTGATGCAAAAGGCATTGACCGTTAGGTTGTGTCCTTAAGGATTCGACCTTGCTTCCTTGTGCTATATTATTAGTGCAGCCAGCAGTGAAAAATTTATTTGTTTAAATCGGGTGCGACTACCGGTCTAACAGAGACTAATAACAAGATATTTTGTCTTTTAATATGTTCTCTCTATATCATCTTCATTGTTCAGATTAGGGTTCTTAGAGTTTCATATTAATCTTCTTGAATGTGAGAGTAGACCAGGTTCTTGTATTAAGTTTAAAATTTCAAGTTTGTTTCATAAATAAAGTTAGACTCACTTTATCTTTGTCATACTTTTATCCAAGGTTGTAAATAACGTAAGGCGCGTTGTGACGGCAATGTTAAGATTCAAGCTTTATGAGTCATGGTGAGTCACGACATTTGTTAAGGCATGACTTAAGATGGAAAATTTGCATATAATTAATAACTATTAATAATTACATATATATACATATATATATATATATATATATATATATATATATATATATATTATTGAATTTTATATACATATAGACTTAATATAACATGTTCCAATGCGTAACGTCAAATTTAAACCTTGGAGTCAATGCATGCTGTGATGCAAAGCATTTCACAACCATGGTTTTATCAAACCTTACTCAAGATAAAAAATTTAGTTTAATTCCGTTCGGTCACTCCTGTTGGGGAAAAACAAAATAGGGTTATTAGAAATCTGGATCACAAACAGGAATCGTGTTAACACTTTTCTTGTTTGATATTTCGACCCTATATGCCTTGGGTATCACGAAATCCAAACTGGGATAATTCCTGATGTTACAATTCTGATTTTAGGCACAAAATCAGAATCAATTTTGAGAGAAGATGAAGAAGAAAGCGTTTACTGTTTTTCTGTGTTCCAAAGGAGTTGTTATTTTCCCGGAGTTATCCACTCAAAGGATAAATGAGAACAGTTTGCATCTTTCAGAAAAAACAGATTAGTCCCCGAACCCCGACTTGACACAGTAGATTAGGGTTCGGTACTAACAATGTTTAGTAAATACAAGTGTGCACTCTCACACCTCCTAACTTGTATTATAACTAAAACATTATTGTTAAAACACTTGTTAAATCCATTAGACTAAAATATATTTGGTGATATAAAATCACCAACAACTCTGTCAAACGCTACTTTAATGTTCCCCGTTCTCGCTATTTCCATTCTATGCATTATCTAATTGTCTTTTATTGATATAACTAGGCGAATGCTCGCGCGTTGCACAGAAACACCTATATAGAGTTGAAGTCTTTACAAATATATGTTTTTCTTAAATATAACAATAACGTTGTTGTTAAATTTGATATTATAATTCGTATACTAAAATGATATAATATATTGATTATTTTGAATTATATGATAATATATACATCTATTATAATTGTATAATTTCAACCGTTTGAAGGACTTCTATCCGCGATTTACTCATGAATAAAACTAGATATAATATAATATAGTTTAATGTTATTTATAGTTGTTATTGTTAATTAATTTTTTAAAATTTATTTGCTTAATGTTTTAATTTCTATCATTACAATTATTTAAAACATCAAACCTTGTTTTTTCATTTTATAGCTAACAATATAATCATTTATATAGTGTTATTTGTAACTATTGTTATTGTAAATTATTTTAAGCTACTTATTTGAAAACTTTTAACGATTATAGAAATATCTTTAGGAAATATTTTAATTAAATTGAGATTACAATTTAGTTTTTGCATTTATCAATACAATTTATCATTTTTAACAATTTACAAAATATTCTTTGGTGTTTTAAGTGGAACTGAAATTTATATTTAAGTTGACATTGTAATGTTATATTTAAATTAAAAATTTAAGCGTTTTGTCTAAACCGTTCAAAAGTTATAGCTTTAAACTGATAATGATTTGCATACAACAACATTTTAAATCTAATAAATTAAGTATAGTATGTTAAAAGTTAAAGACATAATTTATAAGTAAAAGTGAAGAATTTTTTTTTAAAATTGAAATCTAGTTTATTTATGATTACACTTTAGGTTTGATATTTATTTAACCTTATTAACCAACTTATAATCATTATTAAAAATACACTACAATTTTTCACTTTTAACTATGTATAAAATATTTTTTTGGATTGTTTAAGTTAAACTAAATTTTATATTTAAGTTGACAATATAATGTTATATTTAGATTAATAATTTAAGTATTTTACACAAATTGTTCCAAAATTATATCTTTAAATTGATAATGGTTTACGTTCAACAATATACTAAAACTAACAAATTAAGTATAATATGTTAAAAGTTAAAAAAAACATAACTTTATAAAAAAAATAAAGATATTATTTTAATATTGAAATTTAGTTTATATATGATTACACTTTAGGTTTGATATTTATTTAACCTTATTAACCAACTTATAATTATTATTAGAAAGAAATTGAAAAGTTATGGGAGTTTCAAATGAATGTTGTGAAAGAAAAAATAAATGCGAGTTTCAAATGAATGCGGTGAAAGAAAAAATGCTTCCTTTATAAATATATATAAATAGATTGAGTTTTGTTTGTGAAATACATTGATAAAACATGACTTCAAACACATAAGTTGTTTGTTTTTCTAATGATAAAGTTATTTATAAAATCAAAGAATATATGTTGATAATTTTTAAAAAAAAAAATATAATCATTTAGTTTTTATTAGGGAAAACAAGAACTAAATTATTCCGACTCAATATCTAATGCTCTTTTGCATCATCATTATGCCAGTTGAGAATGTCTCCCAATGAAAATGGAGAAAAAAGGTCAATACTTTCCCTTTAATTAGTGCTTAATTTGACTTTTAAATTCCTTACATAAATTCATGGGGAAAAAAGGTCAATACTTGTGTTATGTTTTCAGTTTACTGTAAAATTCATTTTACATTACAAATTTTAAATCAGATAGTTTTCAATATTAAAATTTAAAACGGATGGTTGTAAACTTTGGCATTAATAGTTCTTTATAATTATAAATAGGTTCAATGTAAAGTTCAACTTTTAAACTAGCTACACCAAGTTTCTTTTAAATAGAAACTAACGAGTTACTAGCTAGGGATAGATACAAAATTTGCATTCCAACAAATGAATTACAACACTAGTTCATCCAATTAGTTTCTCGATTTTAAGGTTACCATTATTTACTTTCAATGATGTAATTTAACTTTTAGGTATTGATATATTACTTTGGTTCTAAAGTTAATTATAAGATATATCGGTTGCTAAGAAGAAATAATATGTAGTAGAAATACAACTTTAAAAATATAATATAAAAAGGTTACAAACTATGAAACAAGTTAATTTAACATGTAAAACAATTCAGTGACTAGTAAATCATTAGCTAGAGTTGTAGAAGAAACACTAATCAATCTGGTGATGGCAGAATTGAATTATATTTTTATAAGTGGTTTTATTGTATTTAAAAATTAATATATAGCACGTGTATATATACTATTCAAAATCAGAAAACATCCATAATTTTAAGAAAATTATAATAAGTTTTGGGAAATTAGTCACATAACATTCGATCTTTCATATATATGAAAATTTCATGATGGTGTGTCACTGATACATAAATTGATGCAACTCTAAATATATATCTCTAATAGGTATATATCGCTTATATACAGCTAGCATCGAAAGTGGAAACATCTAGAATTCAAGTATGTTATTGTATTTTTTGTTTGTGTTTTTTTTTTTTGTTATATCAAGCAAATTACAATTTTTAATATGTAACAATTTGAGTATTTGTAATTATATCACCCAGAATACACTAATGAGTAATCACAAAACCCAAAAACTAAAAGCATGGATACAAATATAGTTTTTAGATTAAATTAATTGCTAGGTTTTATTGTTCAAAAAATAAACAAGATCCATGCAATCTTCTTCATAAGTATTTAATTGTATTCAAATTGATGATCAAAAACATTATTAATACCTTACATAAATATAGAAACTTCAAACATATCTACCTCATTCTTTATTTCAACTTTCACAGCAACATTATGATGAACACATTTATGATCGATGTTCTTTCACCAGTTAAACAAGATCTAATGAAAACAAGAACAGAAACTAGAACAACACAAAGAACATATAGAGTAGCAAACAGTTATATAGATAACGATGATTAAGTAGGGTTGTTTGAGCTAAGCAAACAATCGGACCGAAATGCTTTCATTCCCATGTGATCAAGATCCAGAAGAAGAAGCAGAAGAAGATTTTGGAGAGAAAGAGAGAGAGGTTTAAAGAAAGAGAAGAAAGAGTTGACCTTTGACCTAGCTAGGGTTTCTTTTCTTCTTCTTCTTCTTCTTCTTCAGTGAACCCATATCTTTTTCTTACTTCTTCTTAATCGTTTTCTCCATGTTCTTCTCAAATGAAATATACCTTCTCTCTAATCCTCTTTAGCGATCTTTTCTCTTTAAGTTTTGTGAATTTGATCGATCCTTGAGGAGCAACTAACGATGAGAGAGAAAGGTCAGCAGACATGATCATTGCAACTAGCTGTTGTTGCACCTGAGAGAGAGAGAGAGAGAGAGAGAGAGAGAGAGAGAGAGAGAGAGAGAGAGAGAGAGAGAGAGAGAGAGAGAGAGAGAGAGAGAGAGAGAGAGAGAGAGAGAGAGAGCTGAAAGATGTATCAAGGTATAGTACTGTAGACGAAGAAAAAGTTTTTTTTTTTTTTTTTTTCCTTGTAGGCGTTGCGATGGCTGCCCTCACATGAAATTTGGCTATGATGAAACCCATGAGGCAAAGTTAAAAAGCTTTTTTTTTTCTCTCATATTCACAGAATTAGAAAGAGATTTGCTACTTTTAAGGAAAATTACAATCATCTTTTTCACATCTAATTATCTCGTTTGTGTTATTATAATTCTGAGTTTAGTAAGTTTTTATTAATGCACATTTTAATAGTTGTTGAGAGAAAAACTTTGACACACACTTGAACAAAAATGATTAAAACAAGTATATAGCGGAATAGTTAATCTCGAAGGATCTGTTAGCTCAACAATAATATTAATAGTTAGAAGTTACTGAGTTAGATGCGGAAAGTAAAGTAATGTAAATGACAACAATTGTTATATCAAGAATACACGTAAATTGATTCATAACTTGGAATGCATTCAAACCAATGTTAGTAAGTGAGATCAAACATAGTGAAGAAATCACAAGGACTTGCTCCGAAGAGAGATTATGATCAGATATAATAGTAAGAAGTGATAGAGGAAAGGAGAGAATTTTGAGATAAGGAGTAAATATACTTGAAGATGCGTATTTGATTCAGAATAAGTGAGCTCTATTTATAGAGACACAAACATTACAAAGGATAACTTCTAGAAGTAGCCATGCAAGACATACTGGAAAATAGAAAGCATAAAGAAAAGATAAAATAGACTAAGTACAAAAAACTTGTTGTCTTCAGACTTCGAATGACTGCGGTAGAGGCTTCATTGCGGTAGCGAGTTGGCTGCAGTTCCAGGTAAGTTCAAGAGGGTCACTTTCAGTGTTCTAACAATTTCCCCCTAAGTGACCTCTTTAACTTTTATCACTTATCAAGACGGAGATGCTTGATTAGAATCCACCAAAACTTCTTGACACTTTCTAACCAAGGAATCCTCTTTAGAATTTCAAACTTCACCTCCGGAGTGGTATATTTTGACTTTCAACTGCGGTCCGATAGATGTCAACCTACTTCTTTGTTAGATGATGAATAGCAGAGGCAGGGATGAAATATTTGACATTATCAGTTTTTCTTTTGAAGATGACACCGAGTTCAGGGAAGTTGGATGCACCTAAGGGTCTTTCTTCAAAGCCTTCGGAGGGCATCGGTGCTGGATCAAGTAGAGGTAACTCATGCTTCTTCGCAATGATAAGATAGATATCTGCATCGATTTTAGCAAAATCGCACACAATATCCATCAAAAAGCTGTTGACTCTATCAAGTGCAATTTGCATCTTCGGATATTTCTCTGCCTTGCCATGGAACACTCTTGCAATGAGGAAAATCTCCTCCGGATTCATGCAAGGAAAATCAGCTTCGTTCCGGACATAATCTTGTTCCCTTCGGGTCAGAGTGTACTGGAAAAACTCTGCCTTCATAAATTTTCTGGCTCTGTAGTTCACCACTGCGGATGGTCGATCATTTGACCAAATGTGCTCAAAGGGAGAAGCATGCTTTGCATAGAATTGATAAAGTCTCTCAAATTCCATAGGCAATCGTTTGGCATCTGGAAGGCTTTGATCAAATGGCTCAAACACAGTGAAGTATTTGGCATTGGGTGAGATGGGGATATCCCAGTAACCGTCAGTAGGAGGCTCAGCATATGTAAGATGAGGAACGTAATCTTCATCTAGCAGTCTTCGGTGGGGATTAACCCAAGAATTGATAAGAGTTTCATCCATGACTGTGTCAAATCCACATAGCCTCCAGATCTCTTCACCAAGTTTGGCTGCCCTCCAGTCTTTCTTCCTTTGGGCGGTGGTGGGAGAATCAGGTTTCTTCCTTCCGTTGAGCTTGGAGATGACATATGCTCCTCAAGATGTTTGAAGTGTGGGGGAGTTTCAGGTTTCTCCGGAATGTGAGGTGCAGTGTGAGATGATGGTTGCGGTGAGGGGACTTTGCCAGTGATGGTGGGGGAGGTTTGATGTGGTGAAATTGATTGCTGAGATTGATGATCGTGATCTGATTGATGAGATTGATGGTCTTGATCTGTTTCACTTCCCCTTCTTGAGGAAGTCCAAACCGGAGCTTCCTCAAGCCATGTCCGAAGGGCATCAATTTTGGAGAAGGCCTCCTGAAATTGAGCCTTGATAGCGTCTGTGAGTTGTTGATTGGTTGGAGAGGAGGATTTGAACAGCAGGCGATGAATCTCCTTAGTGAGTTGAAGGATTTCAGGGCCATGGAAGTTGGCTGTTAAGGATCGTTGAAGGCGGTTGATGGTGGAGTGAAGAACCGAGATGGTAGACTCACAAGCGGTATGAGTTTCATCTATTATCTTTTGAGACTGAGAGGATTGATCTTTGATAGCGGTTTGAAGATCATTTTTGATTGTAGTGACTTCGGAGATAAGGCGTTCAGTGGCTTCCATGAAGTCTTTGTGGTCTGCTTTGCGATTGTTGTCGAGGGATTGGATTCCCATTTCGACTTTTAACGATATGCGCTCAACAGCCAATCGTTCTCTTGCTTCTAGTCTTTCTATCCTTTCAATTAGCGATTGAGGTCCAAGAACATCCTCTGGTTGCGGTTGAGTTGGCTTGACCGCAACCAGGATTTGATCGACTTTTTCCTGGAGAGATAGAAACTCTTTTCTGGTGACTGTGTTCCTTTTCTTCTTCTTGGGCTTTGAGGTGGAGTGTTGAGAACCACTTGATTCTTCACCTTCATCGAACATCATGAGGTCGTCGTCAGAAGGAGAGGGTTTGTTTACTTCTTGTACCTCATCATCATCAAGACCGAAGGTAGGAGCTGAGCTGATTGCGATTTCAAGACCTTCGTCTTGTGACGTTTCAAGAACTGTAGTGGGAAGAACTTGGGAGGTATGTTGGATTGCGGATGCTGCTTGAGCTTTGAGGAGTGAATCGGCCATCTGAGACATCCAATCTTGAATATGAAGAATTCCTACTACAGTATAGGCATTATTGATTGCATCAGCCCAATATTTAGCAACCATCTGAAATTCTCGTTCCTTTTGCTGTTGCTGTTTGATTTGTTGATCCTTTCGGGCTTGGAATGCCCTTCGAAAGGCAGCATATTTCTTGATTTCGGCATCAGTAGTTGGTTGATACCGACTCCAAGAATCACTTGAATCATCTCTGTCAATTCTTTGAGTGCGCACCAAGGTGTCCCTTGGGTTCACGGATCCTTGCACATGTGTGCTCACCGTGCCTAAACCACCTGTAAATGATGGAAGCAGAGTAGGATTTCCAGAGCTTCCTTGGTCTTCGTGACCCATGGTCACGTTTGGCCTCGACTCCGTTCTGGCATGAGCGAAAGAAGTGCCTTGCGGATGGATTGGTGTTTGAAGTGTTTGGGATATGATCAAGAGGATGGAGTCTAACTCCTCAGGAGAAAAGACATGCAGTCGGGAAGCCCTGGAGACCTTAGGGCGATGTCCAGATTTATCTGTTTGAGATATAACTGGGGGACTGTCTCCACGTTCAGATGATGATGATGATGATGAAACAAGCTTACATGATGAGCTTGAGTGGTATTCGATGGTGGTATTGAATGGAGTTGCGGCAATCCGAAGGACTACCTTGGCCTGTGGAGAGGCTGAGGTAACAGTCCGGTCACACATTTGGCTAGAGGTATTGGTGGTTTTTCTTTTCTTGAGGATTGATATTGGTTGTCTATCTTCCTCAGAATCACTGCCAGATACAGTGGTGGGTTTGGTTTTGCGTTTCTTGGTGGGTACGGTTGGTTTGGGAGCATCCTTTTGTGGTGTTTTTTGTTTCCTTTTGGATGCCAACGTCTTTCTTCTTTGAGAAAGATTATATAGAGTAGTGGCAGAGGGGACTACGGTACCCTCAGGGATAATGGCTGCGGATGGAATAGGCGGGGTAGAAGGGTATGGGGCAATACCCTCCGTAGCCTCAATATGGTTTAAGACATCAGCAGTCTTAGGACCAAGAGTAGAGAGAATATGGGTGGGAAGCCTGCGGATTGGTCCAAAAAGAGTTTGATCGGATGAAGGATTGTACATTTTGAGATCTTTTGTAGCAAAAATATTGGTGTCGTTGCCCATGGGGATGGCTGCATCGGCATGAAGATCCAGGATGCACAGTGACCAGAACCTAGCAAAGGTGAGTTCTGTTGGGTTTTCCTTGCGGTGTTCCTTAGGAATGTATTGAAGGAAGTCATCCCATAGGATTTGCCCGTAATTCACATCATGCCCTGTGAATATGCTCCAAACCAAATCAAGGAGCTTAAGCCCCATATTGTCGGTTCCTCCGGTTCTGCCGGATACGCTTCGGATGATGAAGTGGCACACATATTACCACACTGCGGGAAATTGATTTTTCTTGAATTCTCCGATACCCTTGATTCTTTTCTGGTATCCCATTTGGTATAGTGAAGCAGTAATATCCACCGTTGATGGAGAGAAGAACTTGATCGACGGATGACCCAGTAGATTGATGGACCTTAGAAACTTCTCCTTGGTCAGAATGACCAATGCATCATTCACAAGATGGAGATGCTCTTCTTGAAGGTTTTAGAGTGGTCAATATGCCGAGAATGCACACTTGAACAAGGTGGAAATTGGTACGATTTCCGTAAATGCATCAAAGGGTCCAAACAGAGGGGGATTTTTGAGGAACTTGATCATGAGCTTGATGGGAGCATTGTATGAAGGATGATCTTCAAATACAGCTCTGAAATTGATGGAGGCGATTGATGGAGAGTCTGAACCTGTTGGATTTGCAGAACCTGAAGCCTTGGATTGCTTCTTGGATGCACCAGATTTCACCATTGTAAGAAACAAAGTTTTTAAGAGTTATGGAGGTTTTAGAAGGTTGAGAGAGACAATCGATGTTCAAAAAGCGTAAAGGATTGATGAAGAAGAAGATGAGTTTATAAAGGGGGGTGAAAAGGTTTTACCCTAGGTAAAAGGTAAGGAGAAAACGAAGATTGGGGTTTTTGGGGGGAATCGATGAATTATGGATTGAATCTCAGCCACAGATATTAAAAACGGATTGAAAAAGATTTTTGGGAGATATCCAAAAAGGGTTTGCATTTAATGTAAAGACGGACGCATGTTTATACGTCAGGTAATCGTGGGGGTGATGGGATAGGAAGTGGTAACGAATGGGACCTGTTTGGGAGATGGGACGTGTTTGGGAGAGGAATGGACAAATTAATAATGAGTTGGATGGAAATATGCTCTTTTTGTCATCATCCCTAAAATATGTCTGATAAAAGTTTTTTTTTTTTTTTTTAAAGAGAGGATGACAGTTTCAAAGAGAATGTTTTATTTTATTTAATGAAGAATCATTAAATAGCACATAAAGTTCTTTTTAAGTTGAAAATAGCAGTTGAGAAATTATCACAAAGATCACGGATGAAAAACTTCATTGCGGTTGGAGATGTCATTGCGGATGAACAAAGGAAAGACTACAGTGAGGAACTGAGAGGAAAACACTTTGAGCAAAAATTAGTAACAACAGACCATTAGGACCCCTGAGCGATACGTATGACATATGGTTGCGGTACCTAGACTGCGGTACCAAAACTATCTATCATATGTAATTCTCAGTTAGAACCGCAACGGAGACCAAGGATGGTCTGCGGTAGCTAACAATTCAAAAAGAATTGCGGGTCTGGATTCATCATTCCCAACATTTGTAGGAATACATTGAGTTTTGTAGAGTCAAGTGCTTTTGTAAAGACATCAGCAATCTCTTCATGAGTAGGAACCAAGATGAGTTCAATATTACCTTTTAGAATATGATCTTTGATGAAATGATACCGTAACTCAATATGTTTTGTCTTGGAGTGCTGAATAGGATTATGAGAAATCGCTATGGCACTTTCAGAGTCACAGTAAATTGGTATCCGCAGCATTCTGTACCCGTAGTCTAGTAATTATGTCTTCATCCAAAGGACTTGGGAACAGCAGCTGGCTGCGGCCATGTATTCTGCTTCTGCGGTAGATAAAGATACACAACTTTGTTTTCTCGAGGACCAGCTGACATGTCTTCCTCCTAAAAATTGGCAACCACCAGATGTACTTTTTCGATCAAGTTTGCATCCAACATGATCTGCATCAGTAAATGCTTGAAGACTAAAGTCATTGCCTGCGGGGTACCATGGACCCATAGATTTGCTTCCTTTTAGATACCGAAGAATTTGTTTGGCTGCGGTCATGTGTGACACTTTTGGATCAGCCTGGTACCTTGCACACACCAGTTGCGAAGACAATGTCAGGTCTGCTTGCGGTGAGATACATCAGCGAACCAATGATACCTCTATAAGTCTTGTGATCCACACATTCACCAGAAGGATCAACAGAGATCTTATATCCGAAGGCCATAGGGACCTTAGTAGAAGAACAGTTGTCCATTGAGTATTTCTTCAGAAGTTCAATGGTGTATTTCTCTTGATGAATGAATATTCCTTGCTTAATTTTTTTGACTTGGAGACCTAGAAAGAAGTTAATCTCTTTATTCATGCTCATTTGAAATTTGTTTGTCATGAGCTTAGCAAATTCATCCACCATTCCTTGATCAGATGAACCAAAGATGATATCATCCACATATATTTGTACAAGCATAAGGTGAGTCCCGTTTGCTTTTCTAAATAATTTGGGATCAATCACTCCTGTTTTGTATCCTGAAGAGATTAAGAATTCAGAGAGAGTTTCATACCAAGCTCTAGGGGCTTGTTTCAGACCGTAGACAGCTTTTTGAAGCTTGTAACAATGATCAGGGAACTCGATACTTTCAAATCTGGGAGGTTGTTGAAGATAAACCTCTTCTTTTAATTCCCCATTGAGAAAAGCACTCTTAACGTCCTTTTGGTGCACTTTGATGTTTTTGTGAGAGGCATATGCTAAGAATATTCTGATTTCTTCCATTCTAGCTACCGGAGCGTATGTCTCATCGTAGTCAACACCTTCCAGTTGGCTATAACCTTTAGCAACTAGCATTGCCTTATTCCTGATGATTGCACCAGATTCATCTAGCTTGTTCTTGAAAACCCATCTTGTACCAACAATAGTATGACCTTGTGGGATGGGAACTAGTTGCCACACTTTTTTTCTTTCAAATTCTTCCAGTTCTTTTTGCATTGCAAAAATCCAATCTGGTTCCAATAAAACTTATTTGATAGATCGAGGCTCGACTGCGGACATAAATGCTGCATAGTGACAATGATCAGATAAATCTTTGGCAGATCGAGTTTGTATACCTACGGATGGATTCCCAATAATTTGACCTGGTGGGTGATCCTTCGTCCATACATGTAGGCGAGGCATCAGATGATCAGCAGATGCAGTAGAAGGAGTGTTTTCAATATCAGAGGTTGCTTCGAACGAGGAAGGAAGTTCCCCGTGGATTTGAGAACAGTCTGTTGAGTCATCTTAACTTGTTGGAGTGAGAGAGACATTTTCTTTGATAGGTTCCCCCTAGATTGTTGAAGGGAGTCTATCTGGAACTTGAAAGGGTTCCGCTGGACTGCGGATGGGACAGTGACAATTCTTGGATCGGTTCTAGTATCAATATTCTCTATGAGTTCATCATCCGAATCCGAATATACGTTTGATGGTAATGTTTCTCTGCGGGCAGGAACTTGAACAACATCAAGTACTGGAACCTCGATGGTTGCGGCTAGATCTGGAGTAGAGCTTTCCCCTTCAACCGGAGAGGTGGAAGTATTGAGAGTTACTGCTTCGGATGGAGATGGTCCAGAGATGTCAACATGTTGTTGTTGAGATGTGGGAGACACAATAACTTCTGATAGTTTTGCCATTTCAACAGGTTCAAAGAGATCATCATAATTGACTTCTACTAGATTTAAGGGGCCAGAAGATGCAGGAATGTCACATTCCATGATTGCGGTGGTTTCAGTGGATGAAGGGGCATCGCGGATGTGACAATCATCGAATTTCACATCGAAGCTTTCAATGATCAGCCTTGTACGTCTGATAAGCACTCGATAAGCAACCTTGTTAGTGGAATAACCAAGGAAGATGCCTTCATCAGACTTAGGTGCAAATTTATTAAGCTAATCTCTGTTGTTGATCACGAAACATCTACACCCAAAGATATGAAAGAAACGAACATTCGGCTTGCGGTTGTTAAGACCTTCGTATGGTGTTTTGTTGAGACGTTTGCACACAATACTTCGGTTTTGGACAAAGCACGCATTTGCTACAGCTTCAACCCAAAAGTAGAGAGGAAGATGGGCGAAGTTAAGCATGGATCTGGCTGCTTCTACTAATGTGCGGTTTCTTCGTTCGACGACACCATTTTGTTGCGGAGTGTAAGGTGTTGAGAAGTTGTGAGAAATACCCTTGGACACCAAGAAACTGTTGAGAAGGTGATTAGTGAACTCAGTTCCATTATCGTTGCGGATACGTCGGACTGGAAGTTTGATCTGAAGTTTGATTTCTTTGATGAAGTTGATAAAGATCTGCGGTGTCTCTGATTTGAGTCTGAGGAAGAAGTCCCATGTGAAGCGAGTGAAATCATCAACAATAACCAGTATGTATTTTTTGTGGTGGAGACTGGCTACAGTTGAAGGACCGCAGAGATCAATGTGTAATAGTTCCAGAGGCTCTGAAATAGACGAATCCATTATCAGAGGGTGACTTGCTTTGACTTGTTTTCCACATTCACAAGCTGGACAGAGAGTATCGTTGTTGAATTTGAGAATAGGGAGACCGCAGACAAGTTCTCCAGTGACTAGATTATTAATGTATTTGAAGTTGAGATGAGCTAGCTTGCGATGCCATAGCCAACTGACTTCGGCTACAACTTTAGAAAGAAAACACAGTTGTGGTTTACCAATGATGAGAGAAATATCCAGATGATACATTGTGCCTTCGGAGCGAGACTTAATTAAGCAAGTGCTTCGGTCTCCCGTCATTATGTAACATAATTGATCATCAAATTCCACTCGATGGCCTGCTTTACATAGTTGGCCAACACTGATGAGATTGTGTTGAAGACTTTCTACATAAGCAACCTTCTGAATGGTAAAGTTCCCCGTGGTGAGAACACCGTAGCCTCGTATGATGCCATTTGCATTGTTTCCAAAGGTGACATTTTCACCATTGCATATAGGCCTGAAATCCCGAAGGTATTCTAACCTTCTGATCATGTGCAAGGAGCAGGCACTGTCGATCAGCCATTCTTCTTCTTGATCCTCCTTGCACAATGCCTACAAAAGTTAAGTGGTTAATTTGGGTACCCAAGTGAGTTTGGAGCCCAAGGTCACATACGATGTGTTAATAGATGCATGATGCGAGGTGGCAGGGACATGCTTTAAGTCAACTTTAAACCCTAGTCCTGGGTGTTTGAAGATCTTTGGAGTTTTGTGAGATTGTGAATAATTATTAGGATTGACCCTGAAATCCTGGGTGTTGGAAATTCTTTGAATTCTTTTACATTGACATTGACAAGAGAACTTTTTGTCATTTTTCCTGGCATTTGACCTGGTCTGAGGTTTTGAAGAAAAAGTTTGTTTTTGTCCATTCTGAGGATTGTCAGATTTGACCTTTTTGTTTGTGTGTTTTGAAAAGGTGTTTTGTGCAGGTCTGGCAGGTGTGAAGACACGTGCTGACCTTTTGTGATGTGATTTCTTAAACGTTTAAAATGACCTTTTGGCTGCCGGAGTTGGCAAAATTCCTTTCCATTTTGGGGACTTTGACACTGAAATGGTTGGAATAGGTAAGATACCTTTCCATTTTGGGTCATTGATAGAATAGATTTGAAATCCATTTGAAAGAAAAGACTTATCCTCATGTTTGGATATTTTTTGAGTATTGTCAGAAACAGTGAACTCCTTTTTGTTTGTTTTATTAGAATCAGTTTTCTTGAAATGATAATTTGAAAAAATAAACTTCTCAGGACTTTTTGATTTAGGACATTTCACAGATTTCTTTAATTTTGAGAAAATTTCTCGTTGCTTGCCACGAGAACGAAATTCTTCTTTAAAAACTCTTTTTGCTTCGGTCTTAGGAGAATCGCAGTCAGTGATATTTAATTGCGGCTTCTTAGAATATTTTGAGGATTTTGAAAAATAGTGACTTGATTCATCCGAGCTTGAGAAATTAGGACTTTGAGAACATTGACCAAATTCAAAATTTTAAATTGGTAATTCATGATTAATTGGCTCCATGGTCACAGAACTCTTGACTTCGATTAGTGGAGTAGTGCTTTGGACTACCGCAGAGTAAGTCTTGGTGAATACTTCTTTGGGACAATTGATATTAGGTAATGGGACAGATTGCGGTATGTGACTGCAGTCAAAGATACTGTGGTCGGATTGTAAGGATGGGAAGTCTAAAGAGACTTCAGGACTTTTAATAACAATTTCCTCATCAACTACGGATGATGTTTGAGAATCTGTGTTGTTGACATGAGTAGAAGATTCATGGAGAATTTCTTCCATAACACAATTATTACTCAAATCATGAAGTTTTCCAAAGTGGGCTTGGATATCCTCACGAATGTTTTGTTATTGACTGGAAATAAGAAGTTGCGGTCTGGTGGGACATAGGGACATTCCGGTGTGAACCGAGGTGATGAGTCCGTTGCGGTTAGGTAACCATTGGACCAACCCCAGCTAAAAGTGTTATCAACATTCCCATTATTGACAAGATTCTCAATGGCCTCAGGTTCATTAAACAGCTTTTCAATTAAAAGATTTAAACGTACAATTTCATTTTGTGCTAGATCTCTTTGATTTAAGGCTATTTCTAATTGAGTTTCACTAAGCATTCTAGTATCCTTTTCTAACATTAAATCCTTCTCTAACATTGCCATTTTGAGTCTCTTGTTGTCGAAATGTCCTCTAACATGGAACATCTCCTGCGAAGCAATGTTCTTCTCATCTAGGGCTTTATTGTAGCCTGTAAGGACGGCAACACAAGTGTCATTTAGTGTGTCTATGAAAGGTTGACAATCATGCATGTTGTAATTTAAAGTTTGAATCATGAGTTTTACCTGTTCCACAATGCTGAGAGTTCCATTTTAGCCATATAGCAATGGTTCTTCTTTGGATTGGTTGAGCCATCTTCATCAGCAGTTGCTACCATACAGATCCTGCCTTTCCTTTTGCTAAGGACTTCTTCATCTTCATCTCCTGATGACCAAACTTGATGATTCCTTTTCACTTGAGCAACGTAGGCCTTTCCCTTTTCTTTATCTTCCAGTTCTTGAGCCATTCGAAGATAGAAGGCTCTATCTTTTACTACATTTGCCTTGCAATCTTTGGCAAAATGGTTTTCCTTGTTGCATTTGTGACATATGATGACATCACTCTTGTCTTCTATAGAGGTACCGGAGTCAGTTGATTGGGACTGCGGTGGTACTTCTTTTGACTGAGTCTGCTGAGACTGCGGTGGAGGGAGAGGGTTTTTAGTGGAACGAAAGTGATTGTTCTGAAAGTTACGGTTGAAAGTTGATCGATTGAATTGTTGGTTTTTGCGAAATAAAGGTGCTAAGCAATTGAATTTCTGACTAATAAGAGCAATGGCATTCTGAAACTCTTCTTCGTCGTCATATTTTGAGTCATCTTCATATAACTGCGGTGGAGAGTCATATGAGGTGGGATAGGTTTGAGTGTGAGGTGATTGGGCTACTAATGAGAGTGGTCCTCCGAAGTCTGAGCAGTCCTTGAGTACAGTGGACTCTTGAGCTTGCAATTCTCCATAAAGCTTATAGAGAGATAAGGAGTGAATCTTCCTGTCACCTTGTACAATCATTTTGGTTGTTGTCCAGTGTCTTCCTAAGCCATTAAGAAACTGCAGATTTGTTTCATGATTGCTGCGGATGGTACCCGCATTGGATAGTTTTGTGACAATCAAGTTGAACCTTTTAAATGAGTCTTCTAAACTTTCACCGGAGTGGGCTTTGAAGTTATTGAATTCGTTGAGTGTTGTAGTGAGCTTCTTGTCTTGAGCCTGCTCTGAACCTTCATACAAGTTTTTGAGAACATCCCAAATCTCCTTTGCTGATTTGAAATTTATGATGATGTCAAAGTTGTCAGGAGAAACTCCACAAGAGATTTCATAAAAGGCAATAGCATCACTTTCCATTTTGTCTAGATCATCTTTGTAGGATGATTCAAGGCTGGTTGACCTCCTCCAATTCTTGTTGTGGCTCCATCAGTTTGAACAGGGGTAAGGACCGGAACATGGGGTCCTTCTTCTATAGATCTCCAAACATCTCTACGAAGTCGTCTGAGATATCTCTCCATCCTTTGAGACCAGTGGTGATACTCATTTGTAACCAGTATTGGGGCTCGATTTGAACCACCAACACTGTTGGAAATATTCAGTGATAAAGATTGTGCCATTAGAAAATTTTGTTTAGAAATGAGATTTAGTGGTATAGAGGGCTCTTTGAAAAATCAGAGTTCCGATTTTCAAAAAGCAACCACTCTGGCTCTGATACCAATTGTTGAGAGAAAAACTTTGAGACACACTTGAACAAAAATGATTAGAACAAGTATATAGCAGAATAGTTAATCTCGAAGGATCTGTTAGCTCAACAATCATATTAATACTTAGAAGTTAGTGAGTTAGATGCGGAAAGTAAAGTAATGTAAATGACAACAATTGTTATATCAAGAATACACGTAAGTTGATTCATAACTTGGAATGCATTCAAACCAATGCTAGTAAGTGAGATCAAACTTAGTGAAGAAGTCACAAGGACTTGCTCCGAAGAGAGATTATGATCAGATATGATAGTAAGAAGTGATAGAGGAAAGGATAGAATTTGAGATAAGGAGTAAAGATACTTGAAGATGCGTATTTGATTCAGAATAAGTGAGCTCTATTTATAGAGACACAAACATTACAAAGGATAACTTATAGAAGTAGCCATACAAGGCATACTGGAAAATAGAAAGCATAAAGAAAAGACAAAATAGACTAAGTACAAAAAAACTTGTTGTCTTCAGACTTCGGATGATTGCAGTAGAGGCTTCATTGCAGTAGCGAGTTGGGTGCGATTCCAGGTAAGTTCAAGAGGGTCACTTTCAGTGTTCTAACAATAGTTAACAAGAATAAATCAAATCTATGTAGGCTATGCAGTCCGGGTCTCATGTTAGGTGGAGTTAGTTGCTAATTAGTCGCATTTTCTTGTGTTTAAATAGTTTATGCTTGTGTACGCTGAGGAGTTTCTCCTCCAATTTACTTTTCACTGAATAAAGCATTAAGCTTGTGAAATCCTCTGTTTCTTCCTGTTCGTTTTTTTGTCACTGTTTCATTGAAGTCTTGAAGACACATGTTTGTGAAAAACCTACATTTGGTATCAGAGCGAATCTGGTAGTGTTTGCCCAAGTATCAATCTCGCGAAGAGATGACAGTTGGTAGCAGTGGTGGCAACAACGGAAATGGTGAAAAAGATGTTCAAGTTACACTCCATTATCCGATGCTGACAAGATCAAATTATGGCGCATGGGTGATCAAGATGAGAGTCTTCATGTTGGCACAGGGTGTATGGGATGCAATTGAGCCCAGAACTGCAAATACCCTTGTTGAATCAAAGAAGGATAGCATAGCGTTGGCAACCATTTATCAGGGAATACTTTAAGACCTTCTAATGGTGTTAGTGGAGAAGAAGACGTCGAAAGAAGCATGGCAAGACCTAAAAACAATGTTTGTGGGATCAGACAGGGTGAAATCCGCTCGAATTCAGACGTTGAAAGCTGAATTTGAAGCATTGACGATGAAAGAGTAAGAAAGTGTGGACGATCTCGCAGGAAAAATCACAAACATTATAAGTACTATGCGAACACTTGGTGAGACAGTTCAAGAGTCCTATGTTGTGAAGAAATTACTTAGGGAAGTCCCAAGCAAATTTCTTCAAATTGCTTCGACTCTTGAACAATTTGGAGATTTAGACGAGATGTCTGTGGAATAAGTTATCGGTCTTCTAAAAGCGCATGAAGAGAGAATGAAAGGATTTGGAGAAAGTGATGATCAGAAACTTCTCCTGACTCGTCAGGAATGGTCAAAGAGAAACAAGAAAAAAGTAAAAGGAGATGCGAAATCCAAATCAAATTGTGGCGGTTCCAGTGGTTCTCAAGGCAAAGGCAGAGGTCGAGGAAGAAACAACAGTGGTGGTCGCGGCGGTCATGGCAGAGGTGATCATAATAATCAGAAATACTCAAACACGCATGGATCAAGCAGTTTTGACAAGGGCAAGGTACAGTGTTACAATTGTCAAGAGTATGGTCATTATGCTGCTGAATGTAAGAACCCTAAAAAGGAGAGAAGTCATGAAAGTAATTTGATCCATGAAGACAATGAACCTGCATTGCTACTCTCATCTATTGATGGAAGAGAAGAGACAGGGGAAGTATTTCTAAACGAAGAAAACCTAAAACCAGAGTTGAAAACAAAGGGTGGTTGCTTGAATCAATCAAAGGTTTGGTATCTTAATTGTGGGGCCAGCAATCACATGATTGGTGATAAATCAAAGTTTAAAACTTTGAATGAGTCGATCCATGGCCAGGTGAAGTTTGGAAACTATTCCAAAGTAAGGATTGATGGAAAAGGCTCAATCGTGTTTAAGTGTAAAGATGGTGGAAGCCGAAAACTTGATAATGTATACTATATTCCTTATCTACGTAGTAACATTACCAGTTTAGGTCAACTGGCGGAAGGTGGAGATGAAATAAGGATCAAGGACCGATTTTTATGGGTGCATGACTTGTCTGGAAAACTACTCATGTGGCTATAGCATAAGCGACTTGGACACACGAACTTTAACTCCTTGAAACAAATGGTTGACAAAGAGATGATCACCGGAGTGCAAAAGATCAAGATTCCTTCATCTCCCTGTGAAGGATGTTTGGTGGGAAATCAGACGAGGAACCCCTTTACAGCAAAAGCATCGTTTAGAGCAAAGAAGAGACTTGAGTTAATCCACAGTGACTTGTGTGGACCAGTCTCACCACCCACACCGTCTGGGAATAGGTATTTTATGCTGATTGTTGATGATTTCAGCAGGGTAATGTGGGTGTATCTGATGAAAACTAAAGACGAAGCACTTCAAGTGTTCAAGAATTTCAGAAATAAAGTGGAGACCAAAACAGGGGAGAAGGTGATAGTGATGAGAACAGATAGAGGCGGTGAATTCTTGTCGAATGAGTTCACAAGATACTGCAAGGAGACTGACATGGAGAGACATTACACGTCTCCCTACTCTCCACAACAAAATGGAGTAGTAGAGAGACAAAATCGCATAGTACTGGAGATGGTGAGATGCAACTTGAAGACGATGACAAACTTGAAGACGATGACAATTACAAATAGCTTGTGGGGAGAGGCAGTGTCACACTCTGTTTATGTCTTAAACAGAGTTCAAACAAAAGTGCTAAAGGACTTAACTCCATATGAAGCTTGGACTGGGAGGAAACCACAAATCAATCACCTTAGAGTCTTTAGGTATGTAGCTCATATGAAGATTGCAAAGGGATATCTAAAGAAGCTCGAAGACAGAAGCATGCCATTGGTCCATCTCGGAATTGAAAAAGGTTCGAAAGCATATAGATTACTACACCCAGATACAGTAAAAATGTATGTGAGTCGAGACGTGGTATTCGAAGAAGAACGAGCTTGGAATTGGGAGAAAAGTGTGAAGATCAAATCAACAACGGGAATGAGTTTCACGGTGGAAGGATTTGAATTCACTGAAGAATTCTTTGAAGACGAAGAAGAATGGGCACTGGATGCTCCAAATCAAGAAAACGGGTCTCAAAATTCAAATAATTGTGGAATTGATGACCAATTAAGTGACTCTGGTCACCCAGATTATATTTCCCCAATATCCCCAATAAACTCTCCGGTAACGCCCAATTCACGAATTTCCCTAGATTCACAGAGCGCTCACTCCAATCCTAACACCGCGTCAAGTTCAATTGGAGGTGGCGCACCAAAACGACACAGACTAGTCACCGATCTGTATGAAAACACAGAGAAAATCCACTTACCCCCTGAAGAATTAATGATTATGAGTTTCGATGAAGAACCAACATCATACGAAGAAGCTAGTGTAAAGAAGGAATGGCGAGACGCAATGGAGGTGGAATTGGATGCAATTGAAAGAAACAACACATGGAGTCTGGTAGATCTCCCAAAGAATCGAAAGCCGATTGGATTGAAATGGGTATTCAAATTGAAAAGGGATCCGATGGGAAAAATAGTCAAGCATAAAGCGAGACTGGTGGCGAAGGGATACGTACAGAAACAAGACATTGATTATGGCGAGCTGTTCGCACCGGTGGCTAGAATCGAAACAATTCGATTGATTCTAGCCCTCGCAAACTCATATGGATGGAAGGTACGTCACCTAGATGTGAAATCAAAATTTCTAAATGGTGAGTTAGAAGAGGAGGTCTACGTGTCTCAGCCAGATGGCTATTAGAAGAAAGATGAAGCTCACAAGGTACTAAATCTCTCTAAAGCGTTGTGCGGATTAAAGTAAGCTCCCAGAGCTTGGAATGCTTGTTTGGATAAGTACCTGAAAGATCTGGGATTCAAAAGATGCCCTCAAGAATATTCAGTCTACACAAGAAAGAAAGGTGAAAGTACACTGATCATTGGGGTTTATGTCGATGATTTGCTAGTGATAAGGAGCTCAACTGAAGAAGTGAAGAAATTCAAGATGGAGATGAATGCAAAGTTTGAAATGAGCGACCTTGGGCTTCTAACATACTACCTGGTAGTTGAGATATGTCAACAAAACCAATGCATTACTCTAAAACAAGAGGCCTATGCTAGAAAACTGCTAGAAAAGACACGCATGCTTGATTGTAATCCTACAAGATGTCCCATGGAGCATAAGTTATCATTAACAAAGGAAGGAGATGGAGATTTGGTGAATCCCACAGAGTATAGGATAATTGTAGGTGGACTCAGATACTTGACCCATACAAGACCAGACCTCTACTTTGCTGTGGGTGTGGTTAGTTTCGTGGAAACACCCACCAATGTCCACCTGTAAGCTGTAAAAGGAATACTAAGGTACAGTAAAGGAACTCTAGATCATGGTTTGATCTACACACACGGAGAGAACAAGATCACAATATCAGGATATTCAGATAGTGATCATACAAAGGATGTAAATGACAGGAGGAGTACAGAGGGCATGGTTTTCTATGTAAATGGGAACATGGTCACATGGTCATCACAAAAACAGAGATGTGTAGCTTTGTCTTCGTGTGAGGCTGAGTTCATGGCAGCCACTATGACAGCATGCCAAGGTATTTAGCTAAGAAGATTGCTAACAGAGATAACAGGTCAAAATATTCCTCCAATAAGGATGTTTGTTGATAATAAATCAGCCCTAGAACTTATGAAGAACCCAGTGTTTCATGGTCGGAGTAAACACATAGATGTGAGGTTTCATTTCATCAAGGAGTGTGTTGAAAATGGGGAAATTGAAGTTACACATGTAGATGGGAAGGAACAAAAGGCAGACATGCTTACTAAGCCATTAGCCCGGGTGAAGCATGATGAAATGTGCAGGATGATTGGCATCAAGAAGATTGGAGCTCAGAATTAAGGGGGAAATGTTACTATAATTCTGAGTTTAGTAAGTTTTTATTAATGCAGATTTTAATAGTTAGCAAGAATAAATCAAAGCCATGTAGGCTATGCAGTCCGGGTCTCATGTTAGGTGGAGTTAGTTGCTAATTAGTCGCATTTTCTTGTGTTTAAATAGTTTATGCTTGTGTACGTTGAGGATTATCTCCTCCAATTTACTTTTCACTGAATAAAGCATTAAGCTTGTGAAATCCTCTGTTTCTTCCTTTTCGTTTTTTTTGTCACTGTTTCATTGAAGTCTTGAAGATACATGTTTGTGAAAAACCTACAGTTTGATAATACTGTAAAAGAACAGTACAAATTTTAACATGTGTGGTTGAATCATATAAGTTTTCATTTTGCATTTGTTTTAAATATAAATATGAAACGTAAATCATCAAAAACAACATTTAATAGTAGATTATTGTGCAATGTTTACACCTGTTTCAATTAGTTTAGGGTTTAGGGATTATTCCGATCAAATTGTGACACAGTCGGGTTGAAGTGAACCGACTCAACAAACTTTGAATTGGAGAAAAGGACCCTGGGTTAAAAGAAGCCACAGAGGAAAGATAGATAAACATAAAACTTGATATTAATCATATTCAATCCCAATCCTAAAATAGAGTTTAATTAAATACTAATGTTTTAAAAACCGGTTTGAACCGGCCGGTCTAACCGGCTGGACCGGGAACCGGGGGAGGGAGCTGTTCAACCATCACTGGTTTTACATTGATTTCTGAACCGGATTGAACCGGCCGGTTTTTAGAAAAACTCGGTTGAACCAGTCAAAAAAACCGGTTGAACCGGTTAAACTAAATAAAAATACATGGAAAAGAATCATTTGTATAATAAATTTTGTTGATTTTTTTCAAATCTATTTAGTTTTTTCTAAATAAAAACACATGGTAAATGTTATAAAGTTTTTTTGATTTGTTTGTATTCATCTAAAACTATATTTTGTTTCGGTATTATACTTTATTATCTTTTTAAGGTATATGGATTGATGTAAAACACTAAAACTTATGGTTATGTGTTATTCTAATGTATTTGGATTGATCTACAACTTATTTTTATATGTATTTTTAATGTTTGAACTTGTAAATGTCAAATTCATGATTTATATATGTATGTATGTATAGAAAAATCAGAAAAAAATATGAAAATTATAGAAACCGGTTAACCCAACGACCAAACAGGTTAAACCAATTGAATCGGGAACCGGTCACCATATTGGTTCAATTAAAAAACCGGTTTTTAAAACATTGTTAAATACTAAAACGAAGGAAAGGTAGAACCTATCCATCCCTTGAAACTAGGGATAATACAAAAATTCACGGAATTAAATTAATTATGAAATAGAAAACAGAAAATAAATTAAATGAATATTCATGTTGACCCTTTTGCCCTTCAATAGGTGCTTCTAATTCCTCTGCATCAGCCTCCTCCACCGCGAAAGAACTCGGCCTCGAATTCTCATATGGATTTAATGTTGTATCATTGTGAAACTCATAAAAGGAAAAGGCGCCATGATGTAGGCGTTTTCATTAATCTTCCCAGTGATCTTGAAAGGGCCATACTTTCATAATTGCAACTTAGTATTAGCATCGACCGGGAATCTTTCCTAGCGAAAACACCATAACTTCATCACCAAACTGAACACTTTAAGGTGTTTATGGTGGTCAGCTGCTTCCTTATTTTTTGCACCCATGACTTCGAGCTTAGTTCTAACAACTTTTATAGCGACTCGATTTTTTTCCATCTAAATATCTAAGGATTATCAGATTTCTCTACTAAAATGTGGAATTCTCTTAACTCAAAACAATTTACATCCTAGGATAATATCGAGTTTACAATAAAACATAACTTTAATATAATGCAACAAGGAAAATACAAAGAAATAAAACTACTTCTAACCCAAGTCCTTATTCTCCTACTTCCTCTTGTACAACATCTAACAACCTGAACCTGCAAAACGTGAAACATATCTACATACATCAAATCATAGGTCTGGTGATCTATATTCTATTTTTTTTCCATGTAATCATATTCTTCTTCTTATCTTTTTTTCTTTACATACTCTAATATTCTTTTCTCTTCTTTCTTATACTCTGTAAAACTAATATCTTCTTTCTCTTAGCTTACTCAACTATTCTTTCTCTTTACATACTATTCTATTATAGTCTTGCCTTCTTATATCATACTATTTCTTAGTCTTTTCTCAAGCTTGTCTCATACTTTATCATCACCTTTTATCATCTCATCTTGTATCTTTCTCATGCTCTTTTCTTCTCTATCTTTTATTCTCTCATACTCTTCTCACTTCATCTCTTTTCTTGTCCCTTACTCTTATCCCATCTCATCTTGTATCCTTTTCATGTTATATTTTTCTCTATCTTTACCTCTCTCATACTATTATCACTTCATCTCTTTGATTGTCTCTTACTCTTATCTCATCTCTTTGCTCTTCTCATAGCCTAGGCATGCTATTTTCATACCTCTTACTCTTAACATGCATTCTCGTACTCTTTTTATATTTACTTCTTTATTCTCAACTTCTCATACCTTCGCATTATATTCTCATCTATACCTAACGACCCAAACTCATATGATAACTTTATATATCATATAAGGAAACGACATTAGCTTATCATTACTAGTTACACTCATCCAAACTTAATCCCCTTCCCTTTGATCCCTCGCGGATCCTTACAAACTTTTCTTCTCTTGATTCCTAACAGATACCTTACTCTTAATCCCTCACAGATTATATCTAACTTCTTTTGAAGAACTCTCTTATCTTGTTCCACTCATGGAACCCTATCATCTACATCTTCTAACCACCACAATCTTATTCTCATAGAAATCATTTATCTACATTACTAAATGAATGATAATCTTATTCCTGAAGGAAATCATCTTTCTACTCTTCGCAAAAACTCATTTACATATGCTATGGTCTCACCATAGTGTTACATAACACTTATCTGATTATCTCAGGGACATTCTATCTCTTTGTCTCATCAAGACATCTCCTACTACACATCTAGTACTTAACTCATTAAACACTTAATCTTTATCTCCATCTCAAACACATATGTATTCTAAACAATACCATCGTCAAGATCATCCATGGATTACTTGTTATTACTAGATAACAAGGAAGGTAACATTCTAACCCTAGTTTCATATTGTTTTTCTTGAAATTGTATGATAATATTAGGGTTATTTCTTTGGAAGATCTATTTGTATGTATAACTAGAGAAAAACTTAGATCCAAAGCAATTAGGGTTGCATGAACACATACGGATGTTGTTATGCTCAAAACCCAACAGTGGTATCAGAGCCTAGGAAGTTTTTCTGTTATATCTGATGCAATAGTGATCTGTCAGAATCAAAAAATCAAGCAGAATCGCAATCTTTCTGATGAGCTCGACGAGTCCATGCCCTAACTCGACGAGTTGACTCGTCTGTTGGCTGACTTTCAGAATTTTTGATCTATTTTGGATTAGGATAATTACCATAACTCGTTTTTATCACCATAACTTGGTTTTATCGAATGGTAATCTGATTTCCTTATCAAAATAAATGGATTTGGTCAAATTTTAAAATAATGTCTAATTTTATGATAAATTAATTATTTAAAATTTGAATTAGTAATTTTGAAAAGTTTCAAATTACACCCTTTAAGTTTGGGAATTTAAAATTTAATTAAAAGGTTAATTTTGAAATATTAAATTCTAAAACCCTAGTATTTTAAAAGTTTATGTAACATCCCTAAAAGTATGACCAAAAATTTCATTTTAAATTATTAAATAAAACGATAGTTATCAAAATCATCTCATTAAAATGTAAATCATAGTATCTCAATCATCACGTAAAAAAAACACATGTCTATATATATATATATATATATATATATATATATATATATATATATATATATATATATATATATATCAGAGTAAAACATCCCATGCTAAACATAATGGTGTGTGCACTGCAGTCATCCCGAGCTCTTTCCTTTGCTATCGGAACTACCTGAAACCAAAACTGAAAATTGTAAGAACGAAGCTTAGTGAGTCTCCCCAAACTATCATATATCATACATATAATCATATAATCACATAATAACATAACATGCGCCTTGCCCGCTTCATCGGGCGCCGCCCAGCATCGACTCGAAATCTGGAAGCATACAAACATTCCTTGGGCCTTGCTCGGCATCGAACGTAATCCAGAAACATATAAAATAGACACAGGCAAGAATCACGAAGATATCAAGCATACAAACATTTCTCAGGCACCGCCCGACATCGGATCGAAATCCGGAAACATATAAAACTACATTTGGCACTACCAGACATTGGACCTGGGTCCGGAACATACTAGCATACATATACAGGTCGACATTGGTGCATTCGACATGTTCATAAGGAGGAAACTCACCTCGCAAAGCTGAATGCAGAATCTCATGGTAAGGAATCTCTAACGGCTGCTCCAACAACTTCCCGAGCTATCATTACCAAATAACACAGTCAAAATCCAATAATCCTTTTTAGGGTAAAATTACCATTTTACCCCCTGATCTAACTTGGTCCTTGACCTAGGCCCAAATTCATAACATGAAGGGCCTAATTCAATATAGCTTTTCCAAGCCCACTAACAGCCTACTTATGGCCCAATTTTCTAATTTGGGCCCAAATTATCAAAGGGGCCTTCCCTTAAGCCCAACATATAATATAGTCCAATAACAACCCAAAATAACGATCCACTAGGCCCATAGTAGTAAGGTCCAAGGAAATGGACCAAAGAAACCCATTGACGTAACGAACCGGGTCCAGACTCCAAAAACCGGTGATTAAGCACTTAATGCTTAATCCATGTTATCCAAACATAAATCCAAGCTATCTAGGACCCCTAGAATCATAAAGTCACGGACTTGGTGACGTTGTGTAACGCCCGCAGATCCGGGCTGTCAAATTAGAGACAATGATTGTCAAAAATGAGTATTTGATGGAAGATTATTTATAAAAATTAATCTTAACCAAATTTTAGAATATTTCTCAAGGGTTCCATACATATAAAGAATGCCGAAATCTGAGTTATAACGAATAAGTTATGGCCCGTCGGAGTTTTACGGCAAAACGGGTACGGCACCGGGAGACGTAAATAGTGAATTTACGATAGAGGACTTTTTATTCTTAGTGATCTAAACAAAATTTGTAGTATATGTTAAACCGAGAGCATACAAAAAAAGAACGGCCAAATCAGACTTCGTATGAGGATGTTATGAATTTTCTAAGATTTGCCATAGCAGTGCACGACCCAAAAATTGAATTTTAGTTCGAGCAGTTTTTGGCCTACGCGACCTAAATGAGAGTTGAAGATCTCATTAATAGGAACTCAACACAAAAAAGGCAGATGAAAACGGAGTCAGTGTGTAGAAGTTATGAATTTTACGCGGACATTTAACAGTATAATCTCTTCCTACTGTTAATTTAAGATCGGTCGAGAATTAGCTGATGGAGTCTAAATGAAAGTTGTAGACCTTTTTTTACCTACGCGTGGATATAAAGAACGTCAAAAACGGAGCTCGTATGCGAGAGTTATGATTTTTCTAAGTCAGGAGGGTGATGTGCGAGTTTGGTTGACGTGGCGCGATCACAGCCATTGCTTTCTCTCCAAGGAAAGCCATCAGATGATGACACATGGCACTGACTCGGCGAGTCGGTGACCGAACTCGGTGAGTCCATCAGATTTCCAGCCTATAAATAGAGGTGCGGGGCAGCCTCATTTCTCACACATTTAAACCCTTCTTTCTCTCTCTAGAACCTCTCTCTAGCTCCCCTTAAGCCCTTAAAGTCTAGGTAAACCCCTAGCACCCGAAGGAAGCCCCGAGGCTCCCGGAGTCCCGAGAAAGGAGCCTTTCGGCTCGGGTACGCTGCTCCAGCAAAGCCCGATTTTGCGAAAAACCCGTTGTAAGTGAGCTATGCCTACCCTATCGTTAGTGTATCTTATGTTTCAATATAGTAATGTTATTCGGACCTTATAGTAAGTATGTGGGATATTATTATGATTTATATAAGTGTCGTTATAATATCTTTTAAACCACTCGCGGTACGGGAAATCTGGTTTCATGGGTCGCATAGGGTTGTTGGATTTCAGAAGTGCTATATGCCGAAATGGTTATGCCCTCCAGTGTTTTATGTCTGGCCCCTGTTTGTATATAGTGGTTGAGAAATATTGTTTCGTGCTTATATAATAGTAATAATATCAAGACTGTTAATTAGTCTCGGTGAATATTAAACTAAACTCTAGTGGTAATGATACTAGGTTTTGTCAAATGAAAATTGTGTTAAGAGTAACGAAATGCTGTCCGAGTGCCGAGTCGCCATCTTTTCAAGTGAGTGCGTAGTTACTTTCATCATACACATAGATATGAAGTATTTTATATAAATTACATACTATGTGTTCATATTGTCTGAATACTTGTTGTCTATGTTGGATGAAAGATTTTTATACACGTTTTAAATGATTTAAGATGTATATGTATTTTTATGTCTAAAAAATATGTTGGGTAAAACAAGGGTAGATGAATGATGAGGGATGAAAGCTGAAATATGTGAACATTGGCCGTAATGGACCTAGTACCCGATATATGAGCACTGGCAGCTGCGCCACAACCTATAGACGTTGTTGATCTACGGTAAAGACCCTAGCAACTGCGCTCTAAGGATAGTATCGGCAGCTGCGCCTAATAGAGAATGTCACAATTCTGGCAGCTGCGCCTAAGTGATAATATTAGTAGTTGTGCTTGACAATTGTGTCATTGGCAACGATGGACTTCGTGTCGTTTCCTTAGGATGATCCTTAGGAATGAATGAACGAGGAGTAGTTGATTCTTAGGGTAAATCCTTAAGAAGATAACGGGGATGGGTAATTGGGTTGATTGTTTGATGTTTAAACATAATAATTATATTATTGTGGGTTGAAAACCCTATGTACTCACCAAGTTTCCCAACCTGACCCACTCAGTTTATTTATATCACAGGTGTTGATATGAAGTCACATTACACTAAGAGATTAAGGAGATAAAATCACTAGTGATAATGAATGTAAGTTCTCTTTATGCATATGTTTCTGTATTGACGATGACATCCTAAATGTTTTAAAATGAATAAAAATACTTTTCCTCGGAAATGCTTTGATAACATATTTATCATGTTTTACTGGGAACAAATTTTGCAACACTTTTATTTAAAATGTTACTCTGATTTTCAATTAAAGCATAAACAAAATCGGTCTTTTCTGGCTGTGAAAATGAGGATGTCACACTTTGCATGCACCCAAAAGTCCTAATCTCAAGAAATAGCAATCAACTTCCATAAAGATGGCCATAACTCATGCATGAACCCATTAAGACCTTAAAGATGGCAATTTTTCTGTCTTAAGGACTCAAATAGCACCAAGAGTGGCAACCCTAAGCCTAGAAACAAATTTGAACCATAAAAATCCATTCTTGGGACCAAAAAGGTCCAAAACACTATTACTATAGATCTAAGCATACATAAGGCAAGTTGTGAGCTTTTTACCTCAAAATAGTACCAAATGATGATGCTATCCCGGATATTTGAGCTGAAGATACTCAAGTTCTTCTTCACTAACTTCTTCTATCTTCTTCCAAGCTTCAAAACACCACAATGAGCTCCATAAGATCAAAATCACACAAGGATGAGGAATGTTAGGCTTTCTAGGGTTTTTTGAGTTTGAAGGGCTGGTAAGGAGGCTGACGTATGGGACATAATGTTCTTTATATAGGTACCAAACCCTAAAAGTTAGGGTTTACATTCAGCACGGGAACGCAGTGCATTCATCATGGGAACGCCCCGCGTTCGACCTTCGCCTCCAAAATCCCGATTTGGCGGAAATAGTCCCTCCTTCCTCCAAACTTACTAATTACAAGGTCCAAAAGCAATAATTCAACATATAAGGGACCAACATGTAAATAATACATGGACTGCGCGTTACAATTCTCCCCCACTTGAATCATACTTCGTCCTTAAATTCCGTCACCTCGAACAACTCAGAGTAATGCTCCTCATCTCCTCCTTTGGCTCCCAAGTCCACTCCGAGTCCTTGCGGTGTTGCAACTACACCTTCACCAGATCTACCCTCTTGATCCTCAGATCCTTCTTATTCCTGTCGAGAATTGATAATGGTGTCTCAATGTAGTTCAGGCTGTCATCAACCTGAATATCCTCTAGAGGCACAACTATGAAGTCATCCACTAAGCACTTTCACAGCTGAGAGACATGAAAAGTGTTATAGATATGACTAAGCCCGACCGGCAGATCCAGTCGATACGCAACCTAGGCCACCCAAGCTAAAACCCTGAATGGACCGATGTACCCGGGGCCCAACTTTGATGCATGACTAATGTTTTCAAAGCTGAAAAACTATTCTGTCAGTGTGTACTGTACGAGTCCATTCTTCGACTCGACGAGTAGGATGTATTTTGTCTTGAACTCAACGAGTCCATAGTTGGGCTCAACGAGTTGGATGATCAGACAACAATTTTTCAGGATTTTTGGCGTGTTTCGGATAAGGATCATTACCACAAAATGTTTTAGTTCATAAAATTTGATTTTGTTGGTATGGTAATGATTATCCTCATCCAATTAAAATATAATTGTCAAAATTTCATGATTTGTATTAGTTTATATGTTAGGCTAATTTTTTGAATATTGTTGATGTGAATTATCTTGACTTATGAGTTTAATTAGATCATGAAAATTATATGATATTTTTGCTTGGTAAATTCGATCTTTAATATTTTTTAAAGTCTTCCATAAGTTGTCCTCAAGTTAGGGAACATGAAAAGTTTTTCCATAAAAACCATATTAAACTCATAAGTTATGGAAATCAAAGGTTTTTCAAGAGTTACAAAACTTGCCCTCAAGTTTTGGTATTTGAAAAGTCTCAAATTAAGAAACTCTTGTAATTAAAAAGGTGTAACTCTTGGGTTTATTAATTAAAAAATTAATTAAATAGTTTCTAATTTTGAATTTATTTATATTTAGAAACTTAAAGTATTTGAGTAGTTCAAATTGCACCTTATGGACTTTATTAAATTAATTAAAGTTTAACTAAAAGAGAATTAATAATTCCATTATGACATGGTTTAAGTTTAATTAAATTAAGAGTATAATTTATTAATAGATTAAACCCACTAGTATATTAAAAGTTTAAAATACACTCATATACTATATAAAATTAAAAGTTTAATAATTATATATGTATAAGTTAAAAAGTCAGTCTTCCCGTTAGTAGGCCTCATTCACGAAGCCGGTCTATAAGGGGGGTATTAGGTTACTGCCTATAAAATGGTGGTTTAATGGGTATCTACTCTCACCCACCGCTTCCTTGACTGGTGGAGGGTCGTTAGCCGAACGGGTAGGATAGGACATTAATTCTCATTAAAAGTATAACGAAATAACAAGTAGCTAAAATACTTTTATAAATTCCCAATCTGAGTTACTTTGAAAAAATATGAATTTGGTGCTAACCATGAAATTGCACTCTGTACCTTGTTAAGTCGTTAATGGAGCATGTGTGGTTAACCAGCACACTAACTTGGACTAACAAGGGTGGAAAAGGGTAGCTCGATGTTTGTCATAGATCAATGGAGCATGTGTGGTTAACCGGCATATTGATTACGTGATAAATGACATCGAGAGTACTAAGCTAATTTGCATGGTTATTCACACCTTGTTTATGATCCTCGACATCTCAGTCACAAACTTGAAGGGCACAATCGAGATTTTAACCTGCCATTAAAAAGTTCAATGAATCTCAAAAGAATCTAGGAATTTCAATTCATTTAAAACTTAATAATCAATTTTGTTTTTCATGGTGGAAACTGGTAAATCGTCATTTACCTACCTTCAAATAATTTGCAATTGGATTATGACATCCCTCTTCCGAATTGTAAATTATTGTGTTGGGTCCTAGCCTTAATATTTCATTTGGGTGTTATATTAAGGATGTAAATCAACTAAACATGAATTTCTCCCTTGTAGATGTCTACTTCAGACAACTATGGTCTTCCTGAATCTTTTGGGAAAAGCCTTCCTTATGAAGATGGTGTTCCATGATTAGATCGTGGAAATGGAAATCATGCTTCACTTCCTCCACCTCGTCCAATAATTCTCCCTAACCCACATGTTCATAGATTTGAAAAGTTTAATGTCAGTCAAGCCCTATTGGCTAGGAAACACCAAGATGGAAGGTCTGTGTATGCACATGTCTTGGAGATGAAGTCACACATTGACATGTTGGGAATGTTGGGTGTCGTTGTTTCAAGGAAGTTGGTTGTTGACTTGGTTCTTCAATCACTTCCTAAGTCATATAGCAGGTTCTTTAAGGACTACTATATGGGAGGTCATGACATGACCCTTATTGATCTAACGTATTTACTTGTTGCTGCTGAATCAACAATGATTTTGCGCACTGGTAAAGCAAATTTGATTGGAAGATCTACTCCCCAACTTCCATGGACATTGACAATGGAAACATTAGAAGTCCAGAAAAGATTTCTCTTTCCAAGGGAAATGGAAAGGCTAACTCTGAGATTGTACGGTGTAACATTCCGAAAGAGTCTGTTTGTTTCTATTGCCAAGAGAAGGGGCATTGTTTGCGAAGCTACCATATCTACCTAAAGGACCACAAGGATGGTAAACTCAAAATGTATGACTCTGCTTCAGGTAAGTCCACTATATAACTCTATTAAGTTCCTATTTGGAGATTCTTAATACATGATGTAATGTAATTACATTTTGATGTTTTAGGCTCAAATGAATGAAAGGAAACTTAAAGGAAGAGTAAGCTAATTCTGATCGTGAAGAGATGGATTTCGATCGCATTGTTTGATGATCATAATTTTGAGTTACTGCTTAAGAGTTATGATAGATTGCTCAGGAATAGATAACACCATAGTTTTCATATGTATTTTCATTGTAAGGAAACGTTTTCCGCTATTTTAATAAATAAAAGATAAATTTTGATTTGATTTTATTTTATTTTAAGTTTCCTTACAATGGCATTTGTGAAAATTGTTGTTTATGCGTTTCCATTGATAGCAACATTGGAAAATGCATTTGATTATTTCGTTTGTGGTAATGTCAAGATTTACCAAATAAGGAAAGATTCTCATCACCCAAGTTTTAGTTGGATAGAAACTTGAAATCATGCAACTTGTAATTTTGTGATGAATGAGAACTTCATCTTTGGTAAATTAAGACTAATTCCTTGTTCACATATGTATATGTGAGTCAAGTGAAGGACTAGGGGATTAGGTACACTAGGTTGTGGACTGGTCAGGTCCCCCACAAAGAACGATAAGACTATTCGTTATAATTTACTAAAAGTTTAGTAAATATGGTTATACTTACAAGATTAAGTGTAATTCTGCATCATTGAAAAAGTTTCAATGTATGAAAGAATGAATAAGAAGAATCGAATTAGGTAGAAAGATAAAAGTTTCTCCAATACGAGAAGAAGGGAGAGTACTTGAGTATCGTGTTTTATGATTATCTTAGTGATTATGAAACCATATCGCAATTGATTTTCTAAGGACATCTTAGTGCATTTTTATGGCTAAGAAGACGAATCTTGAATTGTTTAAATGGTTAATTCAAGAATATAAATCATACTTTGTGTAAGGGTTGAAGACCAGTTGTAATATGTCGAAGACCTAATTTTATTTTACAAGGCACATTTGTAACGAAGCGTACTATTTAGTCCTTGTAATTTTTTGTGTGCTTCCTTGTTTCCTATAATTAGGGACATTACTTAGAGTTAGATAAGAGCCTTTGTACAACTTGTCTATTTTTCTCTCTGTAACAGTTAAAAGCATAATAGAGTTGAAACGAGATCATATTTACATCGTGTGTTCATTCTATATTCATATAACTCTGATTTGATTCATACTTGATTCCACACTTCATAAGTTGGTATCAAAGAAGGAATCATCATCTGCGATCTGATTTTCACTCTGATTCAAAAGGTTTTTGAATAAAATTTCTGGTTCAAAAGTTCTGCACCTTTTGACGTGAAAAAAGCATTCTAGATCTTCAGTTGTGATTCGATTTTGCAACTGATTTGTTGAATCGAGTATTCTGCTTGATATTTCTAATCAATTCAGCAATTTGCTTTCAAATTCTCTTTGATTTCTCAAAAATTCTCAGAAAATTTCTTCCATACATCAATGGAGAACTTCAATCTCAACTCGATGACTTCATACTCTCATCTGCTAGGATCTTCAACGAAGATTCCCATGCTCATTCCAGAATACTATGATCAGTGGTCTGATCGTATTCAAGATTATTTGAATGGACTCGAAGAAGAGCTTTGGTCTTGCATATCAACGAATGTTACTCTTTCGATGAATCTTCGACCAATTGGATCATCATCCAGTACTACGAGTGTGGAAAATCAATCTGATCGAATGAAGAAACTTGAGAAACGATGCATAAGGGAGTTCCGTGGTGCATTGCCTCCAGTTGTGTATAAATATGTCAGGAGTTGTACAACTGCTAAAGAAATCTGGAATAATCTCAAAGAAAAGTTTCAAGGTAGCAAGAAGACGAAAATCAATTCAGTTAAGCAATGTTTGATTGAATTGAAGGATTTCAAGCAAAAAGATGGTGAAACGATCGAAAGTTCCTATGATAGGATGAACGAGCTGATTTACAAATGTAATCATTATGGAATCACAAGGTCTGGCATGGAATTCAATCTCACATTTGTTATGGGACTCCGTAAAGAATTGAGGAGTGTTAGCATGATGGTGAAAAATCAACAGAGTTTCAACACATCTTCTTTGAATGATTTGTACAATCAACTGAAAACTCATGAAAGTGAAGTGAACGAAATGGCAGAAGAGTCGAAGCTTAGTCTGGGAGGTCCATTAGCACTTGTCTCTAAAGTGTCTGAAAAGGAAGCAGTCGAAAAAGGTGATTCTGATGATGAAGAAGGGTTTATAATAAATTCGGATGATGAGGCAATAGCTTTTTACTCAAACAACCAAGTAAAAAAGTTCTTTAAGAAACCGTTTAATTCGAAGGTGAAGTAAAGTGAGGGAAAAGGAAGTTTCGTGAACAAAGCTGCAGGAGAAGAGAAGAAGAAGTTTGAGAAGAATGATGGGAAGAGTTTTGAGGAAAAGAAAGAGAAGAAACTGAACGGAGATTCTGGTATGGATTGTCATTATTGCAATGGAGCCAATCATTTAGCAAATGATTGCATGCTTCGAAAGAAGGATGAGAAGAAGAATAGAGTGAAGAATGAGGCATATTATGTGGAGAGGTTGGAAGAGGTGCGTACGAAGGCGGAAATTTTGTCTTTGGTGGCTCAAGGTGAATAGGAGAATGATGGCACATATCAAATTTGGTCTTCAGGCTCCGATGATGAGGAAATGCGTAATCCTACGCATGGGGACATGTATGTAAAGTTGGAGGAAGATTCAGACTGTAACGCCTGTGTTTCTGGGCCTGTCATTAATGTTGATATAATAGTCTAGGTTAACCTTTGTAACCCGTTTTGAAATAATAGAAGGGTATTATTTGAGTATTATGTGTTTTGTGCTTAATTGCTTAATTATGTGGTTTGATTAATTAAGAATAAAAATAAGTGTCAAAATTTAAGTGTAAAATAAACTTCATATCTTTGGATAATGTTGTAGTAGTTGAAACAAGGTTTCCGAATATATATATAGAATGCCCAAATCTGACTTCATATGAGGAAGTTATGATTTATCGAAGTTTCGGCTTAGCGGTATGCAGCCTGAAATACTCGATTTGAGATCGAGCGGTTTTTAGCCGAAGCAATTTAAACGAGGATCGAAGGTCTCGTTGTTGGTATCGAAGCGATGAAAAGTTAGGTGAGAACGGACGTCAAACGAAGAAGTTATGAATTTATAACGAAGTTTTTCTGTCCCGACTTATTAGCCGACGGAGTCTAAATGAAAGTTGTAGAGCGTAGTCTCACCTACGCGTGGATATAAAGAAAGTCGAAAACGGAGTTCATATGAAGAAGATATGAATTTTCGAAATTTATTAAATAATTAATAATTATATTTAATTATTAAATCCGGCATTATCCAAAGAGGAGTCATCGGACTCATCCGAAGTACGCCTAGCGTACTAGCGTACGCCCCGCGTACAGCGAAGCATGACACGCCTCGCACTCGAGTTCTTCGGATATGTAAGCAATGAAGATTCTGAGGCAGTACGCCCCACGTACTCCGAGGCTCCAGCCTCCTATAAATAGGATGCGAGGGCAGCCGACTCCTTTGCTATTTTTCTCTCTTCTCTCTCCCGTTTTGCATCGATTTGCGTGCCAGAAATACCCCGAAGCCCCGATATTGTTCCCGAGTCCCGAAGCAAGATCTGAAGCCCCTAGAATCCTGAAGAGCGTGATTCCCGAGCCGAAGCGCTGCCCGCGAGAAGTTCGATTTTTGTATTGATCTTCCAGATCTGCTGAGGATTACTACTTCTACAAGCCGTAGTGCTGTTTGATTGTCTTCTGATCAAGTGAGTGTATACTACCTTTCATAAACACGATAATAATACAAGTATGGTTTGAGTGTATTAAGTATATTGTTGTTTATGTGTATAATTTTGTTGTTATAATTGTGAATGTATATTCATTCTCTTCTATCTCATAGATCTGATTTACTTTCTATGAAATACGTGTGGGTGTGCCTCATCTATTATGTGGAATATGTATTGAATGAAAATGATATACAGGTTTTAAACTATGTATGAAAATATATATTTTTATCTACTAATATGTTGGGTAGATAGTTGGTGTGTAATAAACAGATGAGAGGCCTCGATGTTGTTGTTGTTGATCTAGTTATTCAGCGGAGTATGGATAACGACCACGGACTCTTTCTAGACAGTCCTGTGGAACGCTAGCAGGTTCATAACCTGTAGGTGTTGTGAACGATGTGTTCACCGGTGTACTCTATCCCCCTCATGGTTGCCTTTAGGATATCTATTGTTGAGGAAACCCCTTAGCAGTAATGTCCGTCCCGATGAAAATCCTAGATTAGGTCCCTTGAGATAGATGTTATTTTAGGGACGTAAAGTGAGGATAACGGGAATGGGTAATCGGGATAGTGATTGGTTGGTGAAATTAAATATAATTTATTTATTGTCGGTTGAAATATGCTCACCAGGCTCCCAAGCCTGACCTACTCAGTTTTATTTGTATTACAGGAAGTGGTGCAAGGGCGTAAGATGGATGAATCATCGAGTTGTTTTGTTTACAAGTCTCTATATGTATATATTTGTTGAATGACTTGTAATGTTATCGTTTATGCTTTATGGTCTGTATCGGAACATGACATCCCGAGTTTTGATTATATAATGAAAATGCATCTCTTGATGAAATTCTGTGATAAATATTATTTTATCATGTTTTGTTTTGGGAACAAATTCCGCAACTCTTTTAAATCAAAAGGATTTACTCTGAAATTATTTAAAAAGCATAAATGAAATCGGTCTTTTCTGGTCGAGATTTTGGGGATGTCACAGTTGGTATCAGAGCATTAGTTTAAGCGAACTAGGAATTTGTAGGATTTCTAGACTTAAACTTAGAATGCTAAGTGGAAATTTGAGTTAAGTGTCTGTTGGATTTTAGACACGAGCACTAATTTATTTTAGGAAAGTTGCCTAAAATGGTTTTATGTGCTAAATGTTATATGTTGCCATATATGATATTAATTGTTCGGATCTACGGTCTGTTGCCGACCGGATCTGGAAACCTTATGTGTGTAGGATTCTAAGCGTATGTCTACGGTATTAGAACTAGCATATAAACGTTTTAGAGTAATAAGGTGAAATTATTCGGTGTGTAGATCAAATCAAAAATGGTGAGAACAAGGAGTGGCGTTGGAAATGCGGATGAAAACAGGAATCAACCGCCAGTGATTGAGCAAATACCTATTGTAGCAGCAGCACCAGAACCAATAACAATGGTTGGGGTGCAAGCCATGATTCGGGCTATGTTAGCCGAACAAAGGGATGAGATGCGACAGATGTTGCATGATAATAGGGACGAACCTATCATACCTATTGAGGAACCCGAATTGATTCCCGAGCAATCGGAGGAAGGGAACAATATTCGCATTATGAGTCAAGTTAGGACTCAAGGAGAACGAAGGAACGATCCGGAAAGGAGAAACAAAAAGGATGGGCGAATGTACAAGAACTTCTTGGGCGCCAAACCGCCAAGTCTTTCTGGAAGCCCAAAGCCTGTTGAGATAATGGATTGGATCTCCGAAATGGAGATGGTATTTGAAAGTTGCGACTGTAGCAACAAACAGAAGACCGTCTTTGCAGTTAGACAACTGAAGACTGGATTCTTGAGTTGGTGGAAGTTGTTTGCAAATACTATGCCACGAGGAGAAGCCCTGAAAATGTCATGGGAGGAGTTCTTAGAACAGTTAAGGGTGCGGTATTGTTCAGAGATAGATCTGATTGATCTGAACAATAAGTTCCAAAACTTAAAGAAGGGGAGGATGAGCATAGATGACTATGCTACTGTATTCACTGAGAAAATGAAGTTATTTCCATACCTAGTGCCAACGGAACTCTCCAAAATTGAGAGGTTTGCTAATGGACTGCCTGCCGACTTTGGTCCGACAGTCAAGATGGCAACTACTCTGAAAACGGCTGTTCATGCAGCTAAGAATGTGGAGGCCCAGCAGAAGGAAAAGGGTCTGGAAAGGATAGATGTTGGTGAAAAGAGGAAGTTCGATGGAACTTCAGGGTCCAATAAGAAAAACAATTTCTCGAAGTCTGGTTCGAGGGGAAGTGAAGGCGAAGCGAAATGGTGCGACAAATGTAAGAAGAAGCATCATGGAAAATGTGAGGTAGCGGCCACGTGCTACAAGTGTGGAAAGCCAAGGCACTATGCCAATGAATGTACCCTCTCTAAGAAGGTTTGCTATGGTTGTGGTGAGGAGGGACACATGTCGAGGGACTGCCCAAAGAAGAAGGAGGTAGCTAGACCCAACATTCCGCCAAAGCCAAAGGCGAGAGCATTCCAGATGACACTAGAAGCTACTAAAGATGAAGCTGATGTCGCTTCAGGTACCTTTCTCGTTAACGAATTGCCTGCTCAAATTTTATTTGATTCTGGAGCCAACTACTCCTTTATATCGCATGAATTTGCTAGAAAACTAGCTTTGCCTGTTGATAGACTAGATAATGTCTTATTAGTCGAAGTTGTTAGTGGCAAGTTTGTACCTGTTAGCCATCGTATGAAAAACATCTTAATTGATCTGAATGGGAATAAGTTCCACGAGGAATTATTGCCTATCGAACTTAATGGTTTCGATATCATGCTTGGAATGGATTGGCTTAGCGCCAATGATGCCGAAATTTTATGCAAGAAGAAGATAGTTAAAGTGAACCCGCCTGGGAAAGATTCGTTTATGGTGTATGGGGACAAACGCAGAGTAAATTATGGAATCATTTCCCTAATGAAAGCCAGAAAATGTTTGACCAAAGGGTGTACATCATACTTAGCATTCGTGATCGATGCTAAGAAGGAAAAGAAGGTGATGCAGAATATTCCTGTTGTGTGTGATTATCCGGAAGTATTTCCCGAAGATCTTCCTGGATTACCGCCTGATAGACAAGTGGAGTTTAGAACAGACTTGTTGCCAGGGACAACGACAATAGCAAAAGCACCTTATCGATTAGCACCGACGGAGATGAAGGAGCTGATGATGCAACTTCAGGAGTTATTGGATAAAGGTTTCATTAGACCTAGTTCATCGCCCTGGGGAGCTCCGGTGTTATTTGTGAAGAAGAAAGATGGAAGTATGAGAATGTGCATCGATTACAGAGAGCTGAACAACGCAACAATAAAGAATAGATATCCGTTGCCAAGGATTGATGACCTGTTTGATCAATTGCAAGGTTCGCGCTATTTCTCGAAGATCGACCTAAGGTCAGGATATCATCAGCTGAAAGTAAGAGAGCAGGATATATAGAAGACTGCATTCAGAACCCGGTATGGACACTACAAGTTTTTGGTTATGTCGTTTGGACTAACCAATGCTCCAGCGACATTCATGGATTTAATGAACAGAGTTTGTAATCCGTTCCTAGATAAATATGTGATAGTGTTCATAGATGACATTCTGATTTATTCGAAAAGCCAAGAGTAGCATGGCAGACACTTGCGAGAAGTGTTAAAAGTCTTGAAGAAGGAGAAGCTGTATGCAAAGTTCTCCAAATGTGATTTTTGGATTCGTGAAGTCCAATTCTTGGGTCACGTGGTCAACCAAGAAGGGATAATGGTTGATCCAGCGAAGATCGAAGCTGTGATGAAATGGGAACGACCGAAAAGTCTCACGGAGATCCGAAGCTTTTTGGGATTAGCCGGATATTACCAAAGGTTTATCCAAGGCTTTTCTTCGATCGCTAGTCCATTGGCAGCATTGACCCACAAAGGAGCTACTTATGCTTGGAGTGATAAGCATAAAGAAGCATTCGAGAAGCTAAAGAAGAAGCTATGCGAGGCACCGATACTTTCTCTACTCGATGGAGTTGAAGACTTCGCTGTTTATAGCGATGCGTCTGGGGTTGGATTGGTTTGTGTTCTGACCCAAAGAGAAAAGGTGATAGCATATGCGTCTCGACAGCTGAAGGAGCATGAAAAGAACTACCCGACTCATGATTTGGAGTTGACAGCGGTAGTTTTCGCTCTGAAAATATGGAGGCATTACCTCTATGGCACGAAGTGCAAACTTTTTACTGATCATAAGAGTCTCCAATATCTCTTTAATCAGAAGGAATTGAATATGAGGCAACGACGCTGGCTAGAGTTACTCAAGGACTACGACTGTGAGATACTTTACCATCCCGGTAAAGCTAATGTTGTTGCTGATGCTCTCAGTCGGAAAGTCAATCTTGAAAGGAAAAGGCCAAGAGCGTTGAGAATTGAAGTTTTCTCGACTATTTTGGAAAGTATAAAGAAAGCTCAAAGCGAAGCTTCTGAGAAGAATGACCGAAAGGAGGAACGTTTGGGCAAAACGTTGGTGTTCGGTGTAAACAGTCATGGACTGAAGGTGTTCCAAGATCGGATTTGGATACCTAAGACAGGAGGAGTCAGAGATCTTCTGATGGAAGAAGCTCACAAAACCATGTACTCGATTCATCTCGGTAGCACTAAAATGTATAGGGACCTGAAACCCTACTACTGGTGGCCGACGATGAAGCTTGATGTTGCAAAGTATGTGGCTGAGTGTGTGACTTGTGCGAGAGTAAAGACACAACATTAGAAACCGTACGGGAGTTTAGAACCTTTGCCTGTGCCTATGGGTAAGTGGGAAGACATTGCTATGGATTTTGTCACTAAACTGCCCAGAACAAAGAATGGTCACGACATGATTTGGGTGGTCGTTGATCGATTCACTAAGAGTGCGCATTTCATAGCAGCCAAGGAGAAATGGTCTATGGAAAAGCTTGCAAATTCTTACGTGAAGGAGATTGTGAGGCTTCACGGTGTTCCGTTAACGATTGTGTCAGATCGTGATAGTCGTTTCACCTCAAGGTTTTGGAAAAGTCTACAAGAGGAATTGGGTACCAAATTGTGTTTAAGTACAGCTTACCATCTGCAGACTGATGGTCAGAGTGAAAGAACGATACAAACACTTGAAGATATGCTGAGAGCATGTACCTTGGAATTCCTAGGTAATTGGGATGAACATTTACCTTTGGTAGAATTTTCCTACAATAATAGTTTCCACTCGAGCATTAAGATGGCACCTTACCAAGCTTTGTATGGACAGAAGTGTCGTACGCCGTCTTGTTGGCTTGAGGCTGGGGAAAAGCAGTTTATGGGACCAGAGATGGTTCATCAAACTGCTGAAAAGTTGAAAATAATTAGGGAAAGAATGTTAGTAGCTCAAGATCGTCAAAATAGCTATGCTGACAAAAAGCGAAGACCAATGACTTTTGAAATTGGAGATTCGGTTTTGCTTAAAGTCTCGCCGTGGAAGGGACTTATAAGATTTGGTAAAAGGGGAAAGTTGAGTCCAAGGTTTATTTGGACCGTTTAAAGTTCTTCAGAGGATTAGGAACCAAGCTTACAAGCTCGAACTACCAGAAGAACTGAATGGAATTCATAACACTTTTCATGTGTGTTATTTGAGGAAGTTCACGGGGGAAGTTCCTGGCATAATTCCAATTTCTGAATTGAGAATTAATGAGAACAAAAGGTTTATTGAAGAACCAGAGGAAATTGTTGACCGAAAGACTAAGAAGTTGCGACACAAAATGGTTGAGTTAGTGCTTGTCCGATGGAAACACACGAATGGGCCGAATCTCACCTGGGGAACGGAGAGTGACATGATGGGTTGCTATCCACAGTTGTTTGTTGATGTGTGATTCTGGGGACGAAATCATTCTAAGGTGGAGAGAATTGTAACGCCTGTGTTTCTGGGCCTGTCATTAATGTTGATATAATAGTCTAGGTTAACCTTTGTAACCCGTTTTGAAATAATAGAAGGGTATTATTTGAGTATTATGTGTTTTGTGCTTAATTGCTTAATTATGTGGTTTGATTAATTAAGAATAAAAATAAGCGTCAAAATTTAAGTGTAAAATAAACTTCATATCTTTGGATAATGTTGTAGTAGTTGAAACGAGGTTTCCGAATATATATAGAACGCCCAAATCTGACTTCGTATGAGGAAGTTATGATTTATCGAAGTTTCGGCTTAGCGGTATGCAACCTGAAATACTCGATTTGAGATCGAGCGGTTTTTAGCCGAAGCAATCTAAACGAGGATCGAAGGTCTCGTTGTTGGTATCGAAGCGATGAAAAGTTAGGCGAGAACGGACGTCAAACGAAGAAGTTATGAATTTATAACGAAGTTTTTCTGTCCCGACTTATTAAAAATAAATAATAAAAATAAAGTCAAAATTAGCCGACGGAGTCTAAACAAAAGTTGTAGAGCGTAGTTTCACCTACGCGTGAATATAAAGAACGTCGAAAACGGATTTCGTATGAAGAAGATATGAATTTTCGAAGTTTATTAAATAATTAATAATTAAATTTAATTATTAAATCTGGCATTATCCGAAGAGGAGTCATCGGACTCATCCGAAGTACGCCCAGCGTACTAGCGTACGCTCCGCGTACAGCGAAGCATGACACGCCTCGCACTCGAGTTCTTTGGATACGTAAGCATTGAAGATTCTGAGGCAGTACGCCCCACGTACTCCGAGGCTCCAACCTCTTATAAATAGGATGCGAGGGCAGCCGACTCCTTTGCTATTTTTCTCTCTTCTCTCTCCCGTTTTGCATCGATTTGCGTGCCAGAAATATCCCAAAGCCCCTGTATTATTCCCGAGTCCCGAAGCAAGATCTGAAGCCCCGAGAATCCCGAAGAGCGTGATTCCCGAGCCGAAGCTCTGCCCGCGAGAAGTTCGATTTTTGTAGTGATCTTCCAGATCTGCTGAGGATTACTACTTCTGCAAGCCGTAGTGCTGTTTGATTGTCTTCTGATCAAGTGAGTGTATACTACCTTTCATAAACACGATAATAATACAAGTATGGTTTGAGTGTATTAAGTATATTGTTGTTTATGTGTATAATTTTGTTGTTATTAGTGTGAATGTATATTCATTCTCTTCTATCTCATAGATCTGATTTACTTTCTATGAAATACGTGTTATGTGGGTGTGCCTCATCTGTTATGTGGAATATGTATTGAATGAAAATGATATACAGGTTTTAAACTATGTATGAAAATATATATTTTTATCTACTAATATGTTGGGTAGATAGTTGGTGTGTAATAAACAGATGAGAGGCCTCGATGTTGTTGTTGTTGTTGATCTTGTTATTCAGCAGAGTTTTTGGGGATGTTGTGAACGATGTGTTCACCGGTGTACTCTATCCCCCTCATGGTTGCCTTTAGGATATCTATTGTTGAGGAAACCCCTTAGCAGTAATGTCCGTCCCGATGAAAATCCTAGATTAGGTCCCTTGAGATAGATGTTATTTTAGGGACGTAAAGTAAGGATAACGGGAATGGGTAATCGGGATAGTGATTGGTTGGTGAAATTAAATATAATTTATTTATTGTTGGTTGAAAACCCTATATGCTCACCAGGCTCCCAAGCCTGACCCACTCAGTTTTATTTGTATTACAGGAAGTGGCGCAAGGGCGTAAGATGGATGAATCATCGAGTTGTTTTGTTTACAAGTCTGTATATGTATATATTTGTTGAATGACTTGTAATGTTATCGTTTATGCTTTATGGTCTGTATCGGAACATGGCATCCCGAGTTTTGATTATATAATGAAAATGCATCTCTTGATGAAATTCTTTGATAAATATTATTTTATCACGTTTTGTTTTGGGAAAAAAATTTCGCAACTCTTTTAAATCAAAAGGATTTACTCTGAAATTATTTAAAAAGCATAAATGAAATCGGTCTTTTCTGGCCGAGATTTTGGGGATGTCACACAGACGAAGAGGTCATGGGACAATGCTTTGTGTCGAAGTCTGTTGATAAGTCTCCAATGACAACTAAGGTACGTAATATCCTTCAATCTTTCAATATTCCTTTGAGTGCATATGATTCTGAAATTGTTGCTTTTGATGATACTGTTGCTTATTTTGATAATTTGGTTGTTTCTACTAGCAATGAGGCTAAGAAATTAAACAATCAGTTGTTAGAGTCTCAGAAGAAGTTAGATTTGAAATTTGTCAAGATAGAATGTTTAGAATTGCAAATAACAAACATTATGTGTGATAGAGATGCGTTGTCTAGTGATGTAAAACTCTTATTAGCTCAATGAAATATCTACTTCAATTCTACTAAACGTTTGTATGACAAGTTAACTTCATTGCATCAATTGTGTAAAATTAGCAAGGAACAACATAGGAAGTTATTACCTTTTCTAGCATATGAGAGAGCGAAGGTTGATAATATTTCGTATGATTGTGAGAAAAATATTGTTGAGTTTGACAAAATTTCTGATGATAGATATACTTATGGAATTGTCAAAATTGATGAATGTATTGATTCAAATGAATTAATTAACATTGTGAATGATACTTCAAAAAAATCCGAACAAATCAAAATTTTGAAAAAGACTGAGAATTCAACATCCAATACTCAATCTAATTTTTCCGATATTGAAGATAACTCTAACAATATTAGCAAAATTAGTGATATTGAGGATGTTGATTGTTCTCAGTTGTCTGTCATTAATGTTGGATCGAAATCTAAAGGAAAAGAAAAACATAAGGATTTGATGGTTAAGATTGACACTGACAAACCTTCAACTTCGAAAGTTTGTGATCCTGAGTTTGTAGATATCCGAGACAGTCAAACGGATAGTAGTGATGAAGATGATTCGCACAAAAAGGTCTCATCAAACAAAGATTCGAAAGAAAATGAAATTCCACGTATGGTTGTTGATCAAGTGTTTGAGAACACTGAAAATTTCGACAAAGTGTTATCTGAAAAAGGAGCCCATTATCTGGAAACAAATCAAGTGGTGTATCCGAATTTCAAGTGTACTGATGATGTAGTTTTCCCAAATCAAGTGTTTGTTACTACTGGAAATGTTAAGAACATTAAACCAGAATTGACCAAAATTGTTGAAGATGACAACAAGCAAACAACAGACAAATGATTCTTTTCAAATCAAAGCACTATCGAAAATAACCTAACACAAAAGCCGTATGTTTTTCAAAGAAAAAAACCACAACGCAAATGGGTTGAAAAGTCGAAAATTGTGCAAGAAGTTACAAAAGAGGTTATTGTGAAAAATGAAACTGTTGTCAGATTCAATTCCAAAGAATTTAAAAAACAAATTGACAAGTTTTCAAAAGAAAATTCAATTTCAAAAAGACAAGCTCGAAAGAAGATTTTTTTGGCAAACCATAGAGTTAGAAAAGAAACAAAACGGTTTGACATTAAAAACAACTGCAAACAAAAAGACTAAATCTATTGAGAATAAGTCTTCATATTCAACAATTCATTCAGGTCAAAAGAAAAATCCCGCTCAATCAAATAAAACTAGATCTGAATTTCAACCAAAAACGAGTTCTTCGAAAGTTTCAAACTCATCATTTTCTAAATATAACAAAAATACCTCAAAAAGTGTTCAAAATCAACTATCACCACAACAATTTTCTTCTAATTACCAAACAAGGTTTTCTCAAAAACAAAAATCTCAAAATCAGTTTTCTCAAAATAAAAGTGTTGGAAACAAAGATGGAAGTCGATACGCTATGGCATTTCGACCTAAATGAAATGTTGATTTCGTCCCACAAAAACCTATTTTTCTAAATCCTACGGGCAAACAAACCTTAAAAGTTTCATATACAAAAGGGTTGTCTCATGACAAAAACATCGATCATTGGCTTGAAGGAAAAGGACGAATGTATCAATCAAGGAAATATTCTCAACAACAAATTCACGAAGCCTATGAAATATGTGAATACTTCGTCAACGAAGGCATTTGTCAGTGACAATCCCAAACTAACAAAAACTTATGTTTCTGTTCCTTTACCTAGTGATGTGGACTAAATTGATAATCTCCAAACGAAAGTATGTGATTGGGTTAAAAGTTCTGCATTTCTTTCTATTTTCAAAACTAATTTCCAAGGACCCAAACAGCCTTGGTGTAACGCCCGGGTTTCAGGGCTAAGCATTTTTAGTCAATGTAATAGTCTAGGTCAACTATTGTAACTCTTTTTGAAGTAATAAAGATGAAATATTTGAGTATTATGTGAATTATGTGAATTTTTATGCTTATTATGTACTTATAAATATTTAATAAATAAAAGATAAAAATAAGCGTCAAAATTAAAGTGTGAGATAAGCCCCATATCTTTACATAAAGTTGTAGTGTTCGAAACAAAGATTCCGGGGATATAAAGAACGCTGAAATTCGAGTTATAACGAAGAAGTTATGACCCGACGAAGTTTCGCGACAAAACCGGCAGGATACCGGGAAGCGTAAAAAGTGAACTAACGATAGAGCGACATTTAGCCTTAGCGCTCTAAACAAAAGTCATAGAATATGTTAAACTAAGAACATCGATAAAAAGAACGCCCAAATTTGACTTCGTATGAAGAAGTTATGATTTTTCGTAGTTTCGGATTAGCAGTGTACAGCCCGAAATTCGAATATTAGATCGAGCAGTTTTTAGCCGACACGACCTGAACGAGAATCGAATATCTCGTTAAGAGTAGCGTAACGAGAAAAAGATGGGCGAAAACGGACGTCGGATGAAGAAGTTATGAAGATTTAACGGTCCAATCCTGTCCCGGCCTGTTAATAATATAAAATTTAAAATCAAGTCAAAATTAGCCAACGGAGTCTAAACGAAAGTCGTAGAGTACGTTCCCACCTTCGCGTGGATATAAAGAACGTCGAAAACGAAGCTCGTATACATTTTTAGAAGTCGAGAATGCAATTTGCGAAATCTGTTGCTCGATCGATGACGTGGCTCAATCCTAACCGTCGCTTGCTGATCACGACTCGCTACAGATGAAGGACACGTCGCCTGGCATTTGCATTACGCCCAGCGTCTGGAACCGGGTACGCCCAACATACTTCGCTCTTGTGTGGTCCGAGAAGCAAACACGTAGCCCCATCCGAAGAGCACCACCTGTCCACCTTATCCGAAGCTACGCCCCACGTAGAGTAGAGCTTCTGAACGCCCAGCGTAGCGAGGCCTCTCGGCCTATAAAAAGGAACCGAGGGCAGCCTCATTTCTTGCACCTTTCCACCTTCTTTCTCTAACTAGTTTCTCTCTCTAGCCTACCCTAACCCCCTAAAACACTAGGTAAACCCCCTAGCACCCTAAGGAAGCCACGAGGCTCCCGGAGTCCCGAGAAAAAGTGTCTTTTGGTTTCGAAACGCTGCTCCAAATAAAGCCTGGTTTTCTTTAAAATCCGCTGTAAGTGAGCTACGCTTACGCAACTTTTAATATAACTTTCAAATAATTATAGTAATGTTATTAGGTCTTTAAAATAATTATTTGGGCTATTATTACTGGTTATCGTTAGACTAAACCCTAGTGGTATTGGTACTAGGTTCTATCAAAGGAAAATTGTTTTGAGAGTATCGAAGCGCTGTCCGAGTGCTGAGTCACCACCTTTCAAGTGAGTGCATAGTTAGTTTCAGCTTACACATAGATATGAAGTATTTTATATAAATTACGTGCTATGTGTGCATATTATCTGAATACTTGCTATCTATGCTGGATGAACATTTTTATACATGTTTTCAATGATTTAAACTATATATGTATTTTATATCTACGAAAAATGTTGGGGTAAAACATGGGTAGATGTATTAGTTGCTATGTGATAAAATGAAATAATGAGAGGCCTCGTTATAGATGTTATTGATGATCCAGTCATCTAGCGGAGTATAGATGACGACCTCGGACTATTCTAGACAGTCCAGTGGAACACTAACAGGCTCGCAACCAGTAGGTGTTTATTTGAACTGTGTGTTTATTTGAGCTGTGTGCTCACCAGGTGTACTCCATCCCCCACATGGTTGCCTTTAGGACATTTATTGCCGAGGAATCCCCTTAGCAGTAGTGTCCATCCCGATGATGATCCTTAGGCTAGGTCTCTTATGATAGGTGTTTAGGGATGTAAAGTGAGGATAACGGGAACGGGTAATCGGGTTATTGTTGATTGATGAAATTAATAAACTTATTTATTGTGGGTTGAAAACCCAATGTGATCCACAGGCTCCCAAGCCTGACTCTCTTAGTTTCTTGTATTACAGGTAGTGGCGCATGAACATAGATGTGATGTCTTGGGATGAGAGATTAATGGATTTTAGGCCTGTAAATACGGAATAATTTAGTAAGGCCTATGTTGTATTGTTTATGCTTATGATATGTATCAAACATGACATCTCGAGTCTTTTTAATGAAATACATTTCTACGGAAATGCTTTTGATAAATCTTTATCATATTTTGTTTTGGGACAAATTCCGCAACACTTTTATTTCAAATATTACTCTGATTTGTAAACAAATCATAAACAAAATCGGTCTTTTCTGGCCGTGAAAATGGGGATGTCACAGTTGGTATCAGAGCATTAGTTTAAGCGAACTAGGAATTTGTAGGATTTCTGGACTTAAACTTAGAATGCTAAGCGATGATTATGAGGTGTGAGCACTAGCTTATTTTAGGAATTTTGCCTAAAATACTTTTATGTGCTAAATGCTTTGTGCCTAACATGCTAATATTTGTTCGGATCTATGGTCTGTTGCCGACCGGATCTTGAAACCTTATGTGTTTAGGATTCTAAACGTACGACTACGATATTAGAACTAGCATGTAAACGTTTTGGAGAGATAAGGATGATTTGAACATCAGTCCTAAATAAAGATCTAAATTCACCTTATTCGGTGTATAGATCAAGATGGCAAGGACCCATAGCGGAAACGTGAATGCAAATGGGAACAGAAACCAACCCCCAGTGATTGAGCAAATACCAGTTGTGGAAGCTGTTGCTGAGCCAATAACAATGGCCGGAGTGCAAGCGATGATCCAAGCGATGTTGGATCGTCAAATGGAGGAAACCATACGTTTGCTCCAGTAAAATCGAGAGGAAGCAACTATTCAGATCGAACAGCCCGAGTTGAACGAAGGGCAGACTGAGGAGGGAGACTATAGTGGAACTGTTGGTCAAGTCAACCCACCAATAGCAGCAAAACAACCAAGATGACGGAGTCGAGAGAAATGGATGCAAGTACAAGGATTTTCTGACTTGCAAGCCATCGACTTTCATGGGAAAGGAAGATCCGATCGGGGTCATGGATTGGATCTTGGAGATGGAGTTAGCCTTCATGACGTGCGGTTGCAGAGGAAAACTACAGACCACGTTTACAGTGCGTCAGTTTCGAGGAGGCGCTGTATGTTGGTGGAATACCTTGGGGAAGACTTTAAGCCCTAACGAGCCCAACATGGGCAAAATTTCTGGTGCAATTCAAACAAAAGTACTGCTCAGCTCAAAACCTGCTCGAGCTAGAGAACCAGTTTCTAACCCTGAAGAAGGGAAGCATGTCAATTGATGAATACATGAACAACTTCACAGAAAAGATGGAGTTTGCCTTGCGTCTTGTTCCGGATGAGCTGACAAAGGTCGACAAGTACGCTAAGGGACTCCCATGGGAGTATGCAGTGCCAGTGCGTCAGGCACCTACTCTTGAGGCAGCTATCTAGGCTGCCAAGTCTGTGGAGGATATGATTAAGGGAAGAGCTGCCAGTAAAGTTGAGGTTGGCAAGAAGAGGAAATTTGAAGGGTCTGCTAAACCCAACAAAAAGAAGAGCAAGTTCGGTTCAAAGAAGCTTGGGGGAGGAGGAAATGAATTGAAATGGTGCGAGAAGTGCAAGAAGAAGCACTCGGGAAAATGTAGCGAGGAAGTAACCTGCTACAAGTGTGGGAGAACGGGGCACTATGCCAATGAGTGCACCATCAACAAGAGGGTGTGCTACAAGTGTCGTGAAGAAAGGCATATTGCTAAGGATTGCCCAAAGAAGAAAGATGCGGGAAGGCCCAACATTCCACCAAAGCCGAAGGCGAGAGCATTGCAGATGACGCTCGAGGCTGCGAAGGAGGCAACAGACGTTGCTTCAGGTACCTTTCTTGTAAATGGTTTGACTGCCAATATACTATTTGATTCCGGAGCCAACTACTCCTTTGTGTCGTGTAAATTTGGTGGGAAATTAGCATTGCCTGTAGAAAAACTTGATAATGTCCTTATTGTAGAAGTTGCCAGTGGCAAGTTCGTACCTGTTAGTAATCGTATTAAGAACGTGGTCATCGACCTAAATGGAAACGAATTCCACGAAGAGCTATTACCCATAAAGTTAAACGGTTTCGACATCATTTTGGGTATGGATTGGCTTAGCGCCAACGATGTTCAGATTCAATGCCAAAAGAAGATAGTAAGGGTAAACCCACCCGGAAAGGAATCATTTATGGTGTATGGGGATAAACGCAGAGTGAATTCTGGAATCATCTCCCTGATGAAAACTAGGAAATGTTTATCCAAACGATGTGCATCATACTTGGCATTCGTAATCGATGCTAAGAAGGAGAAGAAAGAGGTGCAGAATATACCGGTTGTGTGATTATCCGGAAGTCTATACCGAAGATCTTCCCGAATTACCACCTGATAGACAAGTGGAGTTTCGGATAGATTTGTTACCAGGTACAACACCAATAGCAAAAGCACCTTACCGATTAGCACCGACGGAGATGAAGGAGCTTATGACGCAACTTCAGGAGCTGTTGGACAACGGTTTTATTCGACCTAGTTCATCACCCTGGGAAGCTCCGGTGTTATTCGTGAAGAAGAAGGACGGAAGCATGAGGATGTGCATAGACTACCGAGAGATGAATAAGGCAACGGTGATGAACAAGTATCCATTGCCGAGGATTGATGACATATTCGATCAGATGCAAGGTTCGAGCTACTTCTTAAAGATCGATCTTAGGTCAGGATATCATCAGCTGAAGGTGAGAGAGCAGGATATTGAAAAGACTGCATTCAGAACTCAATATGGACACTACGATTTCTTCGTTATGTCATTTGGACTAACCAATGCTCCTGCAGCATTCATGGATTTGATGAATAGGGTTTGTAAACCATTCCTCGATAAATCTATGATAGTGTTCATCGACGACATTCTGATCTACTCAAAAAGCCAAGAGGAGCATGGCAAGCATCTACGGGAAGTGTTGGAAGTGTTAAAGAAGGAGAAGCTTTACGCTAAGTTCTCCAAATGCGACTTTTGGATACGAGAAGTCCAATTCTTGGGTCATGTGGTTAACCAAGAAGGGATAATGGTTGACCCAGCAAAAATCGAAGCTGTAATAAAGTGGGAACGTCCAAAGAGTCCCACGGAGATTCGAAGCTTTCTAGGATTAGCCGGATATTATCGACGATTTATCCAAGGATTTTCTTCGATAGCTGCTCCATTGACAGCTTTGACTCACAAAGGAGCTACGTATACATGGAGTGAGAAACACGATGAGGAATTCGAGAAGCTTAAGTGAAGCACCGATACTTTCTCTACCAGATGGAGTTGAAGACTTTGCGGTTTACAGTGACGCATCTGGAGTCGGGTTGGGTAGTGTTCTGACCCAAAGAGAAAAGGTGATAGCATACGCCTCTCGACAATTGAAAGAGCACGAAAAGAACTACCCCGCTCACGATTTGGAGTTGGCAGCAGTGGTTTTTGCCTTAAATATATGGAGGCACAACCTCTACGGCACGAAGTGCAAGTTGTTCACAGATCATAAGAGTCTCCAGTATCTCTTTAATCAGAAGGAGTTGAACATGAGGCAACGACGCTGGCTAGAGCTACTCAAGGACTACGACTGTGAGATACTTTACCACCCAGGTAAAGAAAATGTTGTTGCTGATGCTCTCAGTCGGAAAGTCAACCTTGAAAGGAAAAGGCTAAGAGCGTTGAGAATCGAAGTCGTCTCGACAATTGTGGAAAGTATCAGGAAAGCCCAAGAAGAAGCTTTAGAGAAGAATGACCGAAAGGAAAAACGATGAAGCTCGATGTTGCGAAGTATGTGGCCGAGTGTGTAACTTGTGCAAGGGTTAAGGCACAACATCAGAAACCGTATGTGAGTTTAGAACCTTTACCTATACCCATGGGTAAATGGGAAGACATTACCATGGATTTTGTGACTAAACTGCCCAGGAAAAAGAGCGGTCATGACATGATTTGGGTGGTCGTGGATCATTTCACCAAGAGTGCACACTTCATAGCAGCCAACGAGAAGTGGTCTATGGATAAGCTCTCAAATGCTTACGTGAAGGATATTGTAAGACTTCACGGTGTTCCTCTTACAATTATATCTGATCGTGATAGTCGTTTCACGTCACGGTTTTGGAGGAGTCTACAAGAGCAGTTGGGTACAAAGTTATGTTTGAGTACAGCTTACCATCCGCAAACTGATGGCCAGAGCGAAAGAACGATTCAAACACTGGAGGATATGCTGAGAGCATGTACCCTTGAGTTCCAAGGGAACTGGGACGAGGACTTACCTCTAGTAGAATTCTTCTACAACAACATTTTTCACTCGAGCATCAAGATGACACCTTATCAAGCCTTGTATGGACGGAAGTGTCGTACGCCGTCTTGTTGGCTTGAAGCCGGAGAGAAGCGCTACGATGACAAGAAAAGACAACTAATGACTTTTGAAGTTGGGGATTCCGTTTTGCTTAAAGTCTCACCGTGGAAGAGACTTATAAGATTCGGGAAACGAGGGAATTTGAGTCCAAGGTTTATTGGACTGTTCAAAGTTCTTCAGAAGATTGGGAACCAAGCTTACAAGCTGGAGTTGCCCGAAGAACTCGATGGTATTTATAACACCTTCCATGTGTGTTATCTGGGGAAATTCACGGGAGAAGTTCCCAACATAATTCAAATCTCAGAGTTAACGATGGATGTGAATAAAAGGCTGATCGAAGAGCCTGAGGCAATTGTTGACCGTAAAACTAAGAAGTTACAACGCAAGATGGTCGACTTAGTGCTAGTCTAATGGAAAAATTCGAATGGGCCGAATCTCACTTGGGAAATAGAGGATGACATGATGAGTCGCTATCCACATCTGTTTGCCGATGCATGATTCCGGGACGGAATCATCCTAAGGGGGAGAGACTTGTAACGCCCGGGTTTCAGGGCTAAGCATTTTTAGTCAATGTAATAGTCTAGGTCAACTATTGTAACTCTTTTTGAAGTAATAAAGATGAAATATTTGAGTATTATGTGAATTATGTGAATTTTTATGCTTATTATGTACTTATAAATATTTAATAAATAAAAGATAAAAATAAGCGTCAAAATTAAACTGTGAGATAAGCCCGATATCTTTACATAAAGTTGTAGTGGTCGAAACAAGGATTTCAGGGATATAAAGAACGCCGAAATCCGAGTTATAACGAAGAAGTTATGACCAGATGAAGTTTCGCGACAAAACCGGCACAATACCGAGAAGCGTATAAAGTGAATTTACGATAGAGCGATATTTAGCCTTAGAGCTCTAAACAAAAGTCATAGAATATGTTAAACTAAGAACATCGATAAAAAAAACGCCCAAATCTGACTTCGTATGAAGAAGTTATGATTTTTCGTAGTTTCGGATTAGCGGTGTACAGCGCGAAATTCGAATATTAGATCGAGCGGTTTTTAGCCGACACGATCTGAAAGAGAATTGAATATCTCGTTAAGAGTAGCGTAACAAGAAAAAGATGGGCGAAAACAGACGTCGGATGAAGAAGTTATGAAGATTTAACGGACCAATCCTATCCCGGCCTGTTAATAATATAAAATTTAAAATTGATTCAAAATTAGCCGACGGAGTCTAAACGAAAGTCGTAGAGTACATTCCCACCTTCACGTGGATATAAAGAATGTCGAAAACGAAGCTCGTAAGCGAAAGTTATGATTTTTAGAAGTCGAGAATGCAATTTGCGAAATCTGTGGCTCGATCGATGACGTGGCTCAATCCTAACCGTCGCTTGCTGATCACGGCTCGCTTCGGATGAAGGACACGTCGCCTGGCCTTCGCATTATGCCCAGTGTCCGGAACCGGGTACGCCCAGCGTACTTCGGTCTTGTGTGGTCCGAGAAGCAAACATGTAGCCCCATTCGAAGAGCACCACAAGTCCGCCTTATCCGAAGCTACGCCCCGCGTAGAGCTTCTGAACGACCAGCGTAGTGAGGCCTCTCGGCCTATAAAAGGGAACCGAGGGCAGCCTCATTTCTTGCACCTTTCCACCTTCTTTCTCTCACTAGTTTCTCTCTCTAGCCTACCCTAACCCCCTAAAACCCTAGGTAAACCCCCTAGGACCCTAAGGAAGCCCTGAGGCTCCCGGAGTCCCGAGAAAAAGTGTCTTTCGGTTTCGAAACGCTGCTCCAAATAAAGCCTTGTTTTCTTTAAAATCTGTTGTAAGTGAGCTATGCTTACGCAACTTTTAAAATAACTTTCAAATAATTATAGTAATGTTATTAGGTCTTTACAATAATTATTTGGGCTATTATTATGAGTTATATTGAGTGTTATTTAATGCTTATATAATAATAATAATAATAATAATAATAATAATAATAATAATAGCTAGACTATTAATTAGTCACGGTTATCGTTAGACTAAACCCTAGTAGTATTGGTAGTAGGTTCTATCAAATGAAAATTGTTTTGAAAGTATCGAAGCGTTGTCCGAGTGCTGAGTCACCACCTTTCAAGTGAGTTCATAGTTACATTCAGCTTACACATAGATATGAAGTATTTAATATAAGTTACGTGCTATGTGTGCATATTATCTGAATACTTGCTATCTATGCTGGATGAACATTTTTATACATGTTTTCAATGATTTAAACTGTATATGTATTTTATATTTACGAAAAATGTTGGGGTAAAACATGGGTAGATGTATTAGTTGTTGTGTTATAAAATGAAATAATGAGAGGCCTCGTTATAGATGTTATTGATGATTCAGTCATCTAGCGGAGTATAGATTACAACCACGGACTATTCTAGACAGTCCAGTGGAACACTAGCAGGCTCGCAACCTGTAGGTGTTTATTTGAACTGTGTGCTCACCAGGTGTACTCCATCTCCCACATGGTTGCCTTTAGGACATTTATTTCCGAGTAATCCCCTTAGCGGTAGTGTCCATCCCGATGACGATCCTTAGGCTAGGTCCCTTATGATAGGTGTTTAGGGACGTAAAGTGAGGATAACGGGAACAGGTAATCGGGTTATAGTTGATTGATGAAATTAATAAACTTATTTATTGTGGGTTGAAAACCTTATGTGCTCACCAGGCTCTCAAGCCTGACCCACTCAGTTTCTTGTATTACAGGTAGTGGCGCATGAGCATAGATGTGATGTCTTGGGATGAGAGATTAATGGATTTTAGGCCTGTAAATACGGAATAATGTAGTAAGGCCTATGTTGTATTGTTTATGCTTATGATCTGTATCGAACATGACATCCCGAGTCTTTTTAATGAAATACATTTCTACGGAAATGCTTTTGATAAATCTTTATCATATTTTGTTTTGGGACAAATTCCGCAACAATTTTATTTAAAATATTACTCTGATTTTTAAACAAAGCATAAACAAAATCAGTCTTTTCTAGCCGTGAAAATGGGGATGTCACACTTGGGTACCTAAATTCTTTCATTGATCGTAGATACTATGTGACGAGCAATATGATGAGAAATGGTATATCGATAGTGGTTACTCACGTCACATGACAGGACGAAAGGAAAATCTGAGAGATTTTCGAAGATTGGAAAATGCAGGTGTTGTGAAGTTTGAAAACAATCACAAATGTCAAGTGAAAGGCTATGGGAAAGTAACGAATAGACAGTTTACTGTAAATCGTGTTGCTTATGTTAAAGGTCTGAAACATAATTTGATAATTTTTTCACAACTTGTTGTGGGCACTGGCAATCAAGTTGTGTTTAACGAAGAAGGGGGTGTTATCTCAAAGGTTAAAACCAACGAAATGTTGTTGAAGTCAAAAAGTTATGGGGATATGTTTACACTTGATCTAAAACTGATTGTTGGGAAACCTTCAGTTTGTTTACTTTCAAAAGCCACATCTAATGTTAGCTGGTTATGGCATCGTCGTTTATCACATTTAAAAATTCGCAATTTAAATAATTGGTACTTGATGATCTTGTTCGAGGATTACTAGTTTTAAAATTTGACAATGATACTTTATGTTTTCACACCCCGAAACCAGCGGCGGAATCGTTCCGGGGCGGAGGAGGTCATGTGTATTATTACAACAGTTGTATAGCAAGCATAGTAAACACAACCATTACATTAATATGAATATTTACATTGTTCAAAACTTGGTTTATACATATCAGTATATAATAAAGTAAAAGACGTGACTTCCAAAAATGCTCCGTGTTCTCCAAAAGTTGGCAGAAATACTTGTCTATGGTTGACCTGAGAATACAAGCAGTTTTAGAAATATCAGCATAAAGCTGGTGAGTTCATAAGCGGTTAATTTTGGTGAAAGAAAATGTTCCTTTGATTTTATGAAAAGTTGTTTTCCAAGAAAATCCCATATTTTCTTATAGAAGAAGTTTGATTATCCATTTGTTAAACAGCGTGTTTAACAAATGGTTGGTTATCGATCCGGAAAGGAAGTGTACAAGTATCTACCATACTTGTATCGTTAGGTGAAGTTTCCTTGAAAACTCTGTTACTGTCGATGAGATACATTAGTTTTAATACATACATAAAACTAATAAGTAGGTAGTGAACTAATTCCTAAGGATATTGTTGATACCCTCTAGTAATCAAAATAGTTATTACTTTGAGGTTAGTTCACTAGGTTCATTATTACCAAAAGTAAATCTCCATTATCTAAGTTGCGAGTTCCATAACCATACAATAAACTGGATATGGCATGTAACGGGGCCAATATCATTTTATGACTTTGTCACCCGTAGACCTGTCGGTCCCACTATAGCTAGCAGCAAGGTGCGGGGTAGTCAGTCCCGTATAGATCTATACACAATATTCATGTTCTCCCTCCAGGAGATTCTGATTACAGAGTTAGTCCTACACTTGCGTATTCCGGTGGAGTGTTACCAAGGACGTGTTTCCAATCTTAAGATTAATGAATTTACAAGTAATAATACAAAAAATCTTGTTTTATGGTTGGCATGAATCCTTAGTAAAATATAAAATATAACATTTTATGATGAGATTCACGAGTTTCCTTGCTTTAGTTTTGAAAACTAACTTTACAAGTTGATTTATTAATCGGTTGGTAATACAGTTTTTTGTGTTAAAAGCATACTGAACATGTAAACATTTCATACGAAATAATAGGTTTTAGTACAAGTTCCCTTGTACTTTTGCTTGTATTCCCCCTGAAAACGTGAAAACTCGGTAAAAAGGTGTAGGGGTATGAACTCACCTGCAGTGAGTGGAATGGATGGAAGTGTCTGGTAGGACGTTAGGTGTTAAGTGAGGACTTGAACACACCCACAGATCCTATGTAACATGAAGTGATACATAATGGTATCTAATTAGTTACTTAATCACTAATTAAGTAAGTACGGCACTTTAACGCATGAAAACACTTTGATTCATGAGCTAGGAGTGTTAGGAGTTGCATCTAAGGGGAGTATGGCCTCACTTTGGAGTTTACTCTTCAAATGGTAGCCCTTAAGGGTGTTTACGGTTCCGAGACCATTACCCCCATGATTTTATGGCTGTAAACTCATGGCAATGGTGTCATTGGGTGCTCAAAGGTCATAGACTACTCAAGGAATTATGCTAGACTCGAATCAAGGGCTATGGAAGTGATTGGGGCTTGAAATGGACCTTATTTGGAGTTTACGGTTTTTGAATCCCTCCTTGGGGAGTTTACTGCCGTAAACTCATGTTTGTCCCTTCCTTGTGTGTTTTGGTGCAACTAGGTTAAGCATGCAACGTCCTAGCCACTCATACAGGCCATAGAAGGTGTTGAGGGCATTTTAACACCCTTAAAAGGTGTTTACGGTTTCGGGAGGTTCCCCAACCGTAAATTCATGTTTACTCCTCTCATGTCATGTTTTGGGGTTCTTAGATCATTCATGCAAGTTCCTAGTTCATTAGCCAAGCATTGGAAGGATTTTGGGGCATCAAAACCACCTTTTAGGGTGTTTACGGTTTTGGGAGGCTCCAAACCGTAAACCCATGTTCTTGAGGTTTTTGGCTGTTTAATCCATAGATTTGCAAGTATGCTAAGCAAACAACTAGCTAGGAGGGGTTTACTTACTTTTGTGAAGCTTGAAGGAGTGTTTCTTGATCAAAACCCGAGATTGTAGAGAGAGAGTATAGAGAAAGTTTCTGGTGTGTGAAAAAGGTGGAAATGAAGACCACTCAACCCTTATATAGGGTTGAGTTTATGGCCTGGGTGGGGGTCCACCAAACACCAACAGTAAACGGGGTTTTTCGCATGATTTTTCGTTTTTCCGTCACGTATGAAATTACGACAATAACCCTAATTGATTTACTTAACTCAAGAAGTTAACAAAAAACTTTTAATAAAAGTAAATTTTTATTAACAGAAGTGGGTTACAGTGACGGAATAAATTTCGGGTTGTCACATATGTGTAGCTTGCGAACAAGGGAAACAACATAGGAAAGGACATCCAATTGTGATAGATTCGAAAATTGTGGAACCATTGGAACTTCTTCACATTGACCTTTGTGGACCATCAACTGTTGAAACTCTCAACAAGAAACGGTGCATTTTGATTATTGTTGATGATTTTTCATGATTTACTTGGGTATATTTTCCCACGTTCAAATCTGAGGTTGCTCAAACAATGGTTGATTTTATCAAGAAAATAGAGATGAGTTTGAAGAAAAATGTTCGAAAGATAAAAAGTGATAATGGGTCTGAGTTTAAGAACAACGTGTTGGATTCGTACTTAACAGAAAAAGGAATTTCGCATAATTTCTCTTCGCCCTATACACCTCAGCTAAATGGTGTGGTTGAAAGACGAAACAGGTCACTTTTTGAAGCAGCAAGAACAATGTTGACATATGCTAATCTTCCTCAATATCTGTGGGCTGAAACAGTTTCGACAACATGTTTCACTCAAAATCGATCTTTTATTCATCGTCGATTTAATACAACTTTGTATCATCAATAACCGAAAACCTAATGTCAAATTCTTTCATGTATTTGGTTGTAGGTGCTTCATAATGAATCTTAAAGATAACCTTTCGAAATTTCAAGCTAAGGCTGACGAAGGCATATTTTTAGGATATTCGCACAATTCGGTTGCATACAGAGTGTTAAATAAGCGAACACAAAAAGTCGAAGAGACACTCAATCTTACTTTTGATGATTATTATGTTAATCAAGTTGACAAGCAATTTCCACAAAAACCAATCATTAATGAAAACTGAAGAATTGATGCGGGCCCTAGTGTGGAGGATCGGGCCCTTGCGTTCCTAGAGGCCCACGATCGTGTGACTAAAGGGGATTCACGAAAATGGCCATAACTTTGGCTATGAATCTCCGTTTTGGGCCTACGACCAGTCAAATCGAAGCTTGGAGCAAGGAGCACGGCTAGATAAGTACCCAAAGGGGACTTACCCATTTTTGAGTCCATAAATCGCTTTCTAAATGGAGTTATGAGCAATTTTTGTTATTTTTCCTTAATTTTTGGGTTTTGTTTTTGGGTTTGTATTTGGCCCATGGACTTTTAGGGTTTCATTTTTATTTCTGCTTCTTATTTAACTGTTTTTGATGTAATTTGGATGGTCAATCATCAACTTTATGAACTTTTGATTTTCTCCCAAATTCTGTGTGTTAACCTAGATTTTGAAGCCAATCCCACGGTATTCGTAGAATCAACGTGGTTTTGAAGAGATTGTCCTGACTATTCTTTTAGAATCAACAGGTTCATTCTTGGTTATCTTTGTGTTGTTTTTTTTGCGCTGCATCAGTTGGTGTCAGAGCCGAATTCCTGGTTCAAAATGCCTCCGAGGAGAAACAGGACACCCGCTAATGTTCATGAGCAAGAACTAGAAGAACGTATTATGGCACGAATGGAGGAGAGGATGGATCAAATGGTTGACCAACTGACTGATAGGATGGTCGAACTGATGAATCGAGGAGGGCAAAGGTCTCGAGCACATTCTCAAGTGGAAGATGGTGAATTTGGGAACCCGTTCGGCGGCAGTGACGGTTCATATTCTGAAGATGATCTAGAAAGGCGGCCAAGGCGTGATCATAGAGGTGACAATAGGCGTTGGGAGGCCGGAATGAGAATTGATATCCCAGAATTCGACGGGGTCAGTTTTAATCCAGAGGGATTCATCGACTGGTTGGCTACTGTTGAGGAAGTTTTTGAGTTCAAAGAAGTCCCTGAAAACAAAAGAGTGTCATTGATTGCTACCAGGCTACGTGGTAGGGCATCTGCATGGTGGCAACAACTGAAACTGACACGAGACAGGCTCGGAAAGTCAAAGGTCGTGACTTGGAGGAAGATGAAGAAGTGTTTACGATCCAACTTCCTACCCCATAATTTTCAAAGGTTGATGTACCAACGGTTGCAAAATCTGAAGCAGGGTGCCAAATCAGTTGACGATTACACAACTGAGTTCTACCAATTGATTGCCCGAAACGATATCCAGGAGACAGAGGAACAACTCGTTGCTCGATATATTGGGGGTCTACGGGTCCAAATCATGGACTCTGTAAATATGTTTGACCCGGTATCTATTTCTGAAGCGCACCAACGGGCGTTGGCTTTTGAGAAACAAAGTTGTCGGGTGGGCGGTTCGTCTTCAACTGCCAATATTGGAGGAAATCTCGGGACGGGTGGTATGGTACCCCGTGTTGTGCCTAATCAACAAATACCGACATCTAACAGTGTTGGACCAAACCCTAGGACAACTATTAGTAGCAGCTTGAAGTGTTTTAGTTGTGTGGAGACAGGTCACCGACAATCAGAGTGCAAGAAGGTCGGAAAACGTCATTTGTTTGCTGAGCAAGATGATTGGCAAAATGATGATGCCGGTGAAAATTATGAAGATCCCCCTATGTATGACGAAGAGCATTAATGCGAGGAGGAAGTTGTAACTGGAGATGTGGGGGTAAATTTGGTGGTAAGGCGGTCTTGTTTTACACCAAAAGTTGTTGGTGGTGATTGGCTCAAACACAACATCTTTCAGTCGACATGTACTATTTTGGGAAAGGTTTGTACTTTTGTTATTGATTCAGGAAGTTGTGATAACCTTATATCTGAAGAAGCAGTTCAAAAGTTGGCTTTGAAAACAGAAAATCGCCCTAAGCCTTACAAGCTACAGTGGCTTAAGAAGGGTGGCGAGGTCACTGTATCTAAACGACCCCTTGTTCATTTTTCTGTTGGTACCACGTATAAAGATGATGTGTGGTGTGATGTGGTTGCTATGGATGCATGTCATTTGTTGTTGGGCAGACCTTGGGAGTATGATCGTAACATAGATCGTAACGGGCGGACTAACACTTACAGTTTCTTGTTTGGTGGTGTGAAGATAACATTGGTTCCCAGTAAGCCAAATGAGCCAGTTCCAAGAACTTCGGGTACTCTACTAACCCTTAATCAGTTTGAAGACGAGTTGGAGGCGGAAGGTGAAATTTGTATTGCTCGGGAAGGAAGTTGCTAAGGAGGTTGAAATTCCTGAGGCTATGGTCCCTCTGCTCAAGGAATTCGCTGATGTTTTCCCTAATGAATTACCTGATGGTTTGCCACCTTTACGTGACATCCAACATCATATTGATTTACAACCAGGAGCTCAGTTGCCTAATAGGCCACATTACAGAATGAGTCCCGGAGAGCATGAGGAGTTGCGACGACAGGTGGAGGATTTGATTTCAAAAGGCCATGTTCGAGAGAGCATGAGCCCGTGTGCTGTTCCTGCTTTGTTGACTCCTAAAAAGGATGGTACTTGGCGTATGTGTGTTGATAGTCGCGCCATCAACAAGATCACGGTGAGGTATAGATTTCCAATTCCTCGACTTGATGACCTACTTGACCAGATTAGTGGTGCCTCTATCTTTACGAAACTGGACTTGAAGAGCGGGTACTATCAGATTCGACTTAGGCCTGGGGATGAGTGGAAGACTGCCTTCAAGACTCGTGAAGGATTGTATGAGTGGTTGGTGATGCCTTTCGGTTTATCAAACGCTCCTAGTACATTTATGCGTGTGATGAACCAGTTGTTCAGGCCCTTTATTGGTAAATTTGTAGTCGTTTATTTTGATGACATACTTGTTTACAGTGCTACTTTTGGTGAGCATGTCAACCATGTGAGGCAGGTTTTGACTGTACTTCGACGGGATAGTTTGTACGCAGCTATGAAGAAATGTGTGTTTATGGTTCCTAAAGTCTTGTTCTTGGGGTACGTTGTTTCTGGGGAAGGAATACAGGTGGACGAGTCTAAAGTAGCAACTGTCAGACAATGGCCAAGTCCAACTACCATCACTGAATTTCGAAGCTTTCATGGCCTTGCTTCATTCTATAGGAGGTTTATTCCAAACTTTAGTTCTATTATGGCACCGGTGACTGATTGTATGAAAGGGAAGACCTTTACTTGGACCGAAGCAGCAGAATCAGCTTTCCAATTAGTAAAAGAGAAGCTTACTACATCACCGATTCTTGTATTGCCAGACTTTTCTCAAGTGTTTGAATTACACACGGATGCTTCCAAGGTTGGGATTGGAGCAGTTCTAAGTCAAGGAGGACGACCGGTTGCCTATTTTAGTGAGAAGTTAACGGGGCCAAAGTTGCGTTATAGCACTTACGATGTTGAGTTCTATGCAGTGGTCCAAGCTGTAAAGCATTGGCGCCATTATCTATTTCATAAGGAATTTGTTTTGTTCACAGATCATGATTCATTAAGACATATTCGCAGTCAAGATAAGGTGTCACACAAACATGGGAGGTGGATGTCGTTCTTGGAAAAATTCACTTTCGTGGTTAAACACAAGTCTGGGATGTCAAATCGGGTGGCTGATGCATTGAGTCGGAGGAGTAATTTGCTAGTTTCCATGAGGGTTGGTGTGCCGGGGATGGATGTCCTCATGGAGCAGCTAACGGTTGATCCTTATTTTTCTGTTGTTCTGCAGGGTATACAATCTGGACAGATGTCTGATTTTCTACTGCATGAAGGTTTTCTTTTCAAAGGCAATCAATTGTGCATCCCTGATTCAAGTCTCCGCCTTCAAATCATTAGGGAGCTGCATGGTGAAGGGCATGTCGGCCGAGATCACACTTTACAGTTGGTACAATCATCTTATTTTTGGCCTACAATGCGCAAAGAGGTGGATAGATATGTTAAACGGTGTCGAATCTGTCAGGTGTCAAAGGGCACATCTACCAATGCAGGACTCTATATGCCTTTGCCTGTTCCATCACAACCTTGGGTAGACATCAGTATGGATTTTGTGTTGGGTTTACCACGTACTCAACGGGGAAATGATTCAATATTTGTGGTTGTTGATCGTTTTTCTAAGATGGTGCACTTTATTCCATGCAAAAAGACGACGGATGCAGTTAATGTGGCCCAGTTATTCTTTTGAGACGTCTACCGTTTGCATGGATTACCATCTTCTATTGTATCAGATCGAGACACTAGGTTTTTGAGTCATTTTTGGCGTAGCCTATGGAAAATGGTGAACACTCAGCTCAATTTTAGTAGTGCATATCATCCTCAAACGGATGGCCAAACAGAGGTTGTCAATCGATCCCTTGGTAATATTTTGCGGTGTTTAGTGGGTGATCATGTGAAGACCTGGGATCAGAAGCTCTGTCAAGCTGAGTTTGCTCATAATCATGCTATCAACCGAAGTACTGGATATAGTCCATTCCAGGTGGTCTATTCTGTTCAGCCACGGGGACCACTTGATTTGATGTCACTGCCTGTTTCTAGGGTAGTTCCAAAGAAAGTGCAGGATTTTGTTGGAGGACTATATGATGTTCATAGGGCTGTTCATGACAACTTGGTCCGAGCTAACTCCAAGTACAAGCAAGATGCAGATAAAAAACGCATACAAGTTGATTTTGAAGTAGGTGACTTTGTTTGGGCTGTTTTGACTAAAGATCGTTTTTCGGTTGGTGAGTACAGCAAGCTATCAGCTAAGAAGATTGGACCAGTGGAGATTGTGGAGAAGATTAATTCCAATGCTTACCGTCTACAGTTGCCAAGCCACATTCGTTGTTCCAATGTATTCAATGTAAAGCATTTGCTTCCTTATTATGGGGATTCTTCTGATGATGACCATGGTGCACATTCGAGGTCGAATTTTGTCTACCCGGGAGGGGATGATGCGGGCCCTAGTGTGGAGGATCGGGCCCTTGCGTTCCTAGAGGCCCACGATCGTATGACTAAAGGGGCTTCACGAAAATGGCCATAACTTTGGCTACGAATCTCCGTTTTGGGCCTACGACCAGTCAAATCGAAGCTTGGAGCAAGGAGCACGTCTAGATAAGTACCCTGTTGAGATCAAAATAATAACTTTTAATCTATAAAGATCGATTAGATCGTGAACATGTATATGAATATGAAACGCAAGAACACAATATAAATAACAAGGCAGAACGAAATAATAAGAACAAACAGCTTGAATCAAACGTGTCGAATGATTAAACAAAATCCTTAGAAGAGCTCGATTAAGAACATCAACTGTAAAGAATTGGAAGATTACAAGAGCACAATTTCGTAAACCCTGGAACGCTAAAACAGAAATCTTGAATCTTAAATCTTGACCTAATATGCATGCAAGCGATAACTTATATACAATACATAAAAAGGCTCTCGGTTGGACAGGCCCAAACCGGAGAATACTAGGCTAATCTATGAGCCCAAAGGACGCAATACAAAACAGAACTTCAGCCCAACAATCTCCCCCTTTGCGTCAATTTGGAGCGAGACCCTCACTTCGTACTTGGGCCGGCAGCTGAAACTGGTACCTTCTTCTTCACGGTACTAAACAGACACTTGGTTATGGAAAGGATGGTCTGTCTAAACCGGATGTACCAATTGATCATATCTTCAAAATATTTGATGTCATCAGCCGAATTGTCCTTACACCGCTTGACGATAGATAGAACGTGTTCCAAGCAGGGAGTGGTGTAGAGGTGCTTGTCAGCTAACGCGAATAGACATTTCTGTCCTTCGGCTCTGGTGAACATCACAGAGTTTCGCCTCGAATCAATCTTGCCCATTTTCATCGTGTTTAGATCACTGGCCGATCCCACAGGCTTGACTTTCGGTTTCTTCTTAAACACTGTGGCAACCTCCTGATCCATTAAGGCCACCTCCATGATATAGCATGCCAGCATCCTTTTGACATGGTCTAAGATGGGACCATATTCGGCTTCGTTTGTCAGCAAGATGTTGTACAAGACTATCCAATCATGAGGGTTCAGATTGGGCAGATCCGCCAGAGAGATCATGTGAGCAGTTCTTGCAGATCCTCGGATGAGCTTGAACTTGACGTTTGTGAATCTCCCCACGGCAAACGGCTTCATCACCCGAACATTGACAATCTTCTGGGCGCTCCATGTAAGGAATTGAGGGCGATCGGCCTCCAGATAAAAGTCAATGAGCTCCCTGTCAAGCTCATCGTTCGGATGCGGGACTTCGAAAATGTTGGAGAAGGCGTGGAAGATGAACGCCTTTCGAGTCAGCGGCATATCAAATTGCAAATCGACCGAGTTGATGCAGTCGAATGATATCACCGGCTCGAGCCATAGTATGCTTGGAGTCTCTATGGCCTCTTTTATCAGTCGATCCCTGGTCCAGGCAGGGAAGAGCAGCTTTCGGCTCTCAAGGAGATCGTTGGCTTCTTTTTGTTTACGTTCGGCTTCTTCAGCTTCACGTGCCACACGACTGACATCGTCATCAGTATTGCGACTGTTCTTTCTCTTTAACATGTCCGCAATAGTCTCCTTGTCTTCATCTTCATCTTCATCTTCATCTCCTCCCTCTGCAATGTTTTTGCCCTTGTCCTTCACACCCGAACCCGAGGCATGACCAGTTGGGGGTGGTTCGGTTGTGTGAGTTGCTTTAGAGGAAGGAGGTGGTTTCGATCCTTTCTTCTCATCTCCCCCTTGTTTCGGAATGGACACGAAACTGGGTAGGCCTTCAATTTTACTCAAGAGAGCCATGGCCGGAGAGAGTTTCTCAGCGAGGGTACGCCTCACCGAGTGATTGAGGATGGGGTCGTGTGCTTCCAGGATGTTTGACAGAGCAGCGTGGACATCCGAAACACACGTCTTGATGATTTCCCTTTCGGATCGAAGAGCCTCCAATTGTTGTTCGGAGTTGGAAAGTTGGGTGCTCTTGACCTTGAGGGCAGTAGTCTTACTTGCCAGGACGTCCATCAGTTTATTTTCAGCCGCAAGATCCTCTTGTAGCTTTGCCAAGCGGGCTTCAATGGAGGCACGGAGTGCCGAGTTGTCATCGCTAAGGTTTTGTCTGAGGGTAGCGAACGAGGATAACTCCGTCTTTACAAACTGGGCCAATTGATTAACAAGTGGTTCCAGAGTTGTTTTGGTGGCTTCGGCGCTTTCCTGCATAGACTGCAGCAGGATTGTAGCGTCATGGAATAGTTTATCGACTTTTTCGGTCGCAGCCTCACAAGCTCGGGTGGAGGCGTCTATTGCAGCAGTAGCAGAGGCCACTGAGTCATGTTGAGCCCTAGAGAAGGCATCAACTATCCTCTGAAGGGCAGCTTCAGATAAGGATGACTGCTGATTGGAAGAGGAGGCGAGAAGTTGATCAACCTTCTCGTTCAGCTCGCGGAGATGCTTCTTGGTTACAGGAGCATCATCCTCCTCATCACTTTGAACCTGAAATGGACTATAGTAGACCGAATCAAAGTTCAGATGGTCACCACCGAGGTATTGATCATCGCCATCGGAGGCGTCTTCTGGAGATGGAGGTGGTGGTGAAGCTGGGGGTGTTATGGGTTTGGTTGGTGCAGGTTGAGTAGGTGGGGGGTTAGTTTCGGGTGGTGGTTGTGTATGGGTTTCGGTTTGTGGAGGTTCGGTTACGGGAGGGGTTTCGGTTACAGGTGGTGTTTCGGTTGAGGTGGTGAATATGGGTGGTGGTATAGGGAATGAGGTTGGTGGTATAGTAGGGGTTATGGTGGGAATGGAAATAGGAATTGTGGGTGGAGGGGAAGGAACTGGGGATTGGTGAAGTTCCATCTCCGGGGTTGGGGACCGAGGGGGTGTGTTGCCTCTTTGTGGAGATTCGTCTCCTTGTGACCCCTCAGAGTCCGAACTCCTACTTTCGGATTCACTGGAGGTTGACGAAAGGACGAGCGTCCGTTTCGGTTGGGTCTTCCTCCTTTTCGGTTTTGGAGAGGAGGCAGCTTTCGGTTGTTTGCGTTTCTTGGGAGTGGGTTTTGGGGCTTTTGATGGTTTCTTCCCCTTGTCTGCCTTCTTACCCCTTGCCACCGGTTTGTCAGCATCATGAATTGATCGCAGCATGTCCGGTGTCAGTTCCCTTGGACCAGATGGCCCTAACTCCTTGATCGTTTTGATCAGACTGCTTTCTGATGGCACACTACCATACATCGACTCCGGGATAGAGCCAATGAAGGAGAATTTCGATGCAGCAGATACGATGATCTTCGTGGTGTGGAACGTACCAATCGAAGACATCGGTGCACCGTCAGCAGTTTGGACGTCAAACCGGTCCATGGCCCATCTTGTGATCAAGATCCAGAACCGGGCCAGCGACACTTCAGAGTGTCGAGAAGTTGAAGAAAGGCCCTGAATCAGCTGCTGCCAAAGGACAAACCCGTAGTCGAGGTTGATCCCGTTGTATACCCCATACATGATTGACAGGAAAAGACGACTAGCCCCGTCCGATCCTGAGCTTCGTTCTGACAGTCCCTTGAAGAGAACTGTGAATAACCCATTCCATTGGGGCGGTAGGCATGACTTCTTGAATCTGGCAACGGAGGTGAGAACTTCCGTGTAGCCCATGTTGTAGAACATGCTGTAGAGCATACCAACCGGAATTGTCTCCGGGTGAACACGCGATGGGTCAGCAGCAAACCCAAGCATAGAACAGAAGCGGGAACGAGAAATCGACGTCTTATGTTCCGCCACTTCGAAAAAGATCCTGTCGACGCCCTTGTCGTAGTAGGCCGTCGCATAGACCTGAGATAGAGCCACCATTGGCACCGTTTCAATCTTGGACAATGCCGGAGCAAGTTGGGAGTACTTGAGGCATTCAATAATCGGCGACATGTAGGGATCATAGGCTAGTGGGTTCAGATCAATGACAAGGCATTGTTGAGGTCTGATGGGGAGAATCTGAGAAGTAGCATGGACGGAAGAGGATTCAGCCATTGTTGCAGGTTGGAGAAGAAGATAACCGGGAGAGAGTTTGGAAGTATTTTGCTTTGGAAATTATGGGGCAGTAAAGAGGTAAAAGGTGGTTTGGAAGGGTTTTTATAGTAGGTGATAGGAGAGAGAAAGATCGATTCAAATCTTTTATGGAAATATGGAAGGGTATTTGAGTGACTGATTGGTGACAGTTGGGACGTGCGATGATCACGTAGGAGAGAGAGTGTCAGATTCCTAGGATCACGCCGCCCAATAAGCGCCGGTTTAGAGAGATGAACCGTTTCTATTTCCACACGCGCCATTAATGCCTGATGGATGACGCTTCAATATTGTACACGCGTCCAATAGTGTCAGAAAAAGCGCGGCCTCTTCAAATTCACGCGCCCGCCTTTTTACCGTCGTTTGAATTTCTATCCTTTGAACTTCCGCCGCGTCAGCATCTTTTGTCTCTTCCCCTTTTTAACTTTCTGTCTTTTGAATAGAACGCCCACGTGGATTATTGGTAACCAAAACTTCATTATGAACAATCCATTAATTATCCAGCCTGTAAAATAATTAGTAACAGAATTTTTGAAAATCTAGGATTTTCGTGCTAAGAGTGTAAAAGATAAGGAAATAAAGCAACTCTTTTTGGAATAATCTGTGATGTCAATTATGACACGAAACTGATGATCCCGGGCACGAATCTCTTCCTTCAAGATCAAGAGAGACCTTAAAGTGTTAGTGTGGAATCCCGTTGAATTACGATCAAACATTTATTAATAAATGTTGAAAGGCTTCTTTTAATAAGATAAAATAATGGTGGTTTCGCTTTGATTCAACAATTCAATTCTTGATATAAGAACGAATGTGAACAAAGTACTTGTGAGACCAGTGTAGTCTGTAGAACAAGTAGGTTGGAGTTGTTTTTTTTTTTTTTTTTTTTAAGTGACTTGGATGAATATGAAATCTCAGATAAAAAATTAAAACTGGATCCCTTGGGAAGAAATGTTATGGTGTGTAACAATTTCATTGGAACCACGCAAAAAGAAAAGAAATTGAGATTTCATGAAGGTACATTCGTCAATTCATTGGTAAAAACTTGATCAAATTAATTTGTCACCGTCAATTCTTTGGTGTTGAATTTTGGGTTTCACTCAGCTCGTAGTGGCACGAAACTAAGATCATGAACACAGATGTTGCGTAACCATAAACCTGAGTGGTAGTTTCTGAGAGTCTCTAGGGTTACAGTGATGAAACGAATGTTATGGAGAAGTGTAATGGGGATGGTGAAAGAAGACATAGTACCTCTGCTGTGAAAGAAAGGACCAAGCAGGAGACTCTTAACTCATGTGAGAAGAGTGTGAGGTAGCTCACGATTAGAATAAATAAGTTAGCCTTATTGGGAAGACAAGGTTTGTGTATACCAAGTCGTGAAGGCAATTATTCAAAATCTTATGAGGCTTGGGACACATACAGCAGCATGCTTCTAGGGACACTTAAGTAATTCAGCAAATATATCCCCATAAGTAAACGAACATACAAAAAAAATATTTTTGGAGTGTTTGAAATTTATATATAAAAAAAAATAAAAATAAAATTAAAAAAGAATAAAAAAAATAGAAAAGATTAAAAATAAGACAAAAAAAACTTTTGATTAAAAAAAATTGGAAAACCGAACCAGAACGTTCGGTTGATTTCGGTTGGAAAAAGTTGGAAAACCGAACCCGAACCTTCGGTTGGTTTCGGTTCAGGAAAATTTTGGAAAACCGAACCCGAACCTTCGGTTGGTTTCGGTTCTTGAAAAATTTGAAAAACCGAACCCGAACCTTCGGTTGGTTTCGGTTCTTGAAAATTTTGAAAAACCGAACCCGAACCTTCGGTTGGTTTCGGTTTTTGGAAAATTTTAAGAAACCAAGAAGTTTATTTATGCAATAAAAAAACTTTTTACATAAAGAAAAACAAATTTTGCACAAGAAATATACAACTTAGAAAATCTACCTTTGAATTAATGAGCGAGTGAAATGGTTGAACCGAACCCGAACGTTCGGTTGGTTTCGCTTCTTACGTTTGAGATTGAGAGGTAGTGTGAGGTACTGACTCTGATTCCATCATACCTAGTCCTTGAAAAATTTTATTGAATGAGGCTTCTGGAAGAGCTTTGGTGAAGACGTCAGCCAGTTGATCAGTGGTTCTTACGAAGTGAACTTCGACATTTCCATCTTCCACATGATCTTTGATGAAGTGATACCTCAGTGCTATGTGCTTGGTTTTAGAGTGTTGCACCGGGTTATGACAGATCCTAATTGCACTTTCAGAGTCGCAATATAGAGGGATCTTCTTCATATTGAGTCCATAGTCTCGAAGTTGACTCTGGATCCAAATCACTTGTGATGTGCAGGATGCAGCGGCAATGTATTCCGCTTCAGCAGTAGACAGCGACACACATGTTTGTTTCTTGGATTGCCAGCTGACCAACTTCCCATCAAGAAATTGACAGCCACCAGTTGTGCTTTTGCGGTCGAGTCCACATCCTCCAAGGTCTGCATCAGAATAGGCTTGAACGAAGAAGCCAGAGTTGGATGGATACCATAGACCCAAGGAGGCGGTTCGCTTGAGATAGCGTAGGATGTTCTTCACTGCCAGCATGTGAGGTTCGCGTGGGTTAGCCTGAAATCGAGCACAATAACATACAGAAAACATGATATCAGGCCTGCTAGCAGTTAGATACATCAGTGAGCCTATCATTTGACGATAGAGCGTGATGTCGACAGCCGGTTTATCCAGTGAAGGGGTAAGTTTGGTGCCGAATGCCATAGGGACTTTGACTTTTGAGTCTCCCATCATGCCAAACTTTGCTAGGAGAGTCTTCGTGTAAGCTTCCTGATTGATAAAGATGCCTTCGGGTCCCTGTCTTATATTTAAACCAAGGAAAAAATTAATAAGACCCATTGAGCTCATTTCAAACTTAGTCTCCATCAACTTTCTGAATTCAGCTGTTAAGCTGGGATTCGTAGAGCCAAAGATGATGTCATCGACATAAATTTGAACTATCATAAGGTGGTTACCTTCCTTTTTGCGAAAGAAGGTTGGGTCAACCGAACCTTGTTTGAATTTGGACATCTTTAAAAATTTTGTAAGCGTTTCATACCAGGCTCTCGGAGCTTGTTTGAGGCCGTACACAGCTTTATCCAGAATGTAGCAATGATTTGGATATTTTTCATTCACGAACCCAGGAGGTTGCTCCACATACACGGTTTCTTCAAGTTCTCCATTGAGAAATGCGCACTTGACGTCCATTTGGAAGACCTCAAAGTTTTTGTGAGCAGCATAGGCCAGAAATATTCTAACCGATTCTAGCCTAGCTACTGGAGCGAACGTCTCTTCGTAATCTATCCCTTCCTCCTGACAGTATCCTTTGACAACCAGGCGAGCCTTGTTTCGAATGACATTACCTTCCTTGTCCATTTTGTTTCTAAAGACCCATTTAAGACCAACAACCGAAGCATCTGGAGGAGTTGGAATGAGGCGCCAGACTTTGTTCCTTTCAAACTCATTCAGCTCGTCTTGCATCGCTTGAACCCAATCAGAGTGATCGAGGGCAGTGTTCACTGTCTTCGGTTCGACTTTTGATACAAATGAGTTAAACATACAAAACTCAACTTTTGAGAATAAGGATGTCTGTTTTGCCTTCAGTTGAGATCGGGTCAGAACCTTTTCAGATACATCACCAACTACTTGAGAGATAGGATGATCTCTGGTCCATTTTGTAAGAGGAGGGTAATTCGGATCAAAGGATGGATCTAGTTCAGCGTTGATCATCTCTTCAGGCTCGGATTGGCTATCAAAATCAAGCGTCATATCATCATGCTCCCCCTCAATTGATGAGTTTTGACAAGCATGAGGTTCAGGGGTTTCTTGTGGTGCTGGATTTTCAGCCATTGAAGCACCTTCGTTTGGAGGGGCATCTTCGGTTGGAGAGTTACCTTCGCTTGATGAAGGACCTTCGGTTGAAGTAGTAGAGCTTGGCTCCCCCTGGACTTGTGAGCTAGGCTCCCCCTCGACAAGAGAACTTGGTTCCCCCTCGACTGAAGCATTGTTGGTTGGAGATTCATCAGTAGGCGATTCTCCTTCATGCATTCTTCTTGCAGCATCTTCGACAATCTGCTTTATATGATCTATTTTGTTGTCGGCTGCCCTTGCTTCTGAGAGAGAAGCTTTTTCTGGTTTATCAAAGAGATCCAGAAAATTCTCGTACATATTGGCGATTGAGATTGTGACTTGACCAGTTTGAGGGAAGATTTCCCTGGCAGTGTCATCTATGGCCTGTAGCTTCTTGACATAGCTATCGTCGAAGGTCACATAGTATGTTTCTTCAATCCTTCTTGATCGTTTGTTTAGGACCCTGTACGCCTTTGTAGTGAGTGAGTATCCCAGAAAGATTCCCTCGTCGGCTTTGACATCAAACTTGTTGCGGTGTTCTTTAGAGTTAAAGATGAAACACCTTGAGCCAAAAACGTGGAAAAATTTCACATTGGGCTTCCTGTTGTTTAGTATCTCATATGGTGTGAGCGTGAATCGCTTGTTGAGATAGGACCTGTTTTGTGTATAACAAGCAGCAGAAATAGCATCAGCCCAAAAATATAGAGGTAAGGAAGCGAAACTTAACATAGTTCGGGCAGCTTCACACAGAGATCGGTTTCGTCTTTCGACTATTCCATTCTGCTGTGGTGTGTAGGGAGCTGAGAAATTATGGCTAATTCCCTTTTCTGCAAGGAACGCTTCAAACTCCCTGTTCTTGAATTCGAGACCATTGTCGCTCCTGATGTTGCGAACGACCTTCTTGAGCTGGACTTCAATTTGCTTGATAAACACTTTCAGCTTTTGAGTCGCTTCAGATTTGAGCTTTAGAAAGAACACCCATGTAAATCTAGAGAAGTCATCAACGACAACAAGAATGTACTTGCTACCACCGATGCTTTCAATAGATGAAGGACCACATAAATCGATATGAAGCAATTCGAGTGGTTCAACGACTTTTGTGTTAACAATGGATGGGTGACTTTGACGACTCTGCTTTCCCATTTCACATGCAGCACATAAATGTTCTCTGTCAAATTTGAGCAATGGAAGACCCCTAACATGACCTCCAGTGACAAGTCGGTTAATATCTTTGAAATTGAGATGAGAGAGTCTTCTGTGCCACAACCAGCTTTCGTCGGATTGAGCCTTAGATAGCAGACAAATAGCTGGGTTTCCTTTGATGGGTTTCATGTTCAGCGGAAACATTTCACCCTTTCGCTCTGACTTCAGAATCACTTTCTTTGTTGTTTTCTCTATGATTTCAGAACCTTCATCATCGAATGAAACTTTGAGACTTGTACCTCCAACAAGCTGAGATACACTGATGAGGTTGTGTTGAAGTCCTTCCACATAGGCCACCTTTCTTATGGTAAAATCACCATTCGTTATCATCCCATATCCCTTTACGGTGCCGAAAGAGTTATTTCCAAACTTAACGTTGCCACCATTTGAAAGAGATCTGTATTCCCTGAGTTCCTCCTTCCTTCCTGTCATGTGACGCGAGCAGCCACTGTCGATGTACCATTCTTCGTCAAACTGCTCGTCACTTATAACCTGCAAAAATTAAGCAGATTTAGGAACCCAAAGTTTCTTGGGTCCATGTGAGGTTTTCATGGGAACAGGAATAGTTAGAGAGATATCAACAAGATATGTTCTTTTAATTAAAGTTGTTTCATCTTTCTTTTTAATGGTGAAAACTTTTATTTTGATAGGATTAGTTGTGTTCGCTTTAGACTCAGGTTTGAATTCACCGACTTTCTGCTTTTCCTTCTTTTCAGCAGATGGACGTGGTTTTTGAGAACCCATGGAATTAGTGTTAGAGCTAGATGGGGAAGAACAAGAAGAATTAGGAAGAGAGGATTTGGATTTGGATGGAGATGTCTTCCTTGCTGATGACTCTAGGTGACCCTTTTGCTTTTGATCATGGGTGGGTTTAACCTTTGAGTCTTGTTCTCTTCTGACTGCAGAACCGAACCTCTGAGTTCGGTTGGAGTTGTTCATGGAACCGAACCTTTGGTTTCGGTTGAAATCCTTTTCAGAACCGAACCTTTGCTTTCGGTTAGAATTCTCTTGTGAACCGAACCTTGGCTTTCGGTTGGTATCTTCTTGCGAACCGAACCTTGGCTTTCGGTTGGTATCTTCTTGCGAACCGAACCTTGGCTTTCGGTTGTTGGAATTATCGTGCTTTCTTACGGGATTATTTTCATACTTCAGATTCTTGTCCTTGTGTGAATAGTATGCATTCTGGGAGTGCCAGAATTGTTTCCTTTCAGAAAGGTTTTTCCTGTATCTTAGGTTCCTTTCTATCTTTTTATCCCTCATCTGTTTAGGTTGATGATGAACGTTCGCTTTCGCTTTTGATGTATCCTTTGCTGATTCCTTTTGAACTTTAGGAGTTTTGCTTTGAAACGAGGGAGCAGAGGGAGTATCTGAAGAAGATTCAGTTTGTCCTGAGGAAGTGGAAGGAGTATCTGATGAAGTTTCACTTCGAGCTGTTGGCGTTGAAGGAATGTCTTCTTTTACTGAATGATCAACCTCTTGAGGAGTGTCTTTTGTACCACTTGTGCTTGGTTCACTGAAATTATCAGGCTTGTTCAAGGGTTCAGGTATGTATCTCCCTTTCTTCATCCAAGAGGTTCTTTCAGATAGGCCAACGGTTTCGTTTCCATTGTCAATAGGAGCTTCCCAGAAGAACTCATCACAGCCATCAGCATTGTCTTCGTTAACAATAGCCGTGAGTTCAGCTGTCTGATGTCCGGTTACTCCAGTCACTTTGTATACCTGATTTGGAGTGGTTCTGACCTTTTGATAGACAACAGCCTTTTCTACTAATTTCGGGGACTTTTGTTGGGACAATCTAGCGAATTCTACAGAATTTTCAGAAATAAGATTTTTGTGGTTTTCAGTTTCGCTTTTCACAAATTCTGAGCAGTCAACCGTATCCTCTACAGAAATTTCACTCATGTTTTCGTCCTCGTTAAGCTCAGATGCATTTTCAACATCAATTTTATTTTCTGAGCTTACCTTGGCATTTAGAGAGTCAAACTTTTGTATGGTTTCGGTTCTCAGTTTAAGTCTATCATTTTCGTCCAACAGATTTTTGAGCATGTCCTTATGGTCTTTGGATTTAATGAAGGACTCAATTTTGTCCAGTCCAATTTGATAAGTTGGGTTGACATCATCAGACGAAATCACACTCTCACAATTGTAAGCTTCAGCATCGATTTCATCCTCCTTAAATTCTAGGAATGGTAAAATCATACGGTGGATCTTTTTGCCTATCTCACAGTCCAAATGCAGCTGAGTAATATTGGAATATAAACGTTTAGCTATTAAACAAAAAACATTTCGTTGTTTTAACAATTTCAAATTGTCTCTCTGCAAATAAATGTTTTCGTCTTTGACTTTAATTAATTCCGACTCTTTTAACTCAATCCACATACGCCGCTCCTCACTCTTCGACGCCACCCTGCTTAATTGATCAGTCAGGTTAGAATTGGTGACTCTAGTTTGAGTTAAGCTACTATCTAAATGAGAAATTCTTGTGTTAACGTTTTTTAGTTCTTTCTCATATGAGGATGATGGTACTTTAGATGAAATAAAAATAGATTGTACATTCTTTATCAGTTCATCAAGCTCATTGAACTGTTGGCTGAGTGGTTTGGCTGTGAAGCACATATCTTCTTGCGCTTTCGGTCCATTGCTTCCTCCATCGGTATTGTATCCCCTCATTTGAGATGCGCTTGACACCATGAAGCATTTTCCACCACTGCTTTCCTCCTTAGCCATATAAGCCTTTCCATGAGTAGGCTTCCTCACTTCTTCGTCTTCTGAGTCAGTAGACCAAACTTCGGTGCTACCGAACTCATCATTATTAATCGAACCCTGCACAATAAGAGCATTAATAGAAGGGTTAGCGGTAGACTTTTTCTTCCTCAACTCATCCAACCTCTTCTGCAGTACGGCTTCCTCATCCTTTCCATCGTCCTTTTCAGCCATCTTCTTAAGAACACAGTCCTTAGCATAGTGGTTCTTGCCACCACAGTAGAAGCAGCTTACTCCTGAATCGCCATCTGCCTTCAGTTCCTTCTTGGACTCCTCAGCCTTCGGTTCATTGTTTGCCTTTTCAGAGCTATAACTCCCCTGCCAGTTTCGGTTTTTGTTGCTGGGGAATCTCTTCTTTATGAACCTCTTAGGATTGGATACCATCATGGCATAATCCTCAGTTGTGAGGTCATAATCTTCCAAGTTGAGCTCTTCATCCTCCATCACGGCTTTACTTTTAGATAGGAGGGCCAACGAACCAAGACTGGACACAACATTCTTCTCTTGAACAACAATCTTCTCTTGGGACTTTAGAATACCCACCAGTTTCGCCAAAGAGTATGATTTAAACTGTTCATGGGCCTTGACTGTAGACACTACTGCTCTCCATTCCGATCTCAATCCGTTCAAGAAAGTAACCTTTTGTTCGATGAGCTTCCTTTCAATGTCGTGTTTGATCATCTTGCTGAGAAGATGATTGAAGCGATCAAACGTCTGGGTCACGGTTTCTTCGGCCCCTTGCCTGAATTCTCCAAACTCAGATAGAAGCAAGGTTTGGATGGAGTGTTCAAGATCTTCGTCTGTTGAATACAGTTCGCGAAGTCTATCCCACACTTCCTTTGCCGTAGTGCATGAGCTGACTAGTCTGAATGTGTCGGACTGAAGGGCGAATCTGATCAACCTTAGTGCCTTAATATTGCACTGGAATTTATCTTTCTCATCCTGCGCAATATTCGTCACGTCCTTGAGCAAATCGTTGTATTCTTTTTGCATCTTAATAACTCTGGATGTCGCGGAATGAGAAAACGGTCCATTGATAATAGCTTCCCATATGAGAAAACCATTGTCCTCCGATCCAATCACGTAATCTTCAAAATGATGTGCCCATACTTCATAGTCATGGGTGTATAAGATTGGAATCTTTGTCGTCGAACCAATGCTGTTGGAAATATTAATAGGGTTTGATTGCGTTGCGTCCATAACGATCGTAATAACCTGTTCAAAGATCAGACTTGTAATAAAGCAGATTAGGGCAAAACAATAAATACTAAGATACGTCAATTAAGATGACGGCTCAATAAATATCGATGATTGCGGAAAACCCTAATGAAAATATTTTTCACACAAAAGAAGTGTGTCGATTACACAGCCTCCTGCTCTGATACCAATTGTTGAGATCAAAATAATAACTTTTAATCTATAAAGATCGATTAGATCGTGAACAAGTATATGAATATGAAACGCAAGAACACAATATAAATAACAAGGCAGAACGAAATAATAAGAACAAACAGCTTGAATCAAACGTGTCGAATGATTAAACAAAATCCTTAGAAGAGCTCGATTAAGAACATCAACTGTAAAGAATTGGAAGATTACAAGAGCACAATTTCGTAAACCCTGGAACGCTAAAACAGAAATCTTGAATCTTAAATCTTGACCTAATATGCATGCAAGCGATAACTTATATACAATACATAAAAAGGCTCTCGGTTGGACAGGCCCAAACCGGAGAATACTAGGCTAATCTATGAGCCCAAAGGACGCAATACAAAACAGAACTTCAGCCCAACATACCCAAAGGGGACTTACCCATTTTTGAGTCCATAAATCGCTTTCTAAATGGAGTTATGAGCAATTTTTGTTATTTTTCCTTAATTTTTGGGTTTTGTTTTTGGGTTTGTATTTGGCCCATGGACTTTTAGGGTTTCATTTTAATTTCTGCTTCTTATTTAACTGTTTTTGATGTAATTTGGATGGTCAATCATCAATTTTATGAACTTTCCATTTTCTCCCAAATTCTGTGTGTTAACCTAGATTTTGAAGCCAATCCCACGGTATTCGTAGAATCAACGTGGTTTTGAAGAGATTGTCCTGGCTATTCTTTTAGAATCAACAGGTTCATTCTTGGTTATCTTTGTGTTGTTTTTTTTGCGCTGCATCAGTTGGTGTCAGAGCCGAATTCCTGGTTCAAAATGCCTCCGAGGAGAAACAGGACACCCGCTAATGTTCATGAGCAAGAACTAGAAGAACGTATTATGGCACGAATGGAGGAGAGGATGGATCAAATGGTTGACCAACTGACTGATAGGATGGTCGAACTGATGAATCGAGGAGGGCAAAGGTCTCGAACACATTCTCAAGTGGAAGATGGTGAATTTGGGAACCCGTTCGGCGGCAGTGACGGTTCATATTCTGAAGATGATCTAGAAAGGCGGCCAAGGCGTGATCATAGAGGTGACAATAGGCGTTGGGAGGCCGGAATGAGAATTGATATCCCAGAATTCGACGGGGTCAGTTTGAATCCAGAGGGGTTCATCGACTGGTTGGCTACTGTTGAGGAAGTTTTTGAGTTCAAAGAAGTCCCTGAAAACAAAAGAGTGTCATTGATTGCTACCAGGCTACGTGGTAGGGCATCTGCATGGTGGCAACAACTGAAACTGACACGAGACAGGCTCGGAAAGTCAAAGGTCGTGACTTGGAGGAAGATGAAGAAGTGTTTACGATCCAACTTCCTACCCCATAATTTTCAAAGGTTGATGTACCAACGGTTGCAAAATCTGAAGCAGGGTGCCAAATCAGTTGACGATTACACAACTGAGTTCTACCAATTGATTGCCCGAAACGATATCCAGGAGACAGAGGAACAACTCGTTGCTCGATATATTGGGGGTCTACAAGTCCAAATCATGGACTCTGTAAATATGTTTGACCCGGTATCTATTTCTGAAGCGCACCAACGGGCGTTGGCTTTTGAGAAACAAAGTTGTCGGGTGGGCGGTTCGTCTTCAACTGCCAATATTGGAGGAAGTCCCGGGACGGGTGGTATGGTACCCCGTGTTGTGCCTAATCAACAAATACCGACATCTAACAGTGTTGGACCAAACCCTAGGACAACTGTTAGTAGCAGCTTGAAGTGTTTTAGTTGTGGGGAGACAGGTCACCGACAATCAGAGTGCAAGAAGGTCGGAAAACGTCATTTGTTTGCTGAGCAAGATGATTGGCAAAATGATGATGCCGGTGAAAATTATGAAGATCCCCCTGTGTATGACGAAGAGCATTAATGCGAGGAGGAAGTTGTAACTGGAGATGTGGGGGTAAATTTGGTGGTAAGGCGGTCTTGTTTTACACCAAAAGTTGTTGGTGATGATTGGCTCAAACACAACATCTTTCAGTCGACATGTACTATTTTGGGAAAGGTTTGTACTTTTGTTATTGATTCAGGAAGTTGTGATAACCTTATATCTGAAGAAGCAGTTCAAAAGTTGGCTTTGAAAACAGAAAATCGCCCTAAGCCTTACAAGCTACAGTGGCTTAAGAAGGGTGGCGAGGTCACTGTATCTAAACGACCCCTTGTTCATTTTTCTGTTGGTACCACGTATAAAGATGATGTGTGGTGTGATGTGGTTACTATGGATGCATGTCATTTGTTGTTGGGCAGACCTTGGGAGTATGATCGTAACATAGATCGTAACGGGCGGACTAACACTTACAGTTTCTTGTTTGGTGGTGTGAAGATAACATTGGTTCCCAGTAAGCCAAATGAGCCAGTTCCAAGAACTTCGGGTACTCTACTAACCCTTAATCAGTTTGAAGACGAGTTGGAGGTGGAAGGTGAAATTTGTATTGCTCGGGAAGGAAGTTGCTAAGGAGGTTGAAATTCCTGAGGCTATGGTCCCTCTGCTCAAGGAATTCGCTGATGTTTTCCCTAATGAATTACCTGATGGTTTGCCACCTTTACGTGACATCCAACATCATATTGATTTACAACCAGGAGCTCAGTTGCCTAATAGGCCACATTACAGAATGAGTCCCGGAGAGCATGAGGAGTTGCGACGACAGGTGGAGGATTTGATTTCAAAAGGTCATGTTCGAGAGAGCATGAGCCCGTGTGCTGTTCCTGCTTTGTTGACTCCTAAAAAGGATGGTACTTGGCGTATGTGTGTTGATATTCGCGCCATCAACAAGATCACGGTGAGGTATAGATTTCCAATTCCTCGACTTGATGACCTACTTGACCAGATTAGTGGTGCCTCTATCTTTACGAAACTGGACTTGAAGAGCGGGTACTATCAGATTCGACTTAGGCCTGGGGATGAGTGGAAGACTGCCTTCAAGACTCGTGAAGGATTGTATGAGTGGTTGGTGATGCCTTTCGGTTTATCAAACGCTCCTAGTACATTTATGCGTGTGATGAACCAGTTGTTCAGGCCCTTTATTGGTAAATTTGTAGTCGTTTATTTTGATGACATACTTATTTACAGTGCTACTTTTGGTGAGCATGTCAACCATGTGAGGCAGGTTTTGACTGTACTTCGACGGGATAGTTTGTACGCAGCTATGAAGAAATGTGTGTTTATGGTTCCTAAAGTCTTGTTCTTGGGGTACGTTGTTTCTGGGGAAGGAATACAGGTGGACGAGTCTAAAGTAGCAGCTGTCAGACAATGGCCAAGTCCAACTACCATCACTGAAGTTCGAAGCTTTCATGGCCTTGCTTCATTCTATAGGAGGTTTATTCCAAACTTTAGTTCTATTATGGCACCGGTGACTGATTGTATGAAAGGGAAGACCTTTACTTGGACCGAAGCAGCAGAATCAGCTTTCCAATTAGTAAAAGAGAAGCTTACTACATCACCGATTCTTGTATTTCCAGACTTTTCTCAAGTGTTTGAATTACACACGGATGCTTCCAAGGTTGGGATTGGAGCAGTTCTAAGTCAAGGAGGACGACCGGTTGCCTATTTTAGTGAGAAGTTAACGGGGCCAAAGTTGCGTTATAGCACTTACGATGTTGAGTTCTATGCAGTGGTCCAAGCTGTAAAGCATTGGCGCCATTATCTATTTCATAAGGAATTTGTTTTTTTCACAGATCATGATTCATTAAGACATATTCGCAGTCAAGATAAGGTGTCACACAAACATGGGAGGTGGATGTCGTTCTTGGAAAAATTCACTTTCGTGGTTAAACACAAGTCTGGGATGTCAAATCGGGTGGCTGATGCATTGAGTCGGAGGAGTAATTTGCTAGTTTCCATGAGGGTTGGTGTGCCGGGGATGGATGTCCTCATGGAGCAGCTAACGGTTGATCCTTATTTTTCTGTTGTTCTGCAGGGTATACAATCTGGACAGATGTCTGATTTTCTACTGCATGAAGGTTTTCTTTTCAAAGGCAATCAATTGTGCATCCCTGATTCAAGTCTCCGCCTTCAAATCATTAGGGAGCTGCATGGTGAAGGGCATGTCGGCCGAGATCGCACTTTACAGTTGGTACAATCATCTTATTTTTGGCCTACAATGCGCAAAGAGGTGGATAGATATGTTAAACGGTGTCGAATCTGTCAGGTGTCAAAGGGCACATCTACCAATGCAGGACTCTATATGCCTTTGCCTGTTCCATCACAACCTTGGGTAGACATCAGTATGGATTTTGTGTTGGGTTTACCACGTACTCAACGGGGAAATGATTCAATATTTGTGGTTGTTGATCGTTTTTCTAAGATGGTGCACTTTATTCCATGCAAAAAGACGACGGATGTAGTTAATGTGGCCCAGTTATTCTTTCGAGACGTCTACCGTTTGCATGGATTACCGTCTTCTATTGTATCAGATCGAGACACTAGGTTTTTGAGTCATTTTTGGCGTAGCCTATGGAAAATGGTGAACACTCAGCTCAATTTTAGTAGTGCATATCATCCTCAAACGGATGGCCAAACAGAGGTTGTCAATCGATCCCTTGGTAATATTTTGCGGTGTTTAGTGGGTGATCATGTGAAGACCTGGGATCAGAAGCTTTGTCAAGCTGAGTTTGCTCATAATCATGCTATCAACCGAAGTACTGGATATAGTCCATTCCAGGTGGTCTATTCTGTTCAGCCACGGGGACCACTTGATTTGATGTCACTGCCTGTTTCTAGGGTAGTTCCAAAGAAAGTGCAGGATTTTGTTGGAGGACTACATGATGTTCATAGGGCTGTTCATGACAACTTGGTCCGAGCTAACTCCAAGTACAAGCAAGATGCAGATAAAAAACGCATACAAGTTGATTTTGAAGTAGGTGACTTTGTTTGGGCTGTTTTGACTAAAGATCGTTTTTCGGTTGGTGAGTACAACAAGCTATCAGCTAAGAAGATTGGACCAGTGGAGATTGTGGAGAAGATTAATTCCAATGCTTACCGTCTACAGTTGCCAAGCCACATTCGTTGTTCCAATGTATTCAATGTAAAGCATTTGCTTCCTTATTATGGGGATTCTTCTGATGATGACCATGGTGCACATTCGAGGTCGAATTTTGTCTACCCGGGAGGGGATGATGCGGGCCCTAGTGTGGAGGATCGGGCCCTTGCGTTCCTAGAGGCCCACGATCGTGTGACTAAAGGGGCTTCACGAAAATGGCCATAACTTTGGCTACGAATCTCCGTTTTGGGCCTACGACCAGTCAAATCGAAGCTTGGAGCAAGGAGCACGTCTTGATAAGTACCCAAAGGGGACTTACCCATTTTTGAGTCCATAAATCGCTTTCTAAATGGAGTTATGAGCAATTTTTGTTATTTTTCCTTAATTTTTGGGTTTTGTTTTTGGGTTTGTATTTGGCCCATGGACTTTTAGGGTTTCATTTTAATTTCTGCTTCTTATTTAACTGTTTTTGATGTAATTTGGATGGTCAATCATCAATTTTATGAACTTTCGATTTTCTCCCAAATTCTGTGTGTTAACCCAGATTTTGAAGCCAATCCCACGGTATTCGTAGAATCAACGTGGTTTTGAAGAGATTGTCCTGGCTATTCTTTTAGAATCAACAGGTTCATTCTTGGTTATCTTTGTGTTGTTTTTTTTGCGCTGCATCAGTTGGTGTCAGAGCCGAATTCTTGGTTCAAAATGCCTCCGAGGAGAAACAGGACACCCGCTAATGTTCATGAGCAAGAACTAGAAGAACGTATTATGGCACGAATGGAGGAGAGGATGGATCAAATGGTTGACCAACTGACTGATAGGATGGTCGAACTGATGAATCGAGGAGGGCAAAGGTCTCGAACACATTCTCAAGTGGAAGATGGTGAATTTGGGAACCCGTTCGGCGGCAGTGACGGTTCATATTCTGAAGATGATCTAGAAAGGCGGCCAAGGCGTGATCATAGAGGTGACAATAGGCGTTGGGAGGCCGGAATGAGAATTGATATCCCAGAATTCGACGGGGTCAGTTTGAATCCAGAGGGGTTCATCGACTGGTTGGCTACTGTTGAGGAAGTTTTTGAGTTCAAAGAAGTCCCTGAAAACAAAAGAGTGTCATTGATTGCTACCAGGCTACATGGTAGGGCATCTGCATGGTGGCAACAACTGAAACTGACACGAGACAGGCTCGGAAAGTCAAAGGTCGTGACTTGGAGGAAGATGAAGAAGTGTTTACGATCCAACTTCCTACCCCATAATTTTCAAAGGTTGATGTACCAACGGTTGCAAAATCTGAAGCAGGGTGCCAAATCAGTTGACGATTACACAACTGAGTTCTACCAATTGATTGCCCGAAACGATATCCAGGAGACAGAGGAACAACTCGTTGCTCGATATATTGGGGGTCTACGAGTCCAAATCATGGACTCTGTAAATATGTTTGACCCGGTATCTATTTCTGAAGCGCACCAACGGGCGTTGGCTTTTGAGAAACAAAGTTGTCGGGTGGGCGGTTCGTCTTCAACTGCCAATATTGGAGGAAGTCCCGGGACGGGTGGTATGGTACCCCGTGTTGTGCCTAATCAACAAATACCGACATCTAACAGTGTTGGACCAAACCCTAGGACAACTGTTAGTAGCAGCTTGAAGTGTTTTAGTTGTGGGGAGACAGGTCACCGACAATCAGAGTGCAAGAAGGTCGGAAAACGTCATTTGTTTGCTGAGCAAGATGATTGGCAAAATGATGATGCCGGTGAAAATTATGAAGATCCCCCTGTGTATGACGAAGAGCATTAATGCGAGGAGGAAGTTGTAACTGGAGATGTGGGGGTAAATTTGGTGGTAAGGCGGTCTTGTTTTACACCAAAAGTTGTTGGTGATGATTGGCTCAAACACAACATCTTTCAGTCGACATGTACTATTTTGGGAAAGGTTTGTACTTTTGTTATTGATTCAGGAAGTTGTGATAACCTTATATCTGAAGAAGCAGTTCAAAAGTTGGCTTTGAAAACAGAAAATCGCCCTAAGCCTTACAAGCTACAGTGGCTTAAGAAGGGTGGCGAGGTCACTGTATCTAAACGACCCCTTGTTCATTTTTCTGTTGGTACCACGTATAAAGATGATGTGTGGTGTGATGTGGTTGCTATGGATGCATGTCATTTGTTGTTGGGCAGACCTTGGGAGTATGATCGTAACATAGATCGTAACGGGCGGACTAACACTTACAGTTTCTTGTTTGGTGGTGTGAAGATAACATTGGTTCCCAGTAAGCCAAATGAGCCAGTTCCAAGAACTTCGGGTACTCTACTAACCCTTAATCAGTTTGAAGACGAGTTGGAGGCGGAAGGTGAAATTTGTATTGCTCGGGAAGGAAGTTGCTAAGGAGGTTGAAATTCCTGAGGCTATGGTCCCTCTGCTCAAGGAATTCGCTGATGTTTTCCCTAATGAATTACCTGATGGTTTGCCACCTTTACGTGACATCCAACATCATATTGATTTACAACCAGGAGCTCAGTTGCCTAATAGGCCACATTACAGAATGAGTCCCGGAGAGCATGAGGAGTTGCGACGACAGGTGGAGGATTTGATTTCAAAAGGTCATGTTCGAGAGAGCATGAGCCCGTGTGCTGTTCCTGCTTTGTTGACTCCTAAAAAGGATGGTACTTGGCGTATGTGTGTTGATAGTCGCGCCATCAACAAGATCACGGTGAGGTATAGATTTCCAATTCCTCGACTTGATGACCTACTTGACCAGATTAGTGGTGCCTCTATCTTTACGAAACTGGACTTGAAGAGCGGGTACTATCAGATTCGACTTAGGCCTGGGGATGAGTGGAAGACTGCCTTCAAGACTCGTGAAGGATTGTATGAGTGGTTGGTGATGCCTTTCGGTTTATCAAACGCTCCTAGTACATTTATGCGTGTGATGAACCAGTTGTTCAGGCCCTTTATTGGTAAATTTGTAGTCGTTTATTTTGATGACATACTTATTTACAGTGCTACTTTTGGTGAGCATGTCAACCATGTGAGGCAGGTTTTGACTGTACTTCGACGGGATAGTTTGTACGCAGCTATGAAGAAATGTGTGTTTATGGTTCCTAAAGTCTTGTTCTTGGGGTACGTTGTTTCTGGGGAAGGAATACAGGTGGACGAGTCTAAAGTAGCAGCTGTCAGACAATGGCCAAGTCCAACTACCATCACTGAAGTTCGAAGCTTTCATGGCCTTGCTTCATTCTATAGGAGGTTTATTCCAAACTTTAGTTCTATTATGGCACCGGTGACTGATTGTATGAAAGGGAAGACCTTTACTTGGACCGAAGCAGCAGAATCAGCTTTCCAATTAGTAAAAGAGAAGCTTACTACATCACCGATTCTTGTATTGCCAGACTTTTCTCAAGTGTTTGAATTACACACGGATGCTTCCAAGGTTGGGATTGGAGCAGTTCTAAGTCAAGGAGGACGACCGGTTGCCTATTTTAGTGAGAAGTTAACGGGGCCAAAGTTGCGTTATAGCACTTACGATGTTGAGTTCTATGCAGTGGTCCAAGCTGTAAAGCATTGGCGCCATTATCTATTTCATAAGGAATTTGTTTTTTTCACAGATCATGATTCATTAAGACATATTCGCAGTCAAGATAAGGTGTCACACAAACATGGGAGGTGGATGTCGTTCTTGGAAAAATTCACTTTCGTGGTTAAACACAAGTCTGGGATGTCAAATCGGGTGGCTGATGCATTGAGTCGGAGGAGTAATTTGCTAGTTTCCATGAGGGTTGGTGTGCCAGGGATGGATGTCCTCATGGAGCAGCTAACGGTTGATCCTTATTTTTCTATTGTTCTGCAGGGTATACAATCTGGACAGATGTCTGATTTTCTACTGCATGAAGGTTTTCTTTTCAAAGGCAATCAATTGTGCATCCCTGATTCAAGTCTCCGCCTTCAAATCATTAGGGAGCTGCATGGTGAAGGGCATGTCGGCCGAGATCGCACTTTACAGTTGGTACAATCATCTTATTTTTGGCCTACAATGCGCAAAGAGGTGGATAGATATGTTAAACGGTGTCGAATCTGTCAGGTGTCAAAGGGCACATCTACCAATGCAGGACTCTATATGCCTTTGCCTGTTCCATCACAACCTTGGGTAGACGTCAGTATGGATTTTGTGTTGGGTTTACCACGTACTCAACGGGGAAATGATTCAATATTTGTGGTTGTTGATCGTTTTTCTAAGATGGTGCACTTTATTCCATGCAAAAAGACGACGGATGTAGTTAATGTGGCCCAGTTATTCTTTCGAGATGTCTACCGTTTGCATGGATTACCGTCTTCTATTGTATCAGATCGAGACACTAGGTTTTTGAGTCATTTTTGGCATAGCCTATGGAAAATGGTGAACACTCAGCTCAATTTTAGTAGTGCATATCATCCTCAAACGGATGGCCAAACAGAGGTTGTCAATCGATCCCTTGGTAATATTTTGCGGTGTTTAGTGGGTGATCATGTGAAGACCTGGGATCAGAAGCTTTGTCAAGCTGAGTTTGCTCATAATCATGCTATCAACCGAAGTACTGGATATAGTCCATTCCAGGTGGTCTATTCTGTTCAGCCACGGGGACCACTTGATTTGATGTCACTGCATGTTTCTAGAGTAGTTCCAAAGAAAGTGCAGGATTTTGTTGGAGGACTACATGATGTTCATAGGGTTGTTCATGACAACTTGGTCCGAGCTAACTCCAAGTACAAGCAAGATGCAGATAAAAAACGCATACAAGTTGATTTTGAAGTAGGTGACTTTGTTTGGGCTGTTTTGACTAAAGATCGTTTTTCGGTTGGTGAGTACAACAAGCTATCAGCTAAGAAGATTGGACCAGTGGAGATTGTGGAGAAGATTAATTCCAATGCTTACCGTCTACAGTTGCCAAGCCACATTCGTTGTTCCAATGTATTCAATGTAAAGCATTTGCTTCCTTATTATGGGGATTCTTCTGATGATGACCATGGTGCACATTCGAGGTCGAATTTTGTCTACCCGGGAGGGGATGATGCGGGCCCTAGTGTGGAGGATCGGGCCCTTGCGTTCCTAGAGGCCCACGATCGTGTGACTAAAGGGGCTT